>NC_141467.1:38778601-39256101 GCF_009769465.1 Tauraco erythrolophus
ATGTCTTTTACTGCTTTTTACTTCCTATTCTCTATTAATTTTCATTGTTTCCTATTATTAATCCTTCCTTACCCTTGATATGTCCCCCAGGACTCTTATTCTGTGGGTGGTGAGCACTGTCCCATGCATGAAGTTTCTTTTGTCATCAGGGGATGACTGATGATTTTTTTTCGGAAATCTCATGAAAGCTCAGAAAATCAGCTCTCATCTGTGTCCCTGTAGAACAACCTTGACACCTACCAATGCACTTTTTACATGTTGTTTACTCTAGGCATCAATGTGCGCTGGTGCAATGCCACATCTGGATGAAAGCAGCAGAGATCCTTTCTTGTGCATTTGAGGCTCTCCCTGTGTGGTTCAGGTGCATCAGATACCATGTTCACCTCGCAGTGTCCTGCCTCCTCCAACTTCTGAATACAATGTTGGAGAATCAGTAGCATTTCAGGCTTTCAAAACATGAATGGGAGACATGGCTAGACTCTTGATGCTATTTTTGGTATGCCCTGTGGTTGATTATTGTCCATGTCAGATACCCATAGGAAATGTCCTCAGCTTTGCGCCTGAGCTCACGTGATTGTTGGCTCTGTGTCATACTTTTTTCTGATCCCGCAGAATGGAAAATTGCTATCTGCCTTTCCTCTGGTTCTGCTGTGCACCTGGATACGTGAAAGGTAAAATAAGATGGGACACACGTGATTCCACCCTGCTGAGTTTGGTAACCCTGGGGGCTTATGAAGCCTGATCAATCAAGGTACCCATGCCAGAATCTGGTGTTGCAGAAAAATGACATTTCCTTGGTAGGTATTTCAGCCTTCTGCCTGTCACAGATAGGCTTTGTGATCTCTCTTATGATTGAAAAGGTATTGCTCCTCTGTAGTAAGAAAGATAAAGCCAAAGGGTGAGATTTTGTTCTTGGGGTATGACTAGATCTGTGCTCTCAATTTCAGCCCCTAATGCCTTGAAATACTTTATTGAGTTGAAAAAGTCAAGTTTACTATCACCTGAGATACAGTTCATGTGTTGGCAGTCTTTCCACATCACTGACAATTTAAAGGTGAGATTGTGTCCTCTTGCTCCCCTGGAGGGTGGGTTGGTTCCAAGCCATTGCAGCAAATCACCCAAATGTGGAGTCTCTCTGCCCTTTATAGTTGAGTTTAGTTTAAACCAGGGATACATTTAAATGCTTGACGTCCTTCCTCCAGAACTGCAGCCTCTGGACAAAACAGTGCACAGCTGTGACATCAAAAGTCAAGAGTTACACTCAAGAAGCCAGGCCATTCAGACATTCTCAACTTGTTGCAAGCAGGTCAAAGAGTACCTACAGAACTGAACAATCATTTGGACATTAAGACATGTCACACACTTGCAGAAGTGATGTCCTCTTTGTTGATGACAGATCAGTCTGCCATAGCTCCATCCATGCAAGGAGCATCCCTCCATACTGTGTCTCTCATTGATATTTGCAGAACATCAAGGAGTTCCTCTCACATCTGAGTTTATGAAACACTGAGACATCCAGAAATAATGCTGGATTTGGCAGGGAGGTGGCTGAGGTTGCTCTTTAAACAAAGGATTTGGAGACTGACTTCTAAGTGTCGTCTCTCAGTTGGATTGTAAATAGAAAGGAATTGGGAGCCAAAGATGTCCACCAGCCTATATGCATGGTCATGTATTCATTTAGTGTAAGGAGGTAGACCCTAAATACTTACTTTAGAAAATTTAGGGTGAAAATGTCTCCAGCATTAGCTAGAAGGGACATATAACCACTGAAAGTCAAAATGCGTGTGTAGAAAATACCCCTGTCAAGTGTTCTGGTTGCTATGTACTCACTAACATTTGAATTAACTACTCAGCAGGAAGACCAGAGGCTAAATGATCTTCTGGCTGGAATTTCATTTGACTCAAAGATTGGGACATCCTGGTGAAGATCTGTGATGGTACAGAAAAGCCCCTACTGCACCAGACTACCACTTTTGTTATCGCTATTAAAATTCACATCCGGATAAGGGAGTAATAACCAACCTGAATAAAAAATAGATGATTTCTCATTGTGTATGACTTGGAGAACTTCAGTTCAGCTGAAGTCCTCTCAAACGCGCACATGACGGATTCTAGTCATGCACCATGAGTGTTATACCCTTTAAAAATATTTTCCTTGAAATACATGAGACTGTAGTAGAGCACCTCAAGTACTCGAATATCTGGGAAAGCAGCTTAGTATTATTTGACAAATCCTCCCTGCCGAGCTAAATCAACCAATTAGTCATGCTAATGCTTGTTAATGACATTTCTGTTGGAAGAACAGTTGAATTTGGCTTTATTTCCAAATTCCAGCAACAAAAAAATAACATGTATTGATCCTGTATTGCAAATGAATGATGTTTCTGCGCTACAGAAACTCAAAAAGTGCATGATGGGTTACACCTTGCTACCATCTGCTGAGGCAACAACTCAGTAGTATTCTCGTACCTTCCAGTAAAATTTCATGATACAGATCCCAGCAGAGACCATTAAATCAAACTTGGTACAGGCATGGCTACTTGTCTGAAAAAAATATAACAGGCCTAAAGATGCACTAGCGGTTGGCTCATGTGATCTGAACCTATTAATTGCACCAGCGTCCACCTCCTCTTTGTACTCAATTATGAGTCCATTTTGAAAGGGCAGTTCGTCTTTAATGGGTTAACTGATGCCACGTTTATAAAGGAGCTATAACATGACAAACAAATATAGTTTAATGCACCCTACTTTGAATGCAGAGTTCATATGTATTCCAGACAAAAGGCCAAACAAATTTACAACACTTCATGCATTTCTACAGCCGAGCATTTTTTTACTGAAGGATATGTAAATCCTGCACTAATCAGAGGTTCTGGGATTCCAAATGCCACTAAAGGTTATGACCTGAAGCCCTGCTAATAGATGACTGAGGGCGTAGACTAAGTAGTTCTGAATGACAGCAACCACAGGGTGTTTTGCATGAAAAGTAACCTCTAATAAATGACCTCTGCTTTTTCCCTTTCAAAGCTATGACAGTAATGAATATGAAAGGGGGAGCTTTGTACACACCGGGTGTTATTTACACCTAAACACTGCAAGAGCATGGAGGGTATGTGAGGGTTTCAGTTCGGCTGAAAAAAAAAGGAGGAAAGGGTGGTTTTGCTGCCTTAACAAACACTGCTGCACTTCTGCTGGCTTCATTAATAATCCCTTTCTAAACTGTGGTACCAAACAGCAAGGTCACGTTATTAAAGGAAACATCTCCTCCTTCATTATATGTATGTGTGCGTATATAAATATCTGTATGTATGTATGTATGCATATATGTTTACTGGATGGGTTACAGGCTTTATGTGAAATCTCTTGCATTACTTATAGAAGTATTCAAATTTCTGCTGTTTTGTGACCTTTAGTTAGGCAGAACACTGTGTCTTTGGCGGTATGAACAAAACAAGGATGTTTTTAATGGCAGAGAGTCTCTCCTCGTGGATGATATTTACACTTGGACTTCTTGCAGGAAAACAGTTCTGAAATTTTTTTCTTAAATGCAAGCAGAACCAGAGGTCTGGAAAAAAAAAAAAGAAATAATATTTCCTTTGAATGATGGTGATCAATGAATGATGGTAATCAGTTAGTGAAACTTTTCACACCTTGCTGGAGATCCTGGAGGGGGAATAGAACAGTTATGAGCCGATCTTCTTGTCTGTGCTTCTACCAGCCCAGGATCCATCCCAGTTGCATATATTGCTTTGCCTTAGCCACCCTCCATGTAAATCCCTTGCAATGTGTCTTTTATTGCTTTGGGGGCTCCCTCCCCTTCCCAGTTTCCATGTGTAAGGGCAGACCAGGATGGGGGAAGACAGACAGGCAGGAGGTGCGTGCTGGCTCCAACGCGCACCTGGCAGCTGAGCCATGTGGGTCCCCTTACCACAACGCCGGCAGAGGGATGGTGTGGGGACACTGTCATGGCAGAGGAAAACAATTGTACAGGGTATACTTGACCACAAAAACTAGGGTCACGCCAGAGATCCCTGAGCTAGCACACCAAGGCACAGGCTGTCTGAGATGCGAGGTGCAATGTGCCCGCCTGGGACCCAGCACCCTACGGCCAGCTTAGGCAGTGCTGGGGGAGAGAATAGCCCTCTGCCTCCCTCTGCCAGCGTGGTGCCACCGCAGCTTCCACTTTGGGAGCTTGTGCGCTTAAACCACGTCTCAGGTTTTCTTAGCAGTCCTGCCCAGTAGGCGTATCAAGGGCCCGGCACCTTCAGGGTGCTTAGGTGCCGTTCTTGCTGCTGAAAAGCTCAGTCCTGTATGGTGCCACCACTACACGCCGCTGCGCACAGACGACCTCGAGACATGTCATGCGTGGCAACAGGGCGGCTCTGACACTCCGCACCGCGTTAGCTTCCCTGTGCAAAGCCTGTTTGAGATTTGGGGATGTGAGTACGCAGCATGTGACCTATGAAGACAATCTTCCATAGCCTAATGCACTTCATGCCACAGGAATCTTTTGCCTCACGTTCAGCACAGGTTTTCTGCTTTTCTTAATATTATCCAAATATTTATTCATTAGTTAATTTTTAATATAGATGTTTTATGCGCAGATCATAGTTATGTTTGTTCAGGTATGACTGCCATTTTGTTAGGTGGCAATTTTGCCTGAGTAAGGAGGCCAAAGCAGGACTTTAAAATGCACTCCTCATAAAAAATTAAAGAGCTATTCTTTATTTACATATTTACACAACACTCAATCCATCGTGTAAAGCTTTCTCTGCCTTAAACCCAAATCTCCGGGGTGTACTCTGTGCCTGGGGAAATTGGATGGCTCAGAGAAATGATAAAGAGATATCTGTCCATCCACCTATCTATCATTTTTTATACCATACTCATTACCATGGTCTCTGAGCTCCTATTACATGTATGGAGCCTTTCCCATTTCGGTACAGAGCTGGTCAGCAGAGACAGCAACGCCATCATTATTTTCTGAAGAGCACGAGCCTGCGGAAGGACCGGTCGCTCAGTCTGCAGTGGCCATTTGGCAGCAGCCACTTTGTACAGAAGACAAATCCCTTTTATTAGCTGCCTGGGAAGTCTGGTTTGGCTTCTGGAAGATGCAGTTCAAATGGACTACGTGCAGAGAGTTAGCCTTAGGTATCAACATTGTTGCTCCCACATTCGTTTCACGTCACCTCGAGAGAGAGGCTACCTCTTCCCTGCCTCCCTGACAGCTGCTTACCAGGAGGGGGGCTTCAACCCTGAAAATGCATCAAAAGACCTGGCAACTTTAACTTGGATAGACTGTCCAAGGGACTCTTCAAATTAACAGAAATAGCTGCATTTCTCATCCTCTTGCATGTAACTGTTTGGCCACTTTCAGGCCATGTCATCGCACATTTGTCTCGTTCGTACCCTGGGGTCCACCTGTTTCTTTGCAGAATTCACTTACTGCCTTTTGACTTGTGCTTCAATTTCAAGCTCTGGAGGACAGCAGCTTTGCGTTAGGTGGTATTCAGGGCCAGCCGTAGTGGGGGCCTGATCCTTGACAAGGACCTGTAGGCATTCAGCAGACAAATACTAGTTAACACTGATCATGACTAAGAATAAAGTAACATCACCACCCCGCAGCTCGCTCCAAGGCTGACTCTATTACGGCTGCTATTCCCAGTGATTGCACTAGCACTATTAGCCATCCTGTCGCCCATTTGTTTTAATCTTTTTTCCTCCTGTGTTAGGGGGAGAAGTTTCAAATCCGTCTTAGTTTGCCTACCAGCTCTGTCAGACACATGGCAGCAGCCCTGAGCCCCCCGTGCTCCCAGGAGGGCTGCTACTGGCATGTGGTGACATGGTCTGGGCGTAACGCTGGGGTGTGGGCTCCAGGATCTATAGGGTGGATGGATGCTCCAAACAAATACCTTCTTCTCCTTCCCCTGTTCCTGTGTCATGGAGCAGCGGGGAGAGGGGTAATTTTATTCCTCTTTTATTGGTTAAGTGCAGAGTGGTCTATCCCAAATCACCAGCCCAACAAGCATAGCGCTCACATCTCTGACTTGTCCCTTCTCTACCACAACCATCCCTTCCACTCAAGCATCGCTGTCATCTCAGCCTGGCTTGGACATGCTGTAGTCTACTCTCAGCTCAGCTTTAATTTAGGAACAGATGCAGGCTTCATCACTCAGTCAGCAGGAGTGGCAGCCGGCGTTCAGTTCATGAAATGTATCAAAGAATAAAAGAGGAGAAAGAATATGTTTTTGAAATAAATGTAGGGGAAAAAATTATAAATGGCAAATGAAGAGCTGGAACCCCCCTCAGGCCAGACTCTGACAGTGCTTCGCGGATCATCTGTATCTAAAATTGGTAGGTTTTGATTCGGGCTTTGCTGTTCTTCACTTACAGACATCTTCTGGCACAACGACAGGCCAGCTGAGTAGAGCCAGGACAAAGCTCAAAAAGAGACGATTAGTTTAACTTGAAATGCTTCATGGAAATGGTTCAAGCTTGACAGGATTGTGGTGGAAGTCTGCCCTTTTTTCCTGGTCAGCTGTTGGGACCCTGGGCTTTTGGCCACAGTTCTGAGATTCCTTTAAAGATGGAGCCCTTTGCACACTTGGAGGACCTTATTTTAGGACTGATGACTGACTGGTGCTCCAAAAAGAGACCATGGGACCTAGTACAGTACTTTGAACTTTTTATTTTCTTCTCCTTTCCTATAGATGTCTTATGGAGGCAACAAAATTAATTTTCTAGTAATGTACAATAGAAATGCATTTTCTTTTAAAGATTATAGACCAGAATTTCAGCTCTTTCCAACCAGCCTAACTCAATTAATACTTTTGATTTATGCCAGCCTAAGGAAGAAATTGGGCAATTTAAATTTTAACTTCCTCTCCTAGGAACAATCCTTTCGTTCCTGAAATCTGCAGATGAAGAATGAAACTCTAAAAACCCTGCTCAGCCTGGCCACGGCTTGACTGCAGGACCCTGACAGCAGCAGTCTTGCACAGTGCGGTAAAGAGGCGATTAAAAGTTTTACTATCCGTTTTATCATCTCGGTTTTTACAATAAAGAGAGCTGTCATTGTTTAAGGATTATTTTACCTATGTCTATTCATTTTGTTTCATTGTCTTTCCAAGTCTCAATCCCATTTTGTGCTGCTTGGGTTCTGCCCTTTTCAACTCCTCACGGATGAGTGGGGAAGGAAGAACAGACTGGCCAACAAATTGGGCAGGGAGAGAGTGTCAAAACTGGGCTTCCATGCCAATCTCTTCCCTCACTTAGGAGGAATGAAAACACCACAATTATTTTTCCTCTATTTTTATGGTGCCTTTGCATTTAAGGTACACTAGACAGTCATTGCTTATGTGATCAAGCTGTACAACAATATCCCTCACTGACTCTTTGCGTATATTTTAATGGTCTTTGAAATCCAGGCAAAGGTTCTGTCAACATGCTGAGATATAGGTGGGGAAAGCAGAAGTGAAGTGTTTTTCAGTCTGGCATTTGTAGGAAAGTAAAGGAAGAAAGGCCGGCAATGGAGACAATGGGACAAGAGAAGACAGGAGATGGGAGGGCAGCAAGTAGAGATGCAAGTAGGTAATAACATTTTAAAAGGCACCTTTGGGGTGCTTTAAGCTGCTTCAGTAGTTTTGAAAATCTCAGTAAACAAGTATTTGTACCATTAGATGCTTAAATTATTTCAAAGTTCTGTGTACTGTAGCTTTAAACTTTATGCTTAAAAAATAGGGATAATCATGCTTGAACTCAGGCTTTTCTTTTGTACAGACAAGAAAAGTTCTTGAAATACTCAGTTTGGGGAGAAAGTGAGGACAGTATGTTTTCCAGGTGTCATGCAAGTTCAGAAGTCTTGCAATTTAAAAACATGGTTAAATACTGAAAATCTGTTCTGGGAATATTCATTCCAATTTATTAAAGAATTAGGGTCCAGCTGTGCTTACTTTCGACAATGGTTTGCTTTTGGGACATTTTTTATTTGCTTTTCCAGCAGTTTCTGTATCAGAAACATTGTTTTAAATGTCACAGTTGTCAAATCAATGAACTAAAACAGTATCACATGGCTTAATTTGAACAAGTAATGCACTTGGAATTTCAGATTTGGAATAACAGGCTTCCTGATCTGTTCACTGTCCCTCAGCAGTTGAAAAGAGAGAAACTGGAGTAAGGTTAAGCTATGCCCTATCCCACAGGGCTGCACAGAAGAAGGGGGAGGGAAGAACATTTGCTTATGTGTTTAATCTGGAAGTACCTATCTGTAATGAAAGTTCAAATCCCAGCCAAAAACTTGCTGTTTTGTCTATATCTGTCTGTCTATCTATGTGTATTTAATTTTGTCTCTGAAGGATTTACCCCAAGTCCATCTACGTTTTAATGGACTTTGGTCAGAGTTTAATGAGGTCGCTATTACTGCTTACTGAAAAGAAACAGGAAAAAACTCTCACTGATGTCAAGAGGAGTAAGGTCCTTTGCTTTAGGCTGACGATCTGACACCGCTATACAAAGACCTTTTACCTGACACATGGTTTACTTATTTAGGATACTAGGAAATACCTCAAGATTGACATCCACAAACGGAGGCACTCATAACCTTGTCTTCATCTGAAATCCAAGTAGCCAGAGTGGAGCCATGGGTGAAGGTTGTGGAGTAGTTCTTTCTCCAATTTTGCCCCAGTAATCCAGTGGCTTGCCGTCCTCTGTCTTTTCTTCTTCCCGTTTTCTTCACAGCCCTCCTGCCCCCTCAATACTTAGGTGTCAGTATAGCCCCAAAGAGTACCATAGAACTTTGCATGGTACCAAAAACTATCAAGTCTCTCTCTAAGCTGCTTTCTTCTCCTTGCTGAGCATGACACGACAGGATTGAACCGATCAGAGACAGCTTAATGCAGAAGGAAGTATGGGATGGTGAGACTGGTGAGACGCTTTCAAAAGGGAATTTTGCTTCAAGTTTTTATTCTGTGCTGTGAAATATGGATTAAATAAGCAAAATATATAAATGTCTGGAAAATCAAACCACTGGATAGGATAATTTTTTCCATTAATTTTAAAGAATCACCTTTAACCACCCCTGTGGTTTAACCTTCATTACTTAAGGGAAATATCAGCAAAGAATGTGGCTGGTTTCAGCAGAAATGCCTACTTTCTAGACTACCTATTTTTAATTTTTCTTTTTTAATGGTATCAAACTCTTGTCCTTTGTAGAAGAATAAAAAATCATGTACTGTGTAGGTGTGTGCTTAGAGAAGAATAGTTTTAAAAGAATGATTTGCATTAAGGTGATAAGGAGGAAGACATGCAAAAGATTACAGAAATGGTTTAAAAATTGCAAAGATCTGGATTTATTTTACTTATCTGCTGTCCCCATAATCTTCAGTGTTCACATTTTCAAGCTTTAGCTTGCAGTCATTGCAATTAGAAATCTATGTTCAAAAAAAACCATGACTGCCAGAGACCCTAGCAGATATTTGCAAGTGGACGTTTAAGAAAAGATAGTGATGCAATATGAGTATTGTTTAATTATGAGATGTTGGTGGAAGAGACTGCTTGCACTAACTAGGGAATGTTGGGAGGACTTATTTTGTTAGCAGTAATAAGCATTCTCGCTAGAGTCACAAAGTTCCTCTGCCTCGCACTAGTCACCCTCAGGTTCATCCACTGAAGTATGAAGCCTGTATCCCATGACATGAAAGAAGTGAATATGCTGTTCATCACATCAAACTTCTATCTTATCACTGCCAAATTTTCCAACTTTTGTCACCTACTTGCCCTCCTGTAGTTAGTTATTTATTGTCATTCATGGTTTAGCAGGAACAGTGTACATTCAGGCGGGTAGAGCACTACTATAGAAAGTCTCCTCTGAGCAGAAATGGCGCGGTGTGTTGACTTGTGCCATGACTTCGTTATCATAGAATCATAGTTATATATATATATATATATATCTCAGTTATGCTGATACAGCTCCACTGAACAGGGGTGGGAGCTGCTTGAGAGTTCACCCAACTCACAGGAAAACTGATCAAACTACCAAAAAAGTGGTTTTGATACATGATATGGTGATAAGGCAGTCTTCTGGGTTTAAGGTAACAAACTTCTGAAGTCTGGCCATCGACAAGGAGAAAACACCCTTTATTTAAGCCGCATTTAGATTCTGACTTAAATCTGTAACCTCAAAATCACACCTAAGTGACATCCAGCCAAACCTGACTTTTCGCGTTTCTCTCTGTGTCTGCAGTTTGAACATGCCTCTGATTTACAAAAACATTTCTGCAAACTCTTATTTTTTAATCAAACAGTGAAATTAAGGTTTGAAAGGTGGCTAATGTTCAATCAACTTTATTATATGTATTTACTGGCTTTGGAGAATGGATCACCTTACCAAAACGTGAACTGTTACGAATGTGTGTTTCTGCATTGTGCATTCTTAGTCTGTCTCAAGGTAAAAGTCTTGAAAGGTTTTTAGATTTCCTAAATACGTGCCTAGTGATTAGATCACAATAAATCTGAAAGGATCATAATATGCCTGTTATAAATTATTTTGTTTCAAAGGAATTATTATAGTTATTGAGTAAATATGCACCAGTGCCTTAGGGAATAACAGAAATTAAACCATGAAACGTATATGAACTTGAAGGTCTGAGTAAAATTCAAAATGCCAAGAAAAGAAGGCTGAAAATTTGGTCTGACACCATCTTTGTGTTGCCCTATGCTTCCTTTACATCCCAAAATTTCCAAAGTGTGTGTGATTTAGCTTCATGCAATATAAGTGCTGGCTTCAATTTGGGGTTATGACGGCATGTGTTAAAAGACAAAATGTCAGCCAGATTGGATTTTCAGCTTTGAACACACTTGAGGTTATGGTTTTAAGTCAGGGCTTAACTGTCAATCTGACAAAGGACTGTTTTTTTTTCCTTTTGGCATGTTTAATTACATGAAACCAAATGCTCAGATATGTGAGAAGAACTGGTAAAACTTTTCTCAACCATATAACTAGGACTGCCTTTATATCCTGCTAAATTCTAGGCTGTACGTACTCACAAGATAATGGCTGTGGTCAACCAATAGTGGTTTTGTTTGTACCTGGCAAGACACAGTGCAGAACTTTTCCTTCCTGAGATGGCACGATTGTTGATGGTTTTGACACTTCTAGAATACGTGGTATTTGCGTTTGCAAAGGAAGCTCAAGTCAGTGCAAAGTACGAGGGGTATTAAGCTGCCTGTTGGTAGTCCTGTGGTCTGAACTGGGATCCAGTAAGTTTTCAGTTAGAGTCAGTATACTGGCTTTCACTGATGCAGTTCTCCGTAGTTGAGGGACATACTTGGCTGAGTAAGGTCCTTAATGAGGAGTAAGATCTTCCTATGTAAGGATGTCCATGGTGTACATTCAGGGCTTACAGTGGAGGTGCCACAGCTGAGGGTCCTTCTTTAGGAATGCGAGACAATCTAGACTTGCCAGTGTCCTGGAAGGGTCCTTGTTCTGTAACATCTTCTCCACTTTGGTTTACTAACTCTGACTTCACTAGCCTCCTGAAACTCTCTTCCCACACTTAGCTCTTTCCTTTGATGGGTATCTAGATGTTTCTTAGCAATGGGACTGAAAGACCAGTGTAAGCCATTTAGTGATGTATCTGCACCGTGATAACTTTGGACACTCTCAACTGTCTACTTTGAGACACAGATAGAGGTAAAGAGCAAATATCAAGGAGTTCCTTCACCATAAATCTATCAACGGGAAACTGATTTCATCATTCAGACTACCTGAAAACTCCCGTGCACAATGACGTTGTTTCAAGCATAGAACATAAATTCAGGCAGGCTATAACTGAGGAGAAGACCAGATACTAAAATGAAAGTGTTGCTCCAGCCCTCTGAAAGCACTGACCTCCAGGCCCTCAACCAGTTCCTTTGAGACCTTCCAGGTGAGCTGAAAAAAACACTTTTGCAAACCCTACATACAGGGGAGCATTCAGTGGCCCTTCTCGCACCAGCCGTTGAAATGGAGAATAACAGGGAGAGGTGAGGTACTATATCACAGTAACATCGTGATTCTGTCTGCAATATCGAAGCTATTGAGTGCTGATGCTACATCGGATTTGTAGTACTAGTCTTTTTCCTTTGCCTTCACCAATCTCTTTCCAAAGAGCTGGGGCAATCATACCTCTATGACCTTTCTGCTCTGGCAGAGAGGAGAGAAAGGAATGGACAATGTTGGCAACAGTCTTCTCTCTACCAAGGAGCACATCAAAGTAGACCAGTCTAGCATGAGGTCAGGGTCAGTGGGCTCAAGAAAGAGAGGGAAGTCCCATGGCAGGGGTACCACCACTTTCCCAGGCCACCAGCACCACCCACCTCCAGGTGCTTGTCCAGCAGAGCTGAATTCCTCCTGTGAGAAACCCAACACTTGAGTCACCGGGGTGCTGCAAAGCACCACGCAGAACAGACTGTTGTGCTCCTGATGGATCCACACACCCCGATGCAAAATCAATGGCTCTGTGGTACTTTTAGGTGCTGACACTTGCTTCTCCTTTCATGTCATGGCATAACCTGGAGGACTTTGCTGTCGTGCCAGTCAACAGAGCCGTCACCAGTCAGGGAAGGTAGTGTAAGTTCAACTATAATAATATAAGTTGTTATAGCAGTCTTTTGTATTGTGATATTGTATTATATTGCATCATACTATATCATGCAAGGCAAAAAGTGCCACGCTACATATAGCCTTAGACAAAACATATCATACATCTCCAGTGGCTGCTTCCAGAGTGTGGAGTTAGAGCTGTAGCACAGGACAGTAGGTGCTGGTTTTCAGAGATTCATGATAAATGTGCATTTAACATATGTAGAGCAAGGGCATTTGAAGAGTCCCCCAAAATAGGCTGTGTTTAACAGAAACGCATCGATTCCCACCTCAGGCATTCAGAATATTTTTGTGTCGTGCTTGGCTGCTTTGTTATGCTGGAGGCAACCTGCTAACTACAGCGTTATCATTTTATGTTAAATTATATATGTAGAGGTTTGATATAATCATTAATTTTTAAGATACATGATTATGAAGTATTGCAACCAGCAGAAAAAGCTTTATCCAAATCAAATCTGTGAGGGAGGTTTGAGAATCTTCTTGCTCCATTTATGTTGCAGGAGGAGTGAACCAGATTTCAGGTGAAGCTGATCTACCACAGTAAGTAAGAAGCCTCTTTTCTCTGGGTGACAGACATGAAGCTGTAAGTGCATTATTCCCGGCACAAGACATTTCTCACTTTAAACAGAACCACAGGGGAAGAGGGGAAGAAAGGTGCAATGGTTCCTAGTAGGCTCAAGAACGGTCTGTTTTCTGTGTATCTGTTGATTTAAGTTCTCACTGAAGATATTTCAATCACATGGATGATTGGGATGAGCCAGGAGGAAAGCCATGTGTCTTAAGAAGATAATGTAATAGTTTATCGACACTGACCTGAAGATGAGATGGCTTTCCAATCATACACCTAGACATCGTATCTTAAGAGAAGAGCTCTGTTCTGAAAGGCCATACCTATAAATACTCTTCATTATTTTTCTATTTTGTGACCTTGTTTCCAATTTAGTGATCAGTCATCTCAACATACGTTTTGCTGGAGTGAAAGTGACTATCCTTCCGTCCTTAAAATTCATCTAACAACAGAGAGGTAACAAGAGGGTTTGGATGGACACTGGGTGCTTTGTTTGACCTGGTTAAAACTGGAATGGGACAATTTTCTGGTGTCCATCGCTTGAGATGAGGTTTGGATGGCTCTTTCCACCAAACTACTAAGGTCAGTTATAACCTGGTTATAAACCTAGGGTGAAGACTTTCCCATTGCAGACAAAACCCGCACTAAAGTCTTGGAGCATGAGCACGGAGGTGCAGCATCCACCGCTGCAGCTCTACTGACTTCCTAGCCTGTCCTTGTCCTCATCCAACTGCTACCTGATTCTTGGCGATCTTCCACCTGTACTCTTTCCTGCTGTGTACTGAGAATGTTTAAAAGGCCTTGGACTTCTTGAGCATCGCTGCCTAACAGAGGTACAAATCAAAAAAGTCAGAAACGTGAGTGGGATAGAGTTGCCTAAACATCCATTTCTAGCTCCGTTTTAGACGTTCTTGACTATCCCACCTGGCAATCAGCCACTTCTCTGGAAAGACGTAGGTCTTCTGCAGCTCGTATGTCATCTCTTCCAGGTCATGCAGCTATTCTGGAAAGCCCCCAGCATCTAAAATAGCGCTGGAAGTCTATGTTCAGGAACCCGAAATTTTCCTGTGGTGTTTAGCAGGGGGAAAGGGCTCACGGGAGACTCACCATTAAGCAGGAAACATTTATATACTTCAAATTTAACATACCCTGAAGAGCACGAAGCTTCCAGCCTCCTTTCCTACCGGTGAGAGCAGCTACGTTCCAAAGCTTTTTAATATTTTGGTTTTGCTTATTTAATATCTCTGAGGAGAACAGGTGGCAGTACTGAACAGCTTCGTAAGCAGGAGGTCCATTAGTGGGGGTCGTGACTCCGCAGCACGCCCTTTCCACCGCTGGCCTTTCTCTGTCGGCAGATCAAAGTTTAGGGGCGTTTTGGGGACGAGGAAGGGAAGGATTGTTTTTTTTTTCCCTTCCTTGTCTCTGCTGGCAGGGGCCTGCTGAAAGCTCGTTTCTGACAGCAATTACAACCGCTTTGGCCTTCTTGGCAGAGGGACGTGCTGTCAGGCGAGGCCCGCGTTTTGGATTCTCCTGCCTGTTCCTGGAAGAACAAAAACACGAGTGAAGACGCTCTATCAGAAAGACTTGGAGGCGCACCAAAACAGACACAAATAATTGAGCACAGGCTCGCGGAGGCCCAAACCACATGCACTGTAATTCTGTCGGCCCAACAAACGACATCTCATCATCACCTACTCTGTCTAAATAAAGCCATCTCCCCAGGAGGACGTCTGGCCCAGAAACCGCAGCGGCACAGGCTGGAGCGCGCCCCGGTGCTCTCCTCCCGCTTGCTTCAGCAGTTTGGTCCCGGACCCGCGGCCGCCCCACGGGTACGGGCGGAGCGGCGGGGGGCGGCCGGAGGCTGCTCCCGCCGGCGGCCACACGGTGTCGCTCGCGCCGCTCGGCTGCGCGCCGCTCCCGCGCCCGGCCGGCCCGTGTCCCGCCCCAGCACCCGCCTCCCTCCGGCGCGGGGCGCCGAAATAGGCAGTGCTGGTGGACGTGGGAGGCAAGAAAAAGGCCCTTTTCATTTTATTTTATTTTATTTTATTTTATTTTATTTTATTTTATTTTATTTTATTTTATTTTATTTTATTTTATTTTATTTTATTTTATTTTATTTTGCTTTATTTTATTTTGCTTCATTTTATTTTATTTTGCTTTATTTTGCTTTATTTTATTTTATTTTATTTTGCTTTATTTTATTTTATTTTATTTTATTTTATTTTATTTTATTTTATTTTATTTTATTTTATTTTATTTTATTTTATTTTTTAATGTATTTTAATGTATTTTAGTTTGTTTTGTTTTCATTTATTTTGGCTTTTATTTTATTTTGTTTTGCTTTATTTTGGTTTATTTTGTTTTCATTTTTTATTTTATTGTGTTTTGCTTTATTTGGGTTTATTTTGTTTGCACTTATTTTGGCTTATTTTATTTATTTTATCATATTTCATTTCATTTTACTTTTATTTTATGTTATTTCATTTGAAAATTTTATTTCATTTTAAAAATTTTATTTTATTTGTATTCTATTTTATTTTGGTTTATTTTGTTTTCATTTATTTTGGTTTATTTGGTTTTGCTTTATTTTCCTTTTTTTTTTTTTTGTCTCGGCCCCGGTGTATCCCTGTCACTGCCAGAGGTTTTGGGGCTGGCTGCGTGTCCCAGGAAAGGTAAACTGAGGGATAAACGTAGGGGCTTCAGTGCTTGTGGAACAGTCATAAGAGGGAGAAGACACAGGTTCCTGCTGGGTAATGACGTTTATTCATAACCTTAATTCCGGTTTATTAACTTTAGGTATAACAAGTTGTGTGGCAATTGTGGTTGTTAAGGGAGCACCGGGCAGTTTTTTCCTAGAGGGTATCAAATTCTGTGTTTTTATTATACATGCACTAAATCTCCATTAAAAGCCTTTCTGTAAATGTTTCAAGGCTATGCCTGATAGAAGGGTACTTCATCTTGGTTTCTAAACGGTGTGTTATCCGTTTTAAACAGCCTGCAAAAACAGTTGCCTTATTTGCCTCCCACCAAAAAATACGGTGGCTTACGAACGCCTTGTTTTTTAGGAAGCAGACAGACATAAATCGAACTTCTGTGACCGCCGTTATCAGTCATTAGTAACTCTGGGTTCAAACGTGCACTCTCTATAGAGCCTGGCCGCGGTCTTTCACAGTCCGGCAAAATAAGGAAGCTACAGGATGGAAACTCAATGAGCCTAACTATTCTGCTTCCTTTTATTTTTTCCTCCCTTTCGTATAAATCACACTCTTTTGAAGCGGCTGCTTTTCTCTCGCGGGCACAAACCCCTCATCTTTTAAAGTCTGTCTTTCAAGCTCATTGTTTCAACAGGCCAAGCAACTCGCCAAAGACAGCTCCAGCCTATCTCTATATTGTCTCCCCAGGAACGCTTATAAGAGAAATATACGTTCATACAATAGACGCGGTTGCTCAAAGGCTGGCTAGCGGAGGAAGATTTTTAACGAGATTAGCTAATGGGGTTGTCGAGCGCCTCGAAGGAAGCGCTCAGCACTTGCGGGGCAGCGCTGCTGCGGCAGAGCCCGAAGCCGGTGGCGGGTGTTGGATGGGCTCCCAAGGATTTCGGTGGCCTTTGAATGACGGACTCAGAGACAGGTCTAGGAAGCCAAAAAGCACAAGCGGCGGCACGGAGAAATAAAATGGAGAGCGGCAGGACGGATGCAAGGGAAGAGCAGTGACGTGTGAGCCTCCAGAGGTGCCAGTTGTGTTTCTGAGGAAGGTCTGTGCCATTTTTGGTTGGACAAAGCATTTTAGCAAACATTTTAGAGAAATACGCTTTCAAGAAGGATAGGAGATACCCAAATCTTTAACAGCAGTGAAACATCGAGTAAACCTCAGCATCTCAGGGAGATCCAGTAAACTTGAAATCAGGAAGAAAAAAAGGATTAGGCAAGATTTTGTGCTGTTTTTGCAAAGGCAGTGGAGTAAATGATGTTGTTCTTGTGGAATTTCTGACCTATCTGAAACTGAATCTACCTGAGTCTTACGTGTGTTTTTCAGCCCACTTTTTGGATTGCAGAAATTCACAATCCTTTTCACAAAACACATTCGTATATTTATTTTTAATGATAACTCATCACTAGATGTTTTTAGGGTCTCATTCCATCACTCTCTTGGCAGTGGTTTTCACTCCTGCTGTTGAGGCCAACGTTCTGCTTGTGCTCTCGAAGCCAATGCGATTACTCACTCAAGTAGGACCTACGTATGTGAATCGGTATTGTAAAATGCGGCCCGGAGTCCGTTAATGGAAAACGTTAGCTCCAATAGGCAGGCTATGTGTCTGGTTTAGCTCTCAGCTCCATTAATATGTCCATTACTTCAATGAGCGAGATAGCAGGCCTGCCCTACAGTCACAGCTTCCCCACTATCCCGTTACTGGAGGCCTCAACGTCTCGTTATTTCCCCCCGTTCAGCAGCCTGTGCGATGTGGGATAAGGCTGCTGGTGACACAGCTACGACTTATTTCCAAGGAGCAGGATTTTCTAAATGTGTCCACTAGATAGCACAATAAACTTCCTTCTTTTCCTGTTGAAAAACTCTCTCCCACCCAAAGAGCCATTAGCCCTTGGGTCTCAGAGTAATGGTGCTTCAGAAGGAGATCAAAGTTTCTCAGATAAGTGTTCCTCTACACAATGTTACCGACACTCCGCTTTGTAAACAGGCTTCTTTTTATGGTTAAGAAGGACATATAAACATGCCAAGTGAGATGGATAGACTGTCACTTTTTCTTTTTCTTTTTCTCTTTGTATGTGCGCGTGTGTTAACTGCTCAATGAGTATCATGGTCGGGTTGCGCTGATACCATTGAACATGGTCTGTCTTTTGTGTAAACAGAGGAAGAAAAGAGAATGCCAAGAAGTAATCCCAAGTGCAGATTTCTTACAGGAGTCGCTGCAGCTCCAGTCCCACTTTTTGCTGCCTTTGATGAGAAAATGACGTGTCCTTCTGAAAGAAGACGGAGACCTTAGCACTCAAATCCATCTGCTTGAACACCCGCTTGTGTGTCAGACCCAGGTTCTGCTTTAGGACTTAAGCTGAGTACTGTAAAACCTGAAAATGAGGCTGCTGCCTCCATTGAGGTTTCCAGAATGCCTCAGTCCCCTTTAGCTTGAAACAAAGAAGAGCTTGAGGACCCCTCAAAGGCCTCTGGGAAAAGCTTAAGTCCCCCATTGGGCACCGTATAGAGAGACTGGTTCCTGCTGTAGGGCAAGTCAGCATGTCTCCATACCGAAGGCAGGGCTAGCTAGAAAGAGCTGATAGGAAACCAGAGAGGTGAAGGGAAATATTGCAGTTGAAGCAATGTGAATACCTCCTGCAAAAGGTATTGTGCAAGGCGTCCTTTATTCAGCTGGAAAACCTGAACGCAAATTTGCATGTTGAATCTATTTAAAATTAAGTGAAATCGGCAACTGAGATGCTCCTATTCTTGCTCCTTAGGGAGACAGAGGCTTGCAAATGTAGATTCGACTCTTCTAGCTGGAGAAAAACATGTGCTGTGGCCTCTGCTCATGTCTTGTCATCTAGGGAACTACTCGGTATCCTCTCTTGTAGCTTGGTTAGTTGTTATGCTTCGAATAATTGTGTGTTCTCTGCCATGTATTACCAAATGCTACATATAAGGTAAGAAAAGAGGAAAATAAGAAAAAAAAGACCTCCTTCTTTCAAGCCTCCCAGTGAGTTTGTTGCCTTTCTACCCAAACCATAACCTCCCTGGGGCAAGGACCAGGACCGTGTGACAGGCCTAAGCAACACCCTCACAGGGCGATCGTCCAGCACGTATAAGGAAGGGGCAAAGCGTCTGCCTGCATCTCCCCTTTCAAAGCGGGGGCCTAAGATTTCTGGATCCCTGACTTAAGAAGGTGATGACAAGGCCCATCTTGTCTTTCATGTTTCAGAGCTAACTATAGGAGCATAAGGCACATCTTTAAAAACAGGTGACACAAGGGATTTTCCACGACAACCTTTCAAACTAAAGCAGAAAACCTTTGTTTGAAGGTTGAAAACACTCTTAATCACGATGCACAGGCTCCCTCTGACATGAACGTGCTACAGCTCTCTTGATCAGACATCCCTGAAGGTTATTGTTACTGTAGCGGCATCTAGAAACCACAGCCACCGATTTGGACCTCAACCATCTCTCCACTTCAGAAATACAGGCAAAACCAAACCGAACCAAAAGACGAGAGAGAAACAGTGAATACAGACAGACCTTTTACCTTGTCTTACTTTGGGGACCCCAAGGTAAAAGTGAGACAATGATGGGCAGCGGGTTTGGCTCAGCGGTGGCTCAGTCACTGCTCCAGTCTTGTAACCATCCCAGCAAAGAGGGCTTCGCAGAGCGATATGAAGGAAAGCGCTGGAGGGATTTGCAGGTGGTGGGGGGGAAATCTGCCCTGAAGGACTGTGCAGGTGTTAATTCAGATGCCTGTCTGTAACACAGGTACTTTTCTGTCTTCTTTAAGGGAAAGGTTTGCCTATTTCCTTGAAGTGGGAGGAACAGTGGTATAGCCAGCCCAGCCAAAAGCCTCCTACAAACGTGTTTTCTGCTTCTCCTTTTCCTGCCCTTTTGCATCCTTAGGCAAGACTACCTCGGATCTCATCTTTTAAGTGCTGCAACCGATCCATTAAATCCCTTCTCATGGACATTTTTTTCAGCTCCAAGGAGTAGAGCTGCTGAGTGAGAAAGGCATGAGCCGGGCTCTCGCTGCTGGGACTTCCTCCAGACCAGCTTGCAGTCCTAAGAAAAATGAGTTGGATGGTCTCAGCTCCGTCCCTAATGAGCAGCAGCAGTAGATCACTTTGCAAAAATGAGCCACGCGTAATTTGGCACCATTGACAGAAGACTCACTCGCAGCAGCTCGGGGCCTTGCAGGCTTGAGATAATGTGCTGCTAAAATCACCTCTTGACCCTCACCCAGGAGGTTCCTCCAGGTCACGAGGGAAGAGGGGGGAGACAGGCTGCCGTGAGATACTTTGATAAATGTACAAGCCCCTACAAGTCAGCCTGGCACGCCTGCCCCGGCGTGAGCCGCTCTGTTTATCACAGTAAGAAGAATATGTTTTCCCGAGTTGTGTTAGAGGACTCCAGACTTCTCATTTAAGCCACCTCCTCCTTTTTCCCTTGTGGTGCAGCGAGCCCACCGTGGCGAAGCGGTGGCCCTGATGGAGCGCAGGAGTGGGCCGCATGCATCTCCTTGTGATGGAGCTGGCAGAGAAAATCGGACACTGGGACAAACAACCATAAATCAGGACTGTCCTGATTAAATCAGGCATGGCTGGCAAGTAAGTTATTAGCCGCCTGTGAAACTAATTGTGATACTGATACACTCAATTTTGCTGTGTCTTTCAAACACCGGTTGTGATGGGAAACAGCTGTTAGAACCTGAAAAAAAAAAAAAGAAAGGGAGAGAGAGCAAGGAAAAAAGAAAAGAGAGCGCGCTTACGATTCAGAATCATAATAAAGTCTGTCTTCTCTATTCCCTTGCACAAAAGCTCTTAGATTCTTCTATTCTCCTCTAGACAATTACTCCCAGCAGGCAGGGTCACTCAGGATGAGCACACTATTGCATTTAAAGTTCATCTGCTGAAGGGGGGAGAAAAGCAGAGAAAGGAGGTGAAAAAAATAATCTTCCCATTAATGTGTGAAAAAATGGCAGGTTTAAAATGGGTTAGAAATTCAGGTTAAAGCAAAAAAAAAAAAATTTGTCACACGACATCAGTAGGAGAAAAGATTTTGTTCGGCGGTATTGTTTGACTGAACACTTCCTTCACAATAACACT
The DNA here is from genome assembly GCF_009769465.1 of Tauraco erythrolophus. Classification (NCBI taxonomy): domain Eukaryota; kingdom Metazoa; phylum Chordata; class Aves; order Musophagiformes; family Musophagidae; genus Tauraco; species Tauraco erythrolophus. The sequence goes on from NC_141467.1 coordinate 38,799,624, forward strand.
AGTGAGGGATATAAAAGCCAGTGTTTATTTGATGCCTGGACTGGGCAACTGTTATGAGCAGTTAGTATAGAAAAAACGGGCTGTTTTGAAATATGTCAAAAGGAGAAAGGGCCTGATCCTGATCTGGTGGAAGCTGGTGGGGAGCCCTGCTCCGACTCCTGTGTCGGCTGGCAGCCCATGCTTCCTTCGCTGGACCCGGGGGGGCTGCGCCGGAGTCGGCGGCGTGACCCCCTGCACGGGCTGCGATGGGAAAAGAGTGCGATTTGGCCAGTCAAAACCTACCGCTGTCAGGAGTTTGCTTCACTCCAGCCAAGGGCAGGTAGTTAATAGTGCTGTAGTAGTTGTAATGGCTTAAGGGTAGGAGCTGAGCAGCGTTTGTAGAGAGATAGTTACTGGACTGAGAAACATAGCTCAAAAACCAGACAGGATTTTGAGTATACAGGCACTTCTGCAGGTCTGAAAAAGAAGCAGCAAAGCCTAGCTTGAAGCTTGTTGGTCGTCTCAGCCCTAAAGAAGAATTTTGAGTCCCAAACCCTGTTTTTTCTATAAACTCTTAAGCCAATATAAGCTATTACTTCTCTTTGTACACTTCTCATTGCCAGGATGACCACACGTATCTGAAAAACCTCCCCCTGCACGGCACAGAACGTAACTGCATAGGCAATATGTGGAATTTGAAGATGCTTCCCCATGGGAATATGTATTCTCTGTGGTTTTGTGCCTTCTGCTGAAGTTTCTGCAATGGGCCACGGCTGCAAGTTGGACTCTTCCAGCTTTTGGTCTGAATAGCTCTTTATACCTCCTATTTCATCTTTTTGCCACATTTCCTTCTCGTCTTGTATTTATTTAGTCTGTCTTTCTATCTCTGTGTTTCGTTGTGGTTTTTTTTTTTTTAAGTTATATTTTAGCTATGAGGGTGGAGAGAAAACGACATGCATTAGCTAATAACGATATGACTGCACCACGAGTTTGGGAGAGATGGAAGGCAAAAACAAATCACTTGTGTTTCAAGTATCTAACCCCATCCTCTCAGCTTCCACAGTAATATTCTGGCTTCCTGTTTGCAAACCAGAAATGTTTATTTACAATGTCTTTCGAGACAGCTTTTCAATGTATAATGCTCGTGTCATTACATAATGGGTCATAAATGATGTTGGTTGTCATAGAAAAACACAAACTCATCAAATATTTTCTTGGTTTTTGTTTGCCTTTTGTGGCAGGATTCAGAGTTGGCTGCAGTTGGGAAGTCTGAAGGTAAATCATCATCTTTCCAGTAATTCCAGCTCCGATGTGTTCAGTCTGTCAGGAGTTTATGAGTGAGGTGATCCCGATGCTAAAAATTTTGGTTGTGTTTTTCCTCCATGGCCCTGCTGTTTAAGGCAGCCCATCAGCTGTGTGCCCTGAGAGACCCAGGCAAAGGCTGGCATGTCAATGGTTTTGTGAACAGAAGTGGAACACTACGATACAAATACAAAAATCCAGATCACAAGCATTTGTTGTTCGTATACTAAAAAAAAAATCCAGCATAAGGCTACGCACTGAACCAGAAGAGTATCAGACCCTAAGTGTTTCTACTACAACTCTGAAAAACTGCAGCAAAGGTTAGTGCAGATTTTTTGGGGAGGGGTTTTCTGATCTGAACTGTAGCAGTGAGGGAGTATAAAAATGCAATTTTTACAGTGTTGAGATGAAGCTGCCTGATCTAGTCTCCCTTTCCTGAAGCTAAAATGGGGACCAGGAAGGTGTACATAATACTCCCAGAAGATGCAGTCCTTATTCCTGACTTAAAGTGACTGTAATAGACGTTGAGCTCTGCTGGACCCCCTTGCCCCCTCCTTGAAGGGGGTTTGTTTGGCAACATTATGAATTGTCCCTTGTCTCAGAAATCCAGGAGGAGAAAGAAAGCAACCCTTAAGCCAGGATATTGGGTTGAAATTTTACTTACGCTTACACCAGTGTGTATTGGGTATAGCTCCCCTGAAGCTGGTGGTGAAGCTGCTATTCTTACCTCTGAACAAATCAATTCCTAGCTCTAAAAATAAGTGAATTAGAAAAGAGGTAAAGCTACCATTTATAAAATAAATGTGTTTATTTGGTAAATGTTGTGTCCTGTGTATGAACTTCATTGATATCTGATCTACCTAAATTCTTCTTAATCTCATCAGGGAAAAGGCAAAAGGATTTTGCATACTTTTACTAAATCAGGAGACCTTTTTATTCTCTTTGTCAAAACAATGGCAAATAAACCACTCTCAAAAGACAAACGACAAAATATGTCCATGCAAAAGACATGCAAAAACTCCCACTTTTCTCATTTGGGAGGGCGCTGAGAGGCATCTCTAGACTACCCAAAATAGATGAGCCTTCTGGATCATAGATGTAATTCCATTGTTGTCTGAGAAGCTCCATCTCCCGTACACACCACCTCGTGAGCTTATGGGTACCTACATGGGAAGAAGATGGTCTCATGCCCGATTCTTATCAGCACCAGAGGCTGTTTGCTGTGAAAAAGAAAAGGAGTGAGGCTGCAGGTAGCAGGCTCCTGACAACAAGCTGTGATTGCCTTGATGGACGTGCACCGTGCATTAATGCGCAGCAGGATGTCGATGAGGGCATGGTAAAATTTCCAGCTGCACACAAGGAAACGCAGGACTAATAAAGTGTTCTTTTAGTGAATGGCATAGACTAAAGGCTTTATCTTCCCCTCCGAGGAAATACACATCTGTCACAAGTAATATCACAGAAGTTTTCAGTTCGTATGCAAGGTCAGATTACCTGCATCTTTCATTATCTAGGTGGGTGATGAAAAATTGTTGGGATCTATCAAAAGTGAGGCCTCAGTTTAGCAAGGTGGATAAGCAGGTAGCTGGCTTTGCTGGGATTCTCCGCCTGCATTACACCAACTGTGTGCTTTAGCAGGCTGCTGAATTGGAAACTAAATTTCAAGAAGAGTTCTCCAGTGCCATCTCAGAAATTAGATACCCCCATTTGCAACTGGAAATAATAAATTATGTCAATATGATGCACGAGAGGGGTGCGTGTGCGAAAAGAGTAAAAAAAAATGTGTGTAGAGGAACAGTAGCAGCAAATGCTCTTCTGCGACACGCTGTGCATTTTGCACATGTACATTGTATTTGTGTACTGTCTGAAGAAGCCTTCAGAGATGTACATTGCATAAAATCACTACCTATCCTTTATGCTGAATTTTTATTATGTAACTCCCACTGTGTTAGCAAAAAAAATTAAGTAAATCTAAAAGTACCAGCCCTGCTACGAGTTCTAAACATGGTTCTCACTTCAGGATCCTGGCATGCACTTGTAAAACATTTAAATACCTATTGGTGGATAAGAAAATCAATTTACTTGTGAGGTGACTAAGTAACAAACATATTAGAATTGATGTTACAATTAGGAAAAAAAGAAATAAATTGTTTTTCTGCTCATTAATATTTGGATAAATATTTATGAATGTATAAGACAAGCAACCACTGCCAACACTACATCTTTATTATGCCAGGCACAGGAATAATTCAAGCATTTAGGCAGCTGCAGGTTGAACGTAGCCCCACTGGCTGTTCAGCTGAATTCGATCCGGCCTCGAGAAGGCTTTGCTATGGAGGCAGCTCAGGTTATGTGGTTTCTGTGTGGTTTTTGTTTGGGATTCATTGAAGAAAAGGAGTGAGGCTGTCTGCAGGTAACGGGCTCCTGACAACAAGCTGTGATTGCCTTGATGGACGTGCGCCGGGCAGAGTGATGCTCAGGGTGGACCAGCTGCTCCCCTGTGGAGGGGTTAGCCAGACAGGAAGGATTTGCAAGAGTCTGGCTTGCAGGTGAACCTTTCCAGCCTGGAAGCAGTGGCAGGCGCTCCCTCAGGACAGGCTTTCTGCTGTGGCCTTATTTTTTCCCCCTCCGATTCTCACTGAAGCCCTCAAATCCAGGCACCTCAGTGCACAGGGCACATATAAGCCCTTCCGCTTAGCGTTGTGTGCAAGCCTGCTTGCTTCTTGTGCAGGCTGGTCATCCTATTGCAGTGGGTAAACCCTGCTTAGCCTCCTCCCTGTGTGGGCAAACTTGCTGTCCAGCAAGGTGGCTTCTGTGGACCCTGAAGGGAGAAGAGGGCATTTCCTTTATACGGCACCATCTTATACGTGTGCAGCTGGGAGAGGAGAGGGAGTCACGGAGAAGAGCCATGGTGGTCTGACCACCCACAGCCATTTCTGTGTTCTTCCTTGTGAAGAAGAGCCTGATTTTCACAGTTTTTGTTTTCTTTTTTTTTTTTTTTTTCCAAAAGAAAAAAAAAAGAGTAATGGCTTCATTATCTTCAGGCGATTTTTGTAGCCCTTGTCTCTAGCTCAGGATGTGAACCAGAACAATGGGTGTTTTGGAACCTGAGGAAAAACCAGCTGGCCGACGTGGCTCAAAATGTAATTTCGTAGGGGCATGCATCAATAATGTGACTACCGCTCCGCACGGATATTACGCAGGCAGCCCTAATACGCGTGCATGGCATCCGGATTGACAAGACAGACCATGATGGCTCCAAAGGGTCAATAAAACATGCGCCATGAAGGATTTACACAATAGACAGTAATGGCTTCTTTGGAGCTGTTACGGTCTATTGGGTCAATAATAATCCACTTTTTAAAGAGTGCCAAAATATGAATTTACACAACAGGCCGTAATGGCTCCTGATCTATCAGATAAATGATAGGAATTATCAGCATTAGTGCCCACACTGCAATGCGCGTTTACCTATTAGAGTGGATAAAATAAATACTAGGTGCTTCAAAATATGCTTTCATATTTAAAAGGCTGATTTCTAAAATATCTGGGGGGAAAAAAATGATAAAAGCCCCAACTCTCATCATTAAGCCTGCCAAATAAATAGCATTGAACAGAGAATTTAAATCTGAGACTGTTTCTAGGAAGTTATTGTGAGTTTTCACTCTACATTGTTTTTATTTAAATTTTGCAGCAGCCTATACCATGTATTTTAAACTTTTGTTTATTTTTCTAGCAAAGGCAGATCTGTGAACCAGGGGAGTCCACGAACATTTTCCCACATTGGTAACCTTCTCTACGCAATTGCATCTTTTCTCCTTTATTAAGAACTAGTCGCCTGAGTAATGGTTTGCAGGATCCAGATTGCATGTTATACAAACAGGCTTGGTCTGAATATATGCATTCAAGACCAAAAATCTGTTTAAATAACATATGTTCTGTTTGCAGCCACCTATCTGTCTCTATCAAGGAAGATAAAAGTCCTTGTCTACGCTGTTTCGTCCGCGCAATCAAGACAGAAACCCTCGACTGATATTTGCCAGCAGGTGGTGACACACAGCAACAAGCTCCAATGGCAGCAACATTTTCCTGCAAAACTTGGAGAAAATCCAGGCTTCAGTAAAATGAAATATGCCTTCAGTTTGGGAAGAAATAATGATGAATGTCCATCAGCAACACATGCGATGATTTAGTCCCGTCGCACGGCAAGAAAGAACACGTTTGGTCCACAGCAGGTCAAAAGTTTTCCTTGCTGTTTCTCTGTGTTTCCTTCTTGTTATTATAAAACATTTGGCTGGGCTGTGAAATATACTTTTAATTAAAAGATAGGAAAATCATGGTAAGACAGCAGCAGCAGCGAGCTGTTAGAAAGCCTGCTGTCTTCGCTCTCGTAATAGACATAATGCGAAGGATAGGTGCACACAAAAACTGAAGTGTTGTGGGGAGAATATGTATACACTGACTTACGCAAGTCCTTTCAAAGAGAAGTGTAAATAGCTCTTTCTGCTTGTCTGTGATATCCTCACGGTTTTTCAAACTTCATGCTTTTTTTTTATTTTCTGGTCTCATAGCCAGGTATACTTGTTTGAAAGACCTGCTGCTCGTACAAAACACCACCGTTCAGTTTTCAATGAGTTAGTGGGCCAATAATTCTTCCATAATAGACAAAAAAAATAATTAATAGGGAATTGTGGCAGGATCTGTCACCTTTGGTTTCTATTGTGCTGTGGTTTCCAGGCACTTAATAATTCCCTGGATTTTGTCCATATATTTTGTACACATGTTACTCCTACTTTAAACTACATACCCTTTAAAAGAAATTTGGGTGCTTCAGCATCTGAAATGCAATAACTTAAAAGAGGAAAACACAAGTCTTGTCTTGCTTAGCAGGGAGCTGAGAACAGGACAAAAATATAAAAATACCGAGGATTTTTTCCCTCTTCGCAGTGTCTGTTTCCTGCAAGTATCTACCATCTACAATATTGACTGCTTTATCAGGCAGCAGGTATCTCTATCAGTCTATCTTGAATTGTCATCCAACAGGAGATTAAACGCTGCCTGCCTCCTTCTTGTGATTTTCAGTCTTCACATCGCAAAGTTTTCAATCAAATTTCAGCGGTGTACATTTAGCTTAGAGAACTCGCCGTACTTATCTTCCCAAAGCAGGTGATTTAGACCGTGTTTACCTTGTACAGTTCCAAGATATCTTTCGGCAAACCTGTCCACATCTTAGGCCTTAAAATGATTCCCAAGTTTGGGGTTTTTTTTGCTTTCCTTTGTCTCCCTTTCTTTTTCCCTCACCTGCCAGGCTAACCAGCCAAACAACAAGAGTAACAACGCGGGTCCTGGGTAACAGACAAGTGTCAGTTTTCGGAAGGGTGATATCAATGGGACAACCTTGTATTGTTAGCTCTTTTAGAACGAGAGCAACGTGACCACTTACAGCCCTGTTGTAAGCAGCTTCCTCATTAGCAATCTTTTCAGTGCACTTTTCACGGTTGTGGTTTCAGCCACGAATCGGCTCGAGCCGGGGAGGATGTCAGCTGGGTGCATTTCTCGGTTTGCATTGGAGACCTGAGGAAGTTGTGGGCTGGTAGGTATCCTGTAAAATAAACTGCTGCTCCATTTGTAAGGAATCCAGCACAAGCAAGCTGATGCTGAAAAGAAAAGCTCTCTACCAATTAGCATATTTTCTGCATAGGATTTTGATAAACAGACTAACTAGAATTTGAGTAAGTATAAACTTGAGAATAAAAAATGCTGGAAAGGCAGTTCAAAATGACCATAAAAGCCAGACTGGATTTTTGTGGTGCATTCTTCATGTAAAAGAGTTAGAATATAATAAAAGTAAAATAATTCTGCTAAGGTAAATGAATGAAGGAATTGGGGAATTACAGTTAAAGAGCACTAATTAGTCTCTCACCATCAAATAATTTGAACAAACTGGTTTACGGTAGTTGGGGCAAGGTTTGGGAGCAAAATTTGTGCCCCTGCTCTGGTCAATTGGAGCTATATAAAAAGACTGTAGAGGGGTAAAATGGTCTATGGACCATTATAGACTGTAGTCCTGGCTGAAAAAGCAATTGAGGGTGCAAGTACGGCACCAGAGAGTCAGAAGTTGCCTTTTGAGGACTCCCTGCTCTTAGGGAGAGGGAGAGGGGCATCTGGCTTTTTGGGATGGAGTTGCTCAGTGAGGTGTTCCCAGGCTGCACTGTGAGCCTGGGGCTGGAGTTTGGGAGGGATGAATCTCTGCAGTGTGACATGGCCCAGCTCCGTCTGAGCACTCACCCTCGGGGTGGGATGGGTAAAAGAAATGTGATTCTGGATACAGTTTGTTACGAACAGGACAAGAGTTTAATCCTGAACTCCTACTTATTCTGGAAGACCCGGAGGCTGTTACAGTAATTTGATGCCAGCTGGGAAGAGGCAAACCCCTCCCAAAGTCAGTGCTTGGCCAACAGCCTGATGACAACAGAGGGTTCCCATCAGGCAAGGGAAATCTTCCAGAGGGTGATACCCACTAGAGTTCATCTGCTTTGTGCTGTCAGGGCAGCGTGAAAGAGAGTGAAGTGACAGGCGAGTTGGCCCAGCTGCTTCTTCATGAATATCTGAGATTCTTGTATAGAGTAAATGGGAACTGTGTGAACACATCAAAGAGGAAAAGGCACTGAAAATTAAAAGGCAGGGCCTTGATGATTTTGAAAGCAGTGAATTTGGCTTAATCTCATTCACTTCCTACATGTGCAAAGTGGAGAGTAGGTATAGGTGGTAGGAGTGAAACACAATCGCTTTGTTGTTGAATGTGGAAATGAATTATTCAATTATTTTTTCTCTTTTGCCCACACTTTCTGCCTCTTCCTCCCCTTTCCATGAGTACAAGTAAACAAAAGTGCCTGGAGCCAGGCTGCAGGGAGAGGATTAAGGCACAGTCCCGCTCAGGCATCAGCTTTACTGAACCCTGTTCAGGAGTATCTTGTTGGCAGTGGTCCATGGATGGGATGAATGAGTGTTAAAAAAGCTGATAGCTCAGCTCATCCCTGTGGTCCTTTCAGCTCCAAAGTGAGTGCAAGGTGTGAGCTGATATACAAGATGTAAACCACCATTGCTTTTAGAAGTACTACCTTCTCCTTACCTGAAGGCTTCTCCTTAATAACTGAAATCCTGCAGGCAGCCATTCTAATCACAAAGTTTTGGAAGTGATGGAGATGTTTTGGTTTCAAAAACCCAAAGTGTATGGTAGTGGTAAAGTAAAGCACATTCTTTATTGCTTGTTGCTGTCACTTAACAGTGTCACAGAAGCAGAGGTCTCCTGAGCCCAGGGGCAGCAGGGTTACTTCCTCTCTTGGATGGGGTGGATGGATTGTGCATGTCCCTGATGGAGGTCTCTGAGGCTCAGGTGGAAGCTCAGCAAGGTCCAGATTATGGAGTCTGAAGTCCTTTTCCCTAGAAATACCTGCAGGCTGGGGACACTGGGGAAAGGGTGTCTTGAGGTATAGGGCCCAGATCTGCAAGCAGAATCTGGATGTACTCACACTGGTCTGAACTGCTTATCTTCATTTCAGATATGTGACGCATATGTGTGAAACATTCTTTATGTTTAAGCCCAGCTACTTTCATCTCTGTATTCAAACTTTTTTACTCTTCTGACTCTAAGCCTTCTGTTGTCATCAACCCTTTTTGTTCTTACTGTATATATTTTTAGTGCCCCTGAACGCTCTCTTCCTCTAGTGGGACTTGTAGAGGTTGCTGTCCCATTACTGACTGGGACAGTCTCCTGATTTCTAGGTGAGGTGCGTCCATGGACAGTTACCCTGTAGAAATACAATCTATAAGGCTATTATAGTTGTGAGTCAATTATAAGGCTACAGTTAAGGCTGCTAAATACATTCACATTATTTTAATATATTTTCAGTTGCTCATATTTAACATTCTGGACTGAATGCTTCTAAAACAAGTATTTGTCTCAGCCTGGATTTTTTAGGAAAGAAATATGAAAAAATGGTTCAGGTATAGATGAACTCTGAGTTTAAAACCCGAGTGAAAATCTGCCCAGGATTCATCAGGCTGTAATCCTCTGTAAAATCTTACTCGTACACACACTCAGGAGAAGTACAGTCAAGTTTGGCAGAAGGCCTAGCCCTAGCAGAGCAGGACTTAATCGTTAAGTTGCTTGTGGCTACTATAGGTATAGCAACATACCCGTGGTTGCTACAGGTATGATCAGTCACAGGATAGAGAATGAGAAGATTTGTCCCTTGTTCCCATGGTGCAACTGCCTGTAAGCTGAGGAGTGAGGTGACGGGAGGCAGGAAGGACGTGGGATTCAGGAATAAGTTGCACAGAAGAAGAGGCTGCAGGAAGAGAGAGGCAGGGAAAGTGCTGAGGGGCTGGGAGGTGCGAGGGGGAGAGAACAGATTCTGGGAGCGGGGAGGGGGCTGCTAGCAGACTGCCACAAAAGACAAAGGTGGCGGGTACCAGCAGTGGAGTAATAGTGTGTGATATGTGTGATAGGGGCAAATTTGGACATTTTTGCATGCTAGCTGTGTAACTTTGACTTCTTTTAATATTTTTCTGTGTGTACAGATGAGGCGAAGATAAATGAAAATCGTTTATGTAGGTTGGTAGCATTTAACATATCACTGGCATAAGGGAATATTGTATTTGTGATCCCTTTATATGCTTAGGCTGGGACATGAATATGTTTTCTGCTGTTAAGGTGGGTTCTGAGAGCAGAACATGAAGAATTAGTGATGTGGGTTACTGCTTTTTTGCTCCTTGTTCTCTCTGTTAAAGTAACAGGACATTTCTCCTATAAACAGAGATTTTTGTGGTTTCAGATTTAGCTCTCATGGTAGCACTTTTACTGAGGCTCTTGAGCTCAAACTCTGGCAACCACAAGGTGATTTCCCTTTCGGCCCGATCAAAATATGATGGCAACGTTCCCCAGCACCCGCTGCACTGAGCGCGCTGAGCAGCTGGGGAACACAGAGCTCCCACCAGTTCCCTGGAATTACAAACCCTCAGCTCAAAGACCAAAAAGAAATGCTGAGAGAGGGAGAAAGAGAGGGAGGGAGGGAGGGAGGGAGGGAGAGAGGGAGAGAAGGAAAGAGGACATGAACCCTAAAGGGCAAAACCCGCAGTAAGGACCATTCATTTTTAGCAGCTTTTCTAAATCTTGAATGGAAGCAACTTATTTTCCATCATATGTTTTGTTAGTGCTGATTCTTGCACTCAGCTCTTCTGGAGCTTCAGAAAACGCCTTTGAAGGTGGCTGAGCTATTTCAGTTTGACAAATAAACTAAGCTGTGGTTACTTTCTCAGTATGTTTTGTGTCATGGTGCTAATTTCCCATTCACTTGATTGGGATGCAATGATTTCACGACAATGTCAGTGCAGGTCTATGGAAAAGACATTATGGTGTCAAAATGAAATGAAACAATGTTAATTTGTCTATGGAAACGGTGTTATGCTGCCAAATTGAAACATAACCGTGAGCTCAGCCACCTTGAGACTTGGCGCTGCCGCTCTATTGAAGGACCTCGCCACGCGGGGTGATTTTACAGCGGCGCACTGGGAAACTACAAATCTGGATTAAATATTAGAGGAGGTAAGGCTATTTGTTTTGTTCTACGAAATCTCGACTGTATAGCATTTCCTAGTGTTATAGGGGCCTTCCGCCCGTGCTGCAATACCTAAAGCCCGGGGAGAGGGTGGGAATCCCAGGGGAGAAGAAAAGCACTTTGGCAACCTTTACTCAGATGTCTTTTGGGCTTCCATTGGCTCTCAGCACGTCTCATTCCTAGCATTATATTAATGGGTCTTTTTAGGTGAGAAACTTATTAGATTTTGCAGCGTTCACAGCACCTAACCAACATCTGGGACACGGAGCTCAAATTAAGCAGTGCTCTAAATCCAATTTGGATTTTAATTCACCAGGATGTAGCATTTCTAGTAAAACAAGAACTTGAACATAAACCAGAATCCAAAGTGGAGGGGATACTGTAATGAAAAAGAATGCTAAGCAAGCTGAAATCAAAAGACACGCACCGAGGGAGGAAAGAAGCAATATATAAAGGGATATAGAAAAATATAAATAAATATTTCCTCTGTTGTTAGGGATCTGTGGAGCGATAGAATCTACTTATCAATCATACTCTGTCTTTTATTTTATTTTATGTTCCTGGACAGTATGACCACCTTTGAAAAAGAGTGATCTTTGATCTCCTGCCCTGGGGCGAGCACTAGCAGATGTTCTTTTGTTCTTCTCTCCTTATTCAGTGTCCCTCACCCCCTAAAGCCAAAGCGCGTCCCCCAAAATTGACAGGTGTTTCTCTGGTTTGATTGCAAATGATGGATTTAGGCTAAATGTGACCTGAAACCTGTCAAAGTCGAAGGGCCTCCCTAGCATGCTCGCAAACTGGTGGGAGGGAAGGCTGTAGTAACATCTGCACTTCTGGGAATATTAACAAATTGCATACAGATGTCAAGCAGAAAAAGACCTGGCCTGTTAGGAGGGTCTCTAGCACCCTCTTTCATCCTGGTGTGAATTCTAGGATGATCCTCTCTGCTGAGTTTCTTAGTGATTTTTTTTTTCTTATTTGTGAAATGGAAGTGATGGGGCTTCCCTGCCTCTTATAGCATTAGGGGAAGAAATAAGTTACAGATTTTGAGGTGTCCGGATGGTACTATGAGTCAGTCCTGCTGATACATGTGACTCATGAGCTGGGGTGGGTGGAAAGGCTAATCACATGAGCACTATATCTTAAGAAAGCCAATCCTTTCCTTGCATGTGCCTCAGCTGGCATTAAAATCTGGACACTGCTTAATGAAACCAATAAAGCTATCCAAACTTATTGATGGCTATGTAGTAGATTCTTGGACATCAGGAGCTCTGTGTTCTCCTCTTATATATTCATAAAGATGTCCTCTGGGCTGTGCAACAGTGTTTCTAAATGTCCACTGAAGTTCCAGAGCTAAAAGTGAATGGTGCGGTTCTTTTTGGTATAAGCTCCTTTTTGCCTTTCCTTCCCTCCTTCCTCAGGTAAGAAGGTGCGCATTTGAGGAACCTGGTGGATGTGATCATGCGTTTGTTGAAACTAATGCGTGTGGTCGTGAGTATCCTGGGAGCTCCAAAGTGCTCTTCTCAGCTTTGACCCACAGAATGAGCATGGGTGTTAACATTCACATGGGTGTTTACCCCCAGTTGCCTTGCACTGGCTTCCATTCACCAGAGTATGACTGGTATTGCTGCTCCAGGAAAGGAAGGCACAAGAACCTTCTCCCACAGAAAACCCTTGGAGCTCCTGTTCTCTCCAAGAGATACTCACCAAACCAGTGTGGAGTGAGCTCTGTAATTTCTCCATGAGCCACACGCGTGCCGCTCCAGCCATAGCTCTTCACAAAGATTCCCAGGCTATGTGAATGCCTTCGAGGAAGCTTTTGGCTCTTCAGGCACCACTTACACGTTGTTTTGAAGCAGTTCATGTTGCACTAGTTATATTTGTTAAGATGTGGAACTCATAGACGCAATGTGCAATCCAACTCCAAATTTACAGGGAAGAATTACAACTTGAAATATTGCAGACCTCCCAGTTTGTTGCAAACAACTAAGACAAGTCATTGGATTGAAATTTTAATGAAATACCCTGCTATATGGCCAGGGATTAAAATATAGGAATTGTTTGCACTAGATAAGGAAGGGAAATTCAACATATTCTAGGTGGATTTTATTCAAAGTGAGCAAGATACTCAAAATTAAATTTTATTCTTTAAAGACAGAAAGAAATCTTCCTTTCCAGAATTGTCTCTCACACACACACATGCACACACATGTGCATGAACATACACACAAGAACACGTCTTTTCTTTCTCTGGGCGTAAAGCATGGTGGACATCTGGTCACCAGGCTCGGTCTTCTCCCCCACAGACATAGAACAACATCATTGTTTGAATATGTTCTTCAGAGGTTGTCATTTGGGGAATTGATCTGCTCTCCTCCAATAAGTGAGAACATTCCAACAATTTCATGCAATGTGTAAACCGCAAATTAATTGCACAAATTATATAAATTATCCTAAAACTTTTGGGTAGTGTTTGCCATGCCAACACTGTAATTGAGCTGACTGGGCATGTGGAAAGCCTGCATGTGGCAAAGGGCAGTCCATGATGCAGATGGAGAGGCGATTTGCATCTACCTCTACTTAGAGTAAGTACTGCAAGGTCCCCAGACTGTAAGCAGAGTAAGTAATGTGAGACTTTCATCGAAACAAAAAAAGCAATGGGCTATAGGATTCCACAAAGCCCTCTCTCAAACACCAGCTGAACATCCAGTGTGTGTGCAGTGGTGGGGGAAAAAAGTGAAAGCTACAGACTTAACTGTTTCAGCGAAAAAAAGTCTTCCTTGCTTGTGACATCAGCCACAACAGGGGAAAAAAAACCAAAAAACTTTAAACTAATTTGTGTCCGCATGAGTTGAATCGTACTCTGCATGGTTTGGACTGAGCAGTGACTCCTCACAAGAGGAATGCCATAGGACATGTCAAATTTGCCTTGTCATTTCAGAAGACATGTTAGTGTAATATCTGGATTTGTGATGAAAGAGAACAGAGCAATGACCCAGAGTGTGCCTTTTCATCAACAAGCACAAGCAAGATACCTGCGCCAGAGCATGTGGAGTAACCTTTTAGAGGTCATGTTTGGAGTGCTGGGGACTCCATTAGGACATTTAGGATTCATAGGCAATCCCATCCCTCCTCCTTAAAGTGGAATGGAAACCAGAAAAGGGGATGGTGAATTCTCCCTGAGGAAGGAAGGGCCCCAGGCAAGCTGGCGCCCACTTTAGACCAGGGCTGGGCTCCCGAGGAGGCTTCAGCTCCCCCCTCACACGAGCACTGTATGGCATTATGTTAGCAATCTCTACTAGCTTTGAAGTAATGGCCAAATCCAGCCACAAAGGCTGGCTTAACCATCCACCTTCCAATAGCATGTGTCATCTATTTTTATTTATTTTGTACATTTTGTCTTTCAGAAGGCCTCTAAAGCCTCTACAGTTTCCAGCAAGGCTTGAATTTGGGTAGGAGGATTGTAATGGGAGGAGATTTGCTAGACCTCCAAAATTTCATTCAGGCTTTCCCAAGTCTAGAACTGCTCTCAGAGTCAGTGGAACAGGCTTTTTTTACCAACGGTAGAGAGGCATTGGTAGATATTAATGCAAATAGTATAAAATAGGCATTAGGTGAATTAATGCAGTCTCTGACTCGGGAGAGGAATTCCTCGTGTGAGATACTTGAGTAGTGAAGGAGCTCAGCTTAGAGCTCTGTGAGACATGGAAGGAGAGTGCCGGGCAGGACAAGAGAGTGTAAATGTCTAAACCAGACAAGATTTGTTTCTAAAGAGATTCCACTGTGCCTCACATGCTTTTAAACTGAGGGGTAAGTGAAAACTTGATTTTGTTTCAGTGAAAGGAAAATTCCCTTTGCGTTCAACAGGGCTGGGATTCATCCAAGACCTCCACATCATTCTAAGACACTTATGTCGTCCACATTCATCTTTTACAAAGGATATTCTGTTTCCAGAAATTATCAATGTTTTCTAATTTTCTGACCTTCATCATCTGTGATGCCCCTGTCTTGTACTTCTTTTTATACAAACACATTCTTGTTCTTTTTTTTCCTTTCAGACTTCCACATACTATTGTTATGCCCCCCAAAGATCAAAGAATCATAGCATAAGGTAAAATATCTCATTGCAAAGACTAAAGACATCCTTTTTTTATAAACTTTATTTTTACTTTAGTACTTAATAAAGTAAAATACCGGATAAAATCTGGCAGCTGAAGAAATGCGAGATATGTTCCTGATTTGACCGGAGACAGGATTTCACCCCACATTTTTATGGGGAATATTTAGCACACAGGCA
The DNA here is from genome assembly GCF_009769465.1 of Tauraco erythrolophus. Classification (NCBI taxonomy): domain Eukaryota; kingdom Metazoa; phylum Chordata; class Aves; order Musophagiformes; family Musophagidae; genus Tauraco; species Tauraco erythrolophus. Next base: position 38,814,822 of record NC_141467.1, read on the forward strand.
TTCAAATACACCCCCCCTGTATCCCCACCCCCATATATTTCAAAGCAAGAACAGAAGGCAACGCAAAAGTAGCTGCCACCATCCACCAGATAATTCTTTCAAACATCTCTCAGCATTCTAAACCATAATCTAAACTTATGTCCACATAACAAATAACAGCCTTTTGAAATGAACTGAGAAACTGTAAAGCCATTAAGAAAAATGTGCCATTAAGGAAAGGATTTCAGCATTTCCTATGAAAAAGGTTCACAATGTATGTATTTCCACATGTTCAGAGAAATGATTAAAGTGTTTATAGCTTTTGTAATGATCCCCTCGATTTAAAAATATAAGCTTTTTTTTTTTTTTAAAGTTACATTTCTCTGCTGCTCTTTGTCTAGAATAACATTAATGAAGTTCCATTTTCTTGGTTGCTGAAGGTAGCAAATAGGGAAGTGCTGTGTTTAGGAGAATGCGTTCTTGAAACACGCCCGTTCTGTCTGCCTGCATCCCAGCAACCACTGCTTCTTGCTAATGTGTCCCTTAGATGCAGCATGCTCCTGCAAGGTCTGGTGCTGCCGTGGTTCACGTGGTGGTGGAATGTATATGGCAGAAGAGGACGGGGCTCAATGTCCCTTTCAGAACATCCTTCTCCACCAACCACTGTCCATACTGGTACAGAGAATTTGAATGGAAGAGACATAATGGTTTGTTTCCACTGTTTTTCCACCTGATTGCGTTCAGTTGAGGATGGTCAGCATAACAAGAAGGCAATCTCTATCATTAAATCCTTATGAAAGAGGAGGAAAAGGAGGAAGGAACTAGTAAAGATCTCCCTTTCTGAAGCGCACACAGTCTTTCTAGGAGAGCTCATGCTTTTGCTCCATTAAATGCTGTAACGTACCGGGTGTGCACGATAAAAGCCACATGGCCTTGTGGTCACTGACGTGATGTGAATCAATAATGACTTGGTCCTGGACGCCAAAGCCACTTCATTACTTGCAGGTAGTGGCCTTGGAGTGGCTGGGGCACATCTAAGTCAGCCTGGAAGAGAAGGGGGAAGATTTTCACCCAGTTTCCAGATGAATACATTTCTTTTACAGATACGAATATATACACAGATGTATAACTTTTTTTTGTAGCAAACTGTCAATCAAGTCACATGTTATTTTTTTTTCATTCTATTGTCTTTTATGCTGTTTAAGCTAAAGCTTTAGGTTTTGTTCTAATTGTAAAAGCATATATCAAATATTCGTTATTTCTTTTCATAATACCCCAGGAGAGGGTGTTTTACCTTTCGCTTTGTAAATTAGCTTAAGTAGAAATTGTCAATCTGGAATTGACAGGTATTTGTTACAGACAACAAGGCATTGTTCTCACTTTGCTTCACCCACCAACACAGGTGCTGCTGTCACATGTCACAACAGTGGGGAAACTTATTAAACTATAAAGAGTAATAATACTATAATATAAAGGCGTGAGGGTAAAAAATCTGAAAGTGTGTTTGCCAGCTGGCAGTAGGAAATCTTGTCCTTCGTGCAGCTGAGCTGACAGCTCTATGCCTCTCCCACAAACCTCTTCTCTCCCATCTCTTTCTTCCAGGACTGCCCTTACAAACCATTAACACCCCCTCTCCCCCCACGGTCTGCTCCCCCCCCAAGCTATCAGATAACAGTAAGTCAGAGTCATAACTCAATCCATGAGGTTGTTCCTCACCTGTTGAGTTGCTGAAGGAGAAAAGGCATGGATTCTGGGAGAGACGGGATTACTGCGGTCTAATTACAGAAAGGCTGGGCCAGCTGCTGGATTATGTTGCGGAGCGTGTTGTGACGATGCAAATATCCAGAGGCATTTCTTCGGTCAAAGGCTGGCCTAGATACAGGGAATTTCCTAAGTAACTTACTAAAGAGCTCCTGTTTTGTGGACTTGTCAAAGGAGGCGACAGTGGTCTTCACTGGACTGGTGGTGTTACCGACCCTGGGCTCAGGCACTGTTGGCTGGAGAGAGATCTATTCTAGAAATGGGCTTGAGCTGCAGAATCTGGAACAGGATTCAACTCACATCACCCAAGTTTGGGGTTGAATGTGAGCAAATGAGAGCATTGCCATCCTCTGACTGGTGGCAAATCAAATGGGTTCTTTGGGCTATTCCTTTCACCACAAAGAATGACAACAGCAACAAAAGCTGGGAGAGGAGAGAAAGAAGTGACCTCATCTGCTGAAAAGTTTTCCCTTTTTCTGCCTGATGGATTGCTCTGATTTCCAGTTACACCGCAGGTAAGCACGAGACATGATATTGGATCGAATGCGCCAACTGCTTGTAAACGGAAATGCTTATGGTTGGGCAGAGGCAGAGGCAACGCTATGTTGCCTTTTGATATCTTTTCAGGTATTTGTAGAGACCAAACAGCTCCTGGCCTAGCTTCAAATAGCTGAGACATTGGTCTGGTAACTTTAGATGTCTCAGTCTCAGTGGGAGCATGGCAATGGCTGGGGTTATATGCAACACTCTGCAATCTCCTGCTACTCCCACCTCTCTGTACTCTAGTTTTTCTCTTAAACTCCATCTTTACTCCTCTGTGGTATGGGAGAGCTGGTGATTTGGAGCCAGCTACGTATGCTTTATGTTTCCTGAAGATTAAAGTCTGTGTGTAATACTCCATAGCCTGTCAACAGCTAGCTTGGGAAAGAGACCAAAGACAAGAGAGCCAAAACCAGACTGCTAGATCAATCAAGGCCAAGATGTGCTCCTCACTTATAAAAGCTAAAATAAAACTATCCAAGCAAGAAGTATGTCCTTTGCAATTCTGGAAGACTGCTGCCCCCCATCCAGTGTCTGTTTCCCTGTGAGTCAGACTGTATACAAATCAGCAAGAGAAGATACTGCGTGCGTGTTTAAAATACTTCTGCCATCAGACAGGGAGAAGACTGCTGTCTACAGTAAGTATCAAGGCTTGGGATAAGTCACCAATGATTTGTGTTCCATTTGGGGTTTTTTTTGTTTGGTTGTAGTGTTTTTTTTTTTTCTGTTTTTTTTTTTTTTTTTTTTCTTGGGATGCTATTAAATCGTTGTCTGAAACTATCTGCTTGGGCAGAACTGAACAAAGTGGTATGTGTTCCCAAACACTGAAAACAAGTTGTCAAGACACATCCTCAGAGACAGAGGGTCTTTTTTGTTGTTGCCCAAGAACGTCTTATTTAAAATGCAATTCCTTGTAAAGATGCAAATGCTTTTTTTTTTTTTTTTAAATGTACCAGTACTGAGAATAAGGCAAGCAAAAGAGGAATTAAAACAGTGACAAGGGAGGGAGGTCTGGCAAGTTGGCTTTCAACCAAATGACCTCTTCATAGATAAACTGGGAGCCAGAAATGCATGAGATTACCAAGAAGTAGAGAGATTTATAGTTCTTTGTTTGGTCTCTTGGTAACTTTCCTTATATAGTCAGCTACATGATGGGTAATGACAAGAGAAAATGGTGGGCAAAAGAAATCCAGAACCTCAAATATTTATTGTGATCCATAAACAAGTATGAAAAGAAGGAGCTATTTAAAGATTCAGAGCATTTGCTCATTTCAATTTAACAATAAACATTCTTAGTAAAAGAAAATTTTGCATAGCTCCCCTGAATCTAGCTCTCTTATGAGAAAAAGTTCTCTGCACGCTGCAAATACAGCTCCAATTGAATTTGGCATGTGAAAGTAACACAAGAAACTCTCTGTCATAGGAATGGAAGTTTGGGTTTCTTTAATCACTACACAATATTCCTCTGAGGTGCCCACCTGCAGAGAGAACATCCCTCCGTGGACTGCACTAATTTGTGCCAGAGCTCTTCAGAAAATGGTAACTCTTGCAGCTTAATCTCCAAAACTTTGAATAAATATTTCTATTTTCTCATCATCTGGGTGATGAGGAACATCTGATCATTTGCGGTTTATGTTATCCAGATTAAATACTAATATTATGGTGTATTAGATGCCAAGGACATCAAACTGCAAAAGCAAATAGATTACAAAATCTAATTTATGAAGCTATCCCAGCTTAATAAGTAGTGTCATCAACTAGTTCATCCATGTTCTGATTGTTATACCCAAGTGTACCCTGAAAGCGCAATCAGTGTGGTAAATCCAGAAAATAAGGGTGATCCCAGAGTCTTTAGGATGTGTAAACTTTGTTAAATAACAAAGCACACAATTCTCCACTGGGTTGTAAATGCTCTTTACAAACAATGGGACCCTGGCATTTTGAAACAGAAGAATCTTTAAGCATGAGTAACAAGACGATCCTTAGACAAGGTAGAGGTTCTAGCAACAGTTTGGTTCTAAAATGAAATTATTTGCTTCTTTTCCATAATCAGCATATATGCCAAATGGTACATTCACCACATTAGTTGATTATTATTACTCATTTAGTTCTTTTTAATCAGTAAAGCTGTACTTGGCTCTGTACTAGGTTAAAATAAATAAATAATTTTACACCCCGGGACAATATCATCCGTAACAGCATAATGATGCCTGCAATATATCATTTACTATTGTCTTTACATACTATCTTATTCTTCCTTTATGTTAAACCAATGATTATATTATCTTAGTAATTTATTCACTTGTCAAAATTGAATGTTAAGAAGACCTAAGATTTGCCTTAAACTTATAATAGAATTTAAAGGGCAAGTATTCAAATTCAGCTTCAAGGTTCGGACCTTTTGTACAAGCTTACAAGTGTTTTTGGAGTGTTATCATTTTGTCAGTGTGATTCTGACCTGATTTGCATTCCTCGAATTTCTCTCTTTAACAGGTTTGGGTTTGCACAAGTAAGTTGCAAGTTATTGCAAGCAACAGTTGCTTTGAAGGTACCTTTCAAATGCAAATAGACACCTTTTGCTGAACGTTCAGCTTTCAAACAAGAGGAAGACCGATAAGACAGAATGGGATTTGCAAGCATAAATGTCATGACCCATGGCTTGGGGAAAAGTTTTCAGAAAACTGTCACTAATTTCTGATATTGTAGTTGTTCGAGTGTCCTAATTGTGGCTTGGAGATCCTGACTTTGAAAAAGATATTGAGGAGCCCAAAAGGAGAGTATACTTTGAAAATACTATTATGTGGGTACTGGATGGTCTGATGATTTGGGCAACTTGAAATGTTCTCTTTACAGATTCCTGAAGAATTCTGGCTAATATGAAGGAAAGCACTCATTTCTAAGGAATTTTGAAAAAAGAAATGAAAAGATAGTGAAGGCTTTCTCACTTGTGAGAATATATCAGGTTTGTGTCGCAAGGATTTTGTAGCGGGGCAGAGGTAGTGTACAGCGGTGACCTCTGTCAGAAGCTGCTAGAAGCTTCCCCTATGTCGGACAGAGCCAATGTCAGCCGGCTCCAAGATGGACCCACCGCTGGTCAAGCCTGAGCCCATCAGCGACGATAACTGCATCTCTGGGATAACGTGTTTAAGAAGCGGAAAAAGCCCTGCACAACACAGCAACTGCAACTGGAGAGAGAAGTGAGAATATGTGAGAGAAACAACTCTGCAGACACCAAGGTCAGTGAAGGAGGAGGAAGAGGTGCTCCAGGTGCTGGAGCAGAGATTCCTCTGCAGCCTGTGGTGAGGACCATGGTGAAGCAGACTGTGCCCTTGCAGCCCATGGAGGTCCACGGTAAAGCAAAGATCCACTTGCAGCCTGTGTAGGACCCTACGCCGGAGCAGGTGGACACCCAAGAAGGCTGTGACCCTGTGGAAGGCTTGTGATGGATCAGGCTCCTGGCAGGACCTGTGGACTCATGGAGAGAGCAGCCCATGCTGGAACACATTTGCTGACAGGACTTGTGACCTTGTGGGGGACCCACATTGGAGCAATCTGTGCCTGAAGGACTGTACCCTGTGGGAGGGACTCGTGCCAGAGCAGTTCTTGAAGAACTGAAGCCTGTGAGAAGGACTCACATCGGAGAAGTTCATAGAGGACTGTCTCCCATGGGAAGGAGCCCCATGCTGGAGCAGGGAAAGAGTGTGAGGAGCGTCCTCATTGAGGAGGAAGGAGCAGCACAAACGTGTCACAAACTGACTGCAACCCCCATTCTCCATCCCCCTGCACTACTTGGGGGAGGAGGTACAGGAAACTGGGAGTGAAGTTGAACCTGAGAAGAGAGGGATGAGAGGAAGGAGTTTTTAGATTTGGTTTTATTTCTCATTATTCTTCTCTCGTTTAATTGGTAGTAAATTAAACTAATTTCCCCAAGTCGAGTCTGGTTTTGCCTGTGACAGTAACTGGTGGATCATCTCTCCCTGTCCTTGTCTCGACCCACAAGCCTTTTGTCCAGCTGAAGAGGGGAGTGATAGAGCAGATTGGGTGGGCACCTGGCATCCAGCCGAGGTCAACCCACAACCCACCGCAGAGAATGTGGTAAATCTTCTTCATGAATATGAAGCTCATCTTAAAGCTCATTAAATAATTCAGAGCCAGACAGAAAATTAACTTCTGTATTTTCAGTCTGATACAGTGTACAACAATATACTACATTTTTATCTTGCAAGAAGTCCATCAAGTACAAATGTAACATGTACAACGATCCTTCATTCTAGCTCTAACACAGATGGTTATCCCTATAACAAATAAATAGTCAGGCTCAGAATCAAGAAAGGATAAGAAAAATGATAAGCAAAGGAAAAAAAGAAAAAAAGGCCCAGTGCAGATGATCTTGTGAGACACTACTTGATCCAGCTCTCCTTAAGACCTCATATCTCAAAATCACAGTGGGATAGCAGAGCCTAGGAGCACTTACTGGGGAATACAAATACGGATAACCGCAACTCGAACTACCTGTTAAACACAGACTCATATAGTATTCTGTCAGGCAGGTTCAGGACAGTTGATAACTTTTGCTCTGTGATGTGTTACTTTTCCTCTGGAGACATGCATGTCAAATTCTTTCAGGTTCCTTGGAAACTTGGGCACTTGAGCATTTTAATTTTTTTCTTAAATATCCTTACTTTTTATGATAACGTCTGTGCTTAGGAATAAAACTAACCAAAGAAGAACAGCTTTCCCAGTTTTGTAAGCTAGGACGTTTTACTGTTTGTTTTCCTTCTCCACTGAAAAGTTTCTGTGAGGTAGTTTTGTGTTGGATCTGCCAATGTTGGCAAGTCCAGGCTGATGACACAGCACAGAGAATATCCAGGTTAAAGTCTATACCCTGTCATTGTCCTTCACATGCCTCTAATTTTTCTTCCTCAGTCATCACATGACTTCTTAGGGTTCTTATCACCAAAATCTTTTGTATTTATTTCTACCAGTCCATGAATGTTGTAAAGGAGGAAAATGAGATTAAGATATTAACACCTTTTGGGATCATTTTGGGGGAATCAGGCCTCATGAGAAGCCCTTTCTTCTATACCAGGTCTGTAAGCTCATAGATTCACTGCAATCCATTCCTTGAAACCAGGGTATTTGAGGCAAATCCAGAAACCTCGTCAAGACCTACAGATTATCACAGCGGGCTACAAGACAGGTGCATAGTTAAAACATTTCCTGAGTTTCTGGAGAAGCTGGTCTTTTCCTTGTTGCCAAATTGTGGGGTGCCCTGACACAGGTTATTTAAAAGATAGTTTTCAAAGGCATGCTTGGAAATGTAGTAAGCGACAGAGAAAGGTATTCATCCGGGAATGCTTAGAATAAGTCAACTGGAGTCAGGATTATTAAATTCTGCTGTCAGTGACTCGCAATGCATAACTTGCACTGATTTGAGTAAGCTGTTTCGTTGTGGCCTCTGTTTGTATTCTGGTAGTCGAACCTTTGAGACTTTTATTAGACAAGTTTCATAATATTTAAAAAGAAAACTAGTGATAAATCATAGAATCATAGAATCATAGAATGGTTAGGGTTGGAAGGGACCTCAAAGATCATCTAGTTCCAAACCCCCTGCCATGGGCAGGGAAACCCTCCACTACATCAGGTTGCCCAAAGCCTCATCCAACCTGGCCTTGAACACTTCCAGGGATGGGGCATCCACAGCTTCTCTGGGCAAGCTGTTCCAGTGCCTCACCACCCTCTGAGTGAAAAATTTCTTCCTTAGATCTAATTGAAATCTCCCCTCTTTCAGTTTAATCCATTGCCCCTTGTCCTATCACTATATGCCGTTGTAAAAAGTCCCTCTCCAGCTTTCCTGTAGGCCCCCTTTAAGTACTGGAAGGCTGTGATAAGATCACCCTGGAGCCTTCTCTCCTCCAGGCTGAACAGCCCCAACTCTCTCAGCCTGTCTTCGTAGGAGAGGTGTTCCAGCCCTCGGATCATCTTCGTGGCCCTCCTCTGGACCTGCTCCAGCAGCTCCATGTCTGTCTTGTGCTGGGGACTCCAGAGCTGAATGCAGTATTCCAGGTGAGGTCTCACGAGAGTTGAGTAGAGGGGCAGAATCACCTCCCTCGACCTGCTGGCCACGCTTCTTTGGATGCAGCCCAGGATATGGCTGGCTTTCTGGGCTGCAAGCGCACATTGTCGGCTCATGTTGAGCTTCTCATCTACCAGCACTCCCAAGTCCTTTTCCTCAGGGCTGCTCTCAATCCATTCTCTGCCCAGTCTATACTTGTGCTTGGGATTGTCCCGACCCATGTGCAGGACCTTGTACTTGGCCTTGTTGAACTTCATGAGGTTCTCACAGGCCCACCTGTCAAGGTCCCTCTGGATGGCATCCCTTCCCTCCAGCGTGTCTACAACACCATGCAGCTTGGTGTCATCTGCAAACTTGCTGAGGGTGCACTCGATCCCACTGTCCATGTCACCGACAAAGATGTTAAATAGCACTGGCCCCAGTACTGACCCCTGAGGAACACCACTCGTCACAGGCCTCCAGATGGACATTGAACCGTTGACCACAACTCTTGAGTGCCACCATCCAGCCAATTCCTTATCCACCAAGTGGTCCATCCATCAAAACCATGTCTTTCTAGTTTAGAGACAAGGATGTCATGTGGGACAGTATCAAATGTTTTGGATAAGTCCAGGTAGATGATGTCAGTTGCTCTTCCCTTATCCATCCATGCCATAACCTCATCATAGAAGGCCACCAAATTAGTCAGGCAGGATTTACCCTTAGTGAAGCTATGTTGGCTGTCACCAATCAGCTCCTTATTTGCCATGTGCCTTAGCATAGTCGTCAGGAGGATCTGCTCCATCATCTTGCCAGGCACAGAGGTGAGACTGACTGGCCTGTAGTTCCCTGGGTCTTCTTATATGCACTTTGAAATAATATCTTCGCCAAGCTGCAAAGATTACATGGATAATTCAATCTATGGATAATTCAATCTATAGATTTACAAATAATTTATTCAGTTATTATTTTAACTACTTGTGCTGTATGAATCAATTAAACAGCTGGCAGCTTGCCTGTCTGTTCATTGCTCTGCTCCCTTCTCTCCTGTTTCCAATGGAGCTAGTTTTTGCTCTTGCTCTAGCTGCAAAGATGGCATCCTTTTTACTTCACAAACATCCTCTCCAAACAAGTTCGACAAGAGAGATACTGGAGTGTGAGATGATCTTTCAGGGCAATTCAAAGACGTGTTTTTTTATATGATTCACTAAGTGTTCTCAGAAATATTGTTTCATTTCATAACATCTCCAGTTTTGTTTTTTTTTTTGGCAATCTTCTTTCCTAGTACAGTGGAGCAGATTGAGATGAGCAGAATGAGGCTGATGAGATTTGTAATATACTCCGAGTTAATTTAGACAGCAGGTTAGTCCCCTCAACAAAACTGTGGCCCATATACAAGTCAAATCTGCTTTTTTTCCTTGGGCAATGATTTATTTCCCTCTTAAATTGGCTGGACCAGTTAGTTTTTTATTTTTATTAAGTCACACTATTCTTAAATGAAACTATTGATTTAAAGTCAGCTTAGTGAGGATTTAATTTGTTTTCAGGGGATTAGAGCAGGTAACATGGGATAATTTTACAATAAAGTGGAATAGAAGCATTCCTTCACATTACCCTCACCTTTTTTTCTTGCCAGGCTGCACAGACATTACAAATTTTCAAGTGAATTGTGGAAATACATTCATAAATCAGGCCTAATTCCTCTGCCTGCTTAAGGGCTATTCCAAAGAATATTTTCCTTTGACCTTGTCCATGTTTGTCCTTCCACGGGCAGATGCATCTGATAATTCCACGAAAACACAGATTCACACAAAATATTTTTGTGTCCACAGTAGTAATTATAAACAGAGGCATTTGTTGAGAAATACAAGACGAGACATGTCTTTTAATACAGTGGCTACAGAGTGCTTTTCAGAGAGTTTAAAATAGCATTATACTGCTCACAAACAGAGGGATAGTTATAGGGTTTTTTTTGACATGTCTCTATAGCTTATATAGTGGATATGTTGGTTTTTTTTTTAAAATATAATATGTTGTTTTTAATCTGTGCTCCATGTAACTTCATGAAACCTCTTCCCTTTTTGTCATTCTGTCTTTCAACGACATTTAACACACCTGCAACAGTTTCTGGGATTTCACTTGATAATGTGCAGCCTGCTTTTGCTGCTATTGCCCTCTGCGAATTGAAAGGAGGTAGGCTCTACAGACTCAAGTAACATTACCCTGAAATCAGACATCCTCCATTTGACTGTTTTGTCTTTCGGGTTGCCTTGCTTGTTTTCCTTTGCTGTCCTCTGGTTTTGACACCAGATCCTTGCTGGAGAATATTCGAAAGCTTATCCGACATAGCATCTTTCCCATTGCTCACACACATGGACCACTTTCCTCCCGCCTCTGCTTTTAACTTACCTGCAGCACACATGTGCTCCATTGTGTTGTGGGAAAGCATGATGAGATCAGTCCCCGCTGAAGCACCGAGCATCACAACCCTACTTTGGTTCCTAACCTTCCGCTCTTCCCGAGCTTCCCAACCCCTGTAAAGCCAAGGCAACACTGGGTAACTCTGCTGATTGCACATCTTCCTCTTTTGTGCTTTTCTGTTGTCCTTCTCTCTCCATCTCTGCCTTACGGTGTGTGAGGAATATTCCTCCCTGGTACTACTGAGTGTAGTAGGGAAAAAGGCTCAAATTTTGTTGTTATGTCCTTACTGAGCAGAAATTGCCCCACTGCTACTTAGCTCCTGGGAATAGAGATTTTTTGTCCTCTCCCTAAACTCCTGATAGGCATGAAGACAGATGTAGATGGATTTATCTCAAATATTTATAAGTGCAGAAGAGAAGAGGAAGGACAACTGGAGGAGCCAGCACAGATGCCTGGTTATGAGAGGGCAGGAGTCCTCCCTTCCCCAAGGTAAGACAGGCCCAGAATGAGAAACCTCTGCCCTGCTCATGGTACCGTGTGGTTTCCAGCACTCTCAGGACTTAGAGTGGGAGATCTCTCCTCCTTTCCTCTCTTTTCATTTATTACACCATGTCCTCCTGCAAGTGAAGGCTTCTTTTTCTCTTTTCCTGTTACAGTCTTGTGCACTGCCTGGATTTTGAGGGTATTTTTCTGTCTCCGTTGCTTAACACAGTTGGCTTATGGTTAGACTTTCTGTTGTAGGTGTTGCTGATAAAATTTCAACAGGCGCACATGGACTCACCTCTACATATATTTAAACCAGATGCAGCTCACTGACTGGTTGTTTTTTTCTTTCCCTTGCTATATAAATGTGAGATCGTAAGTAGTAGAGAAAGAAGAAGGAGCTGTTTCTTGGAAGACAGAGAAAAAAACCAGCACATATTCTCCATTGCCTTGCTTATAAGGACTGTGTTTTATTATTATTATTTATTTAATGGGGAAAAGAAAAAAAAAAAAAGCTTTGCGCACGCCACACTCTACAATTTTATGAGATCCACATCTGGAATCCAGAGCATCTCAGGAATCAATCTATCAGGCCCTAGTCAATTGTAATAGTGCACCTGGGGTGAAATTCTGGCTCCATTAAAGTCAGCTGGAATTTTGCCATTGCAATGCAAAACGTGATGGCTGATGTAGGCTACTCCACATTAACTCTTGGGCAGAGCGAGATGGCCTATAAGTCACCAATATTTCCAGATTTGGCTTAGCATTCAGGAAAAAAAAAACAGCCCTCAATCCCATTTCTCTATACACTGTGAGAAAAAGTAAGTTATAATGAGGTCGTAGTTATTGTGCAGTTGGCTGTTACTGGAATAAATGGTCCAAGTTCTCATAAACTTTTTTTCTTTGGTAGAGGCTTTTAGGATTAAACAGAAATATTGTTTGTTGTACCTCAGGGTGAACATATATATTTGTGTGTGTGTGTGTGTGTGTGTGTGTATGTAAGCCATCCAAAATCTTGCATATAAATATCTATTTCGCTGTGCTTTTTCAAAACCTTCCACTGGAAATGCATTTCCCACTGTAAATAGTATATCCCCATTACCTACCCATCAGTCAAATCAACTCATTTCTGAAATTCAATTAAAAGGGTTTCATGGCCATAAATCGAAAAAGATATTTTATTGTTACTTTGTAATTTGGAAGAATGAAAATTAAAACAGTGCCCTGATGGAAAGAAATGGCTACTAAATCATAATGATATTTTGCAGTTTATCTGCTCATTGCCATTTTATTTCAGCTATTTCAGAATGGAAGGACGATGAAGTGACTTGCACACTCTATACTAGTTTTATTTATTTTTTTGGCTACTCCAAGCACTTGTCTAAATCTTTTTATGGTTGTTTATCTAAGTTTCTCCCAAATGTTTCATCAATTGCTATCCCCGTTCTTTTATTCCATATGTTAACTGCTTCCTGTGTATAAAAGACAGTTTGCTTAAATTCCTTTGGCTCTTGACCTATTCTTACCCTTGGCAGTGATGCTCTGTAATTTTGGGATTTTTTTTTTTCTGCTGAGCGTCAATTGAATTGTCTTAGTGTCAGATAAAATGAACAGAAAGGCCACATATGTGTCATTTAACTTCTGAACTTGGCTAAAGATACAATAGATTTCATGAAATGGGTGCAAGGTAGGGGACAACTAGAGGTTGAAATTGAAGTTCCCGTGCTCTGACTACTGATGAAAATTGAAAAGAATAAGCATGTTAAGAGGCATTAATTATCAGCCACAGTGACTAGTAGTAAATAATAAAAATACTACTGCTCTGAGGAAAACACAATGCCAAATCTTGACCTATCTTTCAGATTAAACAGGAGTTTTACAAGGGGAAAAAAAGATCCATTTCAGTTACGTATTGCTTCAGTATAGAGATTACAAAGGGCCAAACTCATTCTGTCTGGTTTCAAACCACACTCAAAAACCATAATGCTGAAAGTTTAACTTTGGCTAAACTGTTATGTATTCTGTCTAGAAATGTCTGTGGAAAAAGAAGGAGAAAAGATTCACTGGAAACCCAGAGTAAAATGAATGTACCAGCTGGGAGAGTGAAAAATCACACGTATCGAGAAGATTTTGTGCAGGGAGAAGAGATGAGAGCAGGGCATATCTAATAAAAAAAATAAGTACACCATATGTGCTGTATACAATATGTGTAGAACAACAACTTCGGCCTCTTCAGCAGAAGATGTTAGCCAAGATACGATACTTAATTAAGCATTCATTTGAGTTGAATACAAACATTTGCAAGCATACACATATGTATAACATCTCTATGCAATGAAAACGTGGTTTTAAATTTAACCTGGAAAAAAGATATATTCAACCAGCTCTCTTTGGTAAAAACTAATGCAGATCCACATAACAATTGCCATAAAATTTGTTATCTCTAGTTTACACATCTCTTGAAAGCAAAATGTTTGGGGGTCAGGCAGAGCCCGTGAGACCTCCTTGCTGGGCTCCACATACCAGAACAATTCCTGTTGACTTCAGTGGAAGCAGTGCCTAATAAGGGCTATTACCCAGCCCCTGATGAGGAAAGCGATGTAACTTGGGTTACTCGCAGTGCTCAGCACCGCAGCTGAAATCTGTTTCCCTTCCCTTCGAAGGTCCGTGCACCAGGCGAGGATTTTTCCCTTCCTTTGCTCCAAAGAATAAACACAACAAAAGATGTTTTCTGTAAAGCGAGGTACACGACGCAGTTTTGCCTTCTCTCTAGCTGATGTACTAATGTGTAACTGTAGGGTTTAATTTTACTTTACATTAATCAAAGAACAATAAAGGCCATAAAAACCCCACCAAGAAGCATTTCAAGTTAAGATCCAAAGCTAAATGCCATGGGATTTTGCCTATTGTCTTGTTTAGTCCCCCTGTAAAAAGAGCTAGATAGCACGAGAAAGAAAGAAAAATTGAGCCCTTGTTTTTTGCATAGAGATGGAGAAAACACATAATAAATTAGGAGGAAGGAGGAGTGAAATAAAGGCCAGAGGTAAATGACGTTTAATTGTGTGAGCTGCTCTTCCTCTTGAGGTTCCTGCCAGCTGCTGCTGCTATTGCTACCTTCCTGTTTTAAGATGAAAGCAATGATGGTAGACACGTGCAGACACACAAAAGAACCTATTTGGACTGGTGTGTCAGCTCATCTTTATCAAATGTTGCACAGGTATATTTTGTTGCCATGCTTCATTACCCCAGAATGGCGTGCCTGAAATGTTTGTCTCTTCTATAAACCCAATAGCTTTCCCAGCGAGTCACATTTGACAGAGCAATAGACAGGTATTCGCTTGCTGGCATCCGTTTGTAAAGCCTGGGCAATTATATATATATTACCCATATATACATACATATATATACATACAGGAGAATATATACATACATATATATGTATATAAACACAAAGAACATGAGAGGGAGATGTGTTATATTACTAGTATATATAGAGAGACTAGACGTGTGTGTATGCACTATAAAAGGGATCCTCTATGCAAACATACTTGCATACCTGTACCAAAATTAACATATACAGCTGTACAAAATTAATAAGAGAAAGTGGGATTTTAATACAAATTTCTTGATTAAATAAAGAAAAAAACTTTAGTCAATAATATAATATTGGAAAAGATATGTGGATATTCTCTTATGAATATTTTATTTCCACTGGGGGAAAAAAAAAACCCAAAATATGAAACATATCACTTTACTTTGGAACTAGTGTTAACAGCGGTCTTGTTCGAGAGAAAGAGGAAATGAGAGTAAGAGGAAGAATAAAATGAAGCTTCTTTTTTTTTTTTTTCCTGGGGAAAAAGGCATTATTTGGAGGAAAAAACTATGAGGGGAGAAACCAGCCCCAGCATGTGCTTCAGGGCCCTTCTGCACAAACAGCCAGCCACGAAGATTTTTCAAGCACATCTGCAGAGGGAGAAAAAAATTCAATAACAGTGTGGCCACCTTCGTTAGTTTTAAACTAATTCACGTGCTAGTGCTTGCTATATTACTTAAATATATCAGATTGTTCACCTGTAACACGATGATAATATTTTCCTGCTTCATGGGAGGGTGAAGCTGAGGGCTTGATTGCTTCTCCCTGACGAGCTCTGTTCTAGCTGTACTGAAGATGCACACGCACCAAAAAGCATGTGTGCTTATAGCAGAGGCGGGATGACTAACTACGCTGCCAAATACTCTTTTAGATGGAACACAAGCTGCAAACCTGGAAATTGTGAGGTTGGTGCTGCTGGCCCCGCTGTCCAGGGCAGAGGGCTAATGGCATGGAGGTGGAAGGAGCCTTGGTGTAACCACATAGGACTTGTGGAGTAGTCACATCCCAGCATGGTAACAGCACTGAAATTACTTGATGGATACTATTTTCATTATTATTACTTTAATGCACCATTGTGGACACACTGTTCTGTACTGTAAAAAAGTAACGCAGGCCTTATATATGCAATTACATCCACTGTAGCTCAAAAAGAAGACAATTAGTGGAGTGCATCCCCCAGAAAGCCATCCATGGAGGTCAGAGTTCAGTAGTAACATTTCCTTTCTCCTCTCTCCTCCCAGAAAACCAGACATTAGCAGCACCAAATCATCCGCAGAGCACTCTAACTAAAAGGAGAACATTATGGGTAAGTAACAGGCAATGTAATTGCCTAAACAAACAGTTTAGGCAGAAAGACTGTGATCCTAGTGTTTTCAATATGTGATTGTATTTGGCTTTTTTGCTTGCTTGTCTGTTTTGTTGCATATTTTTGGGAAGTTTGGGGTTTTTTGTTGTTGTTTTGCCTGTATCTAATGCTAAGAAATAATATAATACAGAGAATGACGCCTTGACTTCTTGACAAAATTCAAAATAGTAAAATTGTGAGATAGATAGAGTGCTTGCTAACAAGAATGTTAGAACAAAAAATGATCTGGACTCCCAAATTTGAAATGGATCTTTTTTTTTTTTTGAGTATCGAAAACATTTGTAGAGCCAGCTTTTTCCCCATTTTATTATATGCTAGTAATGCCCAACTGGAACTGGAAGTGGCTTAAGACAGCCTGTGAGATGCTGTCCTTGCCATAGGAGTGGAAAGGAGGCCAGAAATGCTAGCGCTTCCTTAACTCTGCTATGTTTCCAGCCCATTTAAGCAGATAGATCGCGTTTGGATGGAGTTTGGCTCAGCCTTTTTGGGGCACTCAGTGTCATTGATTCCTCCCTCCTCTCCAACTGCCGTATTGCAGTCCTCCTCCAGAAACACGTGGACATGGCACTACCTGTTAGTAATGACTGCTAAGCAGTTGCTGCCTTTCATTTCTTAGTCTGTTCACTGGAGACTGGCTTGTATGAGGAAGGTGGTTCGTCCACAGCTGAGTTTAATATAGGAGACCCGTAACAGCTGGGGACAGATCCCCCTTTTACGAGCACACCCAGTGAAAGGACATAGTAGCTCTCGTGTAACATTGGCAGCAAACACATTGCTTGCTGTGCTTGGAAGTATGCTCTGTCATTTGTTTCTCTTGTCCATTTTCATTGTACGCTTTTCAGGATGCATAATCAGTCCCAGCCAGCTTGTTCCCAGCACCAAGGCTTCTGATCTGGGTTGATGCTGAGGCATTCATAGAATCATAGAATCATAAAATGGTTAGGGTTGGAAAGGACCTCAAAGATCATCTAGTTCCAACTCCCCTGCCATGAACAGGGACACCCTCCACTACATCAAGTTGCTCAAAGACTCATCCAACCTGGCCTTGAACACTTCCAGGGATGGAGCATCCACAGCTTCTCTGGGCAACATGTTCCAGTGCCTCACCACCCTCAATGTAAAGAATGTCTTCCTTATATCTAATCTAAATCGACCCTCTTTCAGTTTAAAGCCATTGCCCCTTGTCCTATCACTGTATACCTTTTTACAAAGTCCCTCTCCAGCTTTCTTGTAGACCCTCTTCTTGTGTTGTCCTTCTTGTGTTGGGAGTCCCACAGCTGAATGCAGTATTCCAGGTGAGGTCTCACGAGAGCAGAGTAGAGGGGCAGAATCACCTCCCTCAACCTGCTGGCCACACTTCTTTGGATGCAGCCCAGGATATGGTTGGCTTTTTGGGCTGCAAGCGCACATTGCTGGCTCATGTTGAGCTTCTCATCCACCAGCACTCCCAAGTCTTTTTCCTCAGGGCTGCTCTCAATCCATTCTCCACCCAGCCTGTACTTGTGCTTGGGATTGCCCCGACACATGTGCAGGACCTTGTACTTGGCCTTGTTGTACTTCATTAGGTTCTCACAGGCCCACCTCTCAAGCCTGTCAAAGTCCCTCTGGATGGCATCCGTTCCCTCCAGCATGTCCACAACACCACACAGCTTGGTGTCATCTGCAAACTTGCTGAGGGTGCACTCAATCCCACTGTCCATGTCGCCAACAAAGATGTTAAATAGCACCAGCTCCAGTACTGACCCCTGAGGAACACCACTCGTCACTGGTCTCCACTTGGACATTGAACCATTGACTACATTGCCATACTTTATGTGATTAGTAATAGTCTAATATTGCTGAGAAACTTGAACGCCCCCTTGACGGCTGTGAGGTTTGGTGTCACTTCAGGAACTTGTTCACACCAGTACTAGGTTTGAGAGAAGTGCTACAACTTCCACTGCAGATAATCCACAGCCCTTCAGGATCCCTGCTTTGTGTAAATGAGTCCTCAAATAACCTATGCAAAACCAGAAGCAGAGGAGTTACGGGAATAGGGAATTGAAGATTATGGGCTGATGGGTCAGGGGAAGATGCTGAGAAGAAGCAGCAGGTTATGTGGAGCTATAGGATGGGTAAGACTTTGGGGTTAAAATTATAGTACCCACTGTGCTTATAACTCACACCATGGGGGTTTTCTTTAATGAAAATCCTCAGGCTGTATAGGTCCTTAGTTTTTTGTTTGAGGAGATTCTAAAGGGCAAATAGTAACTGAAGCACTGGAATCAAAGGCACTGGAGCAAGGAATTGGTAGATGTCTTTAAGCTTGTTGGGCCAGTGTATAACACTGAGAACAATTGGTGGGATGGGTTTTGGTTGGCATTACCTCTATATTCCCTTCTCTTTAATAATATTTCTTGTGGTCAGATTTTCGAGGAGACTGATGGAAATTGCTGTGAGCCTGTTCCTAAGCATAGCTAATAGCAGAACCGGGGCATCATTTGTTTAGTCATCAGCCCTGTGGCTGAGCTCCACGCATATGTGCATCTAATAACAAAAATGTGTGTTGATAAGCGGTATTTCATGAAAGAATTATTTGCTTAAAATGTTATTTTGGCTTAACATCTGCATGTGGATTGAAAACTGGAGGAGCAAAACAGAGTAATTCTAAAAGGTGTGTGACAGTATAAAGCTGGTGTGAGGGAACCTGATGGGACAGTCGTGGTGAAATCAGATTGGCAGAAATAAGGATTGACCTGTTAGTTGGAAGAAAGAGGTCAATTTGTAACTGTGGTATGTTGCTGTGTTAAAATGGTATTTTGAACTCACTCAGTTTACTTATTTTAATCTCAAGTCTTGAAAGTCTTAGAAATCAGTTAGAAGTTATTTTGGTCTCTGATTTTGCCTCGGTATTGTTGCTTGTTTAATTTTCCTTTTTTCTTCTCTCTTTTTTTTTTTTTTCTTTTTTGTAAGGCAATGCAGGTTGAGTAAACTCCAAGAAAATGAAGTACCAGGAAGGGGGCAGAAAATAGTGTCTGTTATTTCATGTAGCCAGAGAAAGAAGCAACACCTTGGAGGTGAATGATAGATATTATTATAAAAGAGTTGTAGCTCAGGGCAGGTGAGTGGTGTGTTAATGAGGAGCCACCTCCTGCTTTCTGACAGATGACTGTCATTGTTCAAATGCTGCCATCAGATTGATTAATAACTGGGTCATCCTGCCCTGCAGTTGGAGTAGACTGTCTTCATTCTTCCTCTGATTTCTCTAATCTGCTGACCTGGAGATGACCCAATAGAGGTGGAGCTGAGATTAGCATTTAATTTCTCATAGAACAACAAGAAAAAATTCACAAGGGAAGGGGCAGAACGCTAACTAAAAATTCAAAGAATGCTCCTGTCCCCAGAGCAACCCCCAAACCTATTCAGCATGTGCAAGAGTAAAAGTCTGTTTTACGAATAGGCAGTTTTAGTATCTGAGACATTTATATTTTTAATAAAGATTTAAATCGGTCGTGTTCATTTCTGCAGTGTCAGCTTAACCTATATGGAAAGATGTATAAGGTCTCTTCAGAACACACAAAGGAATGTAAAGACTTGTGTATTGAGGGGCAGGGGAATGAGCTGATATAACATAAAAATGCTTGCTTTGCCTTAATGTCTCTTAATGTTCACTAAGTTCACTATTAAAAGACCAAATAGTAAACAGCATGCTTTGACAAGTGAAATACAGGCATATTATCCCAGATGACTGTTATTATGTGGAAAGAATGGCAATTCTCCTTCAAGATTTGTGTAATTTTCTCTCTTTCCTTGATTTAAACTCTTCAGAAAGCAATGGCATGGCGAGTTTACCTTTCTCCTTGTCATATGTTGGCAAGGTGTGATGACTCTCATCTGCTTCGGGAGCATGGAGCACAATATAATAGTCAACTTGTGAGCCAGAGGGATCCTTGTAACTAATTAGGATTCAATTTTAAGACTTTTTGGAACATTGCTTTGGCCAAAAGTTACATGAAAATATCCTTCAAATAGCTTGTGAAATTGGCTCATTTCTGGCACTCTTTTAAAATTACTGATCCTTCTATTACATGGACCAGCTCCGCAATTTAAGACTTTTCTATTTAAATGCAACATTTATAACATTTTACAAGAATACCCTTTATTCTTTCCATCTTCCTGGAGGACAAGGTCCCCTCCCTCCTCCTTTCTCATTAGTTACAAAAGCAACCAAGCCTTTCTATCCTGGGACTCCACAACAGAGCAGAATGCTCTTATGGGATTTATCTAACCAGGTGTATAGACCTAGAAGTGCTCCCATTTGATCATGTGTACTCTGTTCATGTGTACATGCTGTGTAGAGCACCCTTAGCTCAGTTAAAGCATTAGGCTGCTTCTGAATTAATTGTTTTGTTTCTACAGAGGAAACTTTCCCTTTTTAAGTGAGGCTTATGTTTTCAGATATAAGTGGTGAGAAGCCAAAGCCAATAATTATCAGCTTCAAGATCGGTTTCAAATCTCCACACTAAAACTCTGAATCATGATTTGTGTTTTAAACACACTCGGCCTTACAGAATGCAAGATTGCTTTATGCTCACAAAATACATAACTAGATGCTAAAACAAAACAAAACCCAGTAGAAAGAAAAAAAACCAAGAGCTTTGTTGCAAGAAAAATGTTGCCAGCTGCTCGTTTTTAATACTTAATATCTGTAGCACTGTCTGCAGAATGTTACTTAAGAAAGAAAACTTCAATGTGGGTCAGCCTCTAATAATTAAGGTTTTTTGAGCATGGAAGATTCCAAATAGAAACATTAAATGAGTTCTCTTCTACCTAAAGCTGCAATGTCTGTAAAGTATTCACCATGTCCTGTGAAATGTATATGACCTAGTGCTTCATTCAGTGTTATGAGACCACCCTATGTCCCCACATGCAGCCTTGGTAAACTGGCCTTACTTTTCAAGTAGCTTCAGCTTGAAAAGATTTGCCTTGGAAACATTAGACCTGCTTATTAAAGACTGAACAGATGCAAAATGCAAGGTAGGCATTGCTGTCCTCTTGTGCAGAGCAAGTGGTCCCACATAACTTTCAGTTTATGTAAAACAATAATGAGGAGGTTGTTTTGCTTTTATAAGGATAATATTTGGCATAAGCCTTCTGTGCAAGGGGCTGCCCCTGGAGTCAAGGAATCAGCACATTATCAGGAGGCACATTTGAAAGGGTGCCTTGGAGTTCCACGAGTGGAGATGAGCTGCTTTTGAGGCCCTTGAAGTAACTGCTATGGAGATTGTCCATTTAGCTGAAGTATGCTGTTAAATCAATTCAGCTACAAAAGGCTATGTTTGAGTAACATTAAAGGTTGGCTTTAAACCCATAAAAGCCAGGAAATTCAGGGTAAAGGCTGAAAATCCTAGCTGCAGCTCTAGTCTTGGTGCAAGGCCTTAGGTCAAAATTATAACAATAATGCAAAAAATTTTGCATTGAGGCTGCAGCGGCATACTAGATTTCCAAATCCACTATGGCCTTTTTTCTTATAACACTCTTCAGTCACTTTTTTTACTCTTTTGTTAGAGCAAACGCTTCTCAAACACTCTGCTTGAGAAACCCGAGGTAATGGATACCTTTCCGTAGGTGGAAGTGGTGATATCACAGTAAGGTAATTGCCGTGAAATGGCAAATGTTGTCTTCTGAGCAACGTCCAACTAAAGACTCTTAAGGTTCCTATCTCAGGACTTGTATTGACAAACTGGCGTGCCCTTGTATCTGAAAACTGCTTTTTTATGTTAGCTAGTTGAGCTTGTTCTACTTAAACCATAACTCAGAAAGGAGGAGATTATCTAAGAGTTCCAGAAGGCAGCAGAGAAAAGGGAGAAAGCTGAGTTGCAGATGGTGGAAAAGAGGAGACTCGTCTGCAGGTGGAAAGTCAGTACTGGGTGAGCAGCAGAAGAGCCAAGGTGTAAGCTGAAGAAGATTCAGAATAATCCTGGATCCCATTTGGATCTACGACAGAATCCCCATTGACGTCAAGAGGGTCAAGATTTCAGCGTCAGCCTCCCAAGTTCACAAACAAGATGGTCAGCATGGCTTTCGTGCACAGGCAATCTTTCAGTCCCTCTCTGCTTATTTTAGCTCCCCTTACTGTAGACTTTTTTTCGAAGAAATATGGAAAAGAAACCTAACAGATGATTTTATACTCGCATGTCTTCCAAGATGGTTTGTTTAACCTGACACCTTCTCTATAGACATTGCAAGCACTAGCTAAAATGGTGGAAAGGGGGACAGTGTGTGGAATCTGAGCTGAAAGTTGGAGTCTTTTGTAGTAACTAGCTAAGTATTTGTTGCTGGTTTCATGAGGAAATTGATTTGGCATATTTAACGTTGTTTCTTTATTTTATAGGTAATGGACTATTCCCATAGCTCTGTTATAAAATAGTGTGCATATACATATATATATCTATCTCACAGATTTACAACTCTGCTGTTTCACGAGGGATACACTTAATGTGATATAAGTCTCTGGATATGACAATTAAATTCACATGACCCACAGACTACCTCACAACCCAAAATTGCCCTTTGCATATTACAAGAGAATAGTGATTATCCTCTAATCACTTATTAAATCTGTTTTTCCAATGAAATTTTGTCTTTCCAGGGTCTAAAAACATGGAAGGAAAAAGTCTAGTGTTTGTAAGAAAAAACAGTAATGTTGCAGTGCCCAGTATCTGTATTTCTGCTAAATATGCTCAGAAGGCCAGTATCACGTTTCTTGCCCATCGCAAACTTATTGAAACAAGAGGAACTTTTCTTCAGAAGAGTCTTATACGGATAAGTGCCTAAGTAACTTTGTAAACGGATCATTTGGTGAGGTGAATAATATTGCACTAAACTAGCAATAACTTAGCATGTTTGTTATGTGTATTGATATCTTGTGCCAGACAAATGTGAGTCTCAATCCCAATGCTGACAAAAATGATCTTTCTTTTTTTGAACTGGTAATAGGGTGTGGATAAGCAAATGTTATAGGGGTGATCTAAGCTCTGAATTTGCCATCACCTTCAATTTTAGAGAGCCCAATTTCTGGAGGAATTCAAAGTCTTACCTGGTCACTGATTTGTTACAACTTTTTTGTATCCTTGCCGTAAGTGGGAAGTGCAAGAGCACAGTGTTTTCTTCATTATGCTTGAAATGCCCAGAGTCTTTAAAACGAGAGATTCAGGCTTGGCTGAGTCAACTCAACATTTCATTTTGCTGAAGCAGATAAATACATTTTCATTTAATTTACTGTGGGAAAGTCTTTAAAAGCTAGGTCCCATGGCACTTTTGGTGGTAGCAAATTTCTGCACCTGGGTTTTTGGCCAAGGTTACTGTGTACTAGCTGTCCCCTTGACTGCCATTCTTCATCCCAGACGTGACTGAATTTCAGTGATGGGTGATTTTTCTGCTTTGACTTAGGATACCTTTGGATACAAAGCCTAAAATAAATGTGAGATATAATTAAACACACAGTGCAGAATGTTGTATGTGGGGGAAGGGATAAGCAACCAGTCTGTTTCAACCTAACTCATAAAGAAAGTATATCAAGCTGTATTTTCTTTCTTTCTTTGTACGTGTAACTATTTTTCAAATGAAAAAAATTATTCTTCTAAGGCACAAGTAAACTACCCTTGTCTCAGCAGGTCTTAAAATTAATAGGAAGATCTCATCATTTCCTGATTTCCTGGCATGCAAATAAAATTGGGTTTTTGTCCTTCCTATCCCAGGGCAAACAATGACGGGGTCCAGTTTCCCTGAACATGAAATTTGTGGCTAAACAAAGGACATCACCTGTGCCCAAAAGGCCAGACTGACACTTGCTAACAAGGTCTGTGAGGCAAAACATTAAATCCCATATCAAGCTCCAAACTTTGCTCTCATCTTTTACCTGCAGCTTAGATCAATGTGTGTGTCCACGCCTCTGCAGCCTTTACAAACAACAATGGAAAAGAAGCATTAGTATTAAAAAGTAAAGGGAAAAATGCCAGCTCTCGTTGAGTGAAACAGCATCTCCATCGTCTATAGAGGTGAGGAAAACCGCACTGAATACACTGTGCCTTTAGACTCTGATGAGAAGGGACAAATGAAAGCCTGTTTTTAGAATTATAATGCTAATGTGACTAAGATTAACCTCAGATTTCGTCTGAGGTTTTTAGTTGAGATCAACTACAGCTGCAACACCTGGATCTTAGTTTCACTGGAGTTTGGGGCCTAGGAGGAATCAGACTGCTTTCGCTTGGGCCCCCTACTACAGCGTTGAGACTTTTTCCCTAAGCTGACCCAGGATCTTCCAGGCTGGCCCCTCCATCACTCTGATTTTGTGCCATAGTGGATGTTGTGATGGTGCAAAGCTGGACAACAGAAGGAGATCTCAAAAGAAAGATTCGAAGTCCCATAATCGAATCATGCTTATGTCTGCATACTCACAGTCATGGCATTTCAGGAACTCACAGTCCCCAATTTTTCAAAGGAGTGAACATATATTTCACATTGATACCATTATTATTAACAGCAAATATGAATGAGGAAGAAGGGAGGGACATCAAGCCACATAACCCTGCTATTAACCCTCTCACCCCAGTCACCCCAGTTTTCTTTTTCTTGAACCTGAATTTAACTTGAAACATTATTTTGAAAACTTCTGAATTTAATTCCAAACTCACCAACATCCTATTGTTGGTTCACGGTAATAGTTCAAATACAACAAGTCATTGCCCGTTCAGCACAAACTCCATTTTCACCCATCAGAGTTTCAGGGCAGCGTCAGACTGCAAGTGACTGCAAGTCCCTCGTAGTCCTTGCCACATGGCTTGTTAGCACGTGTTATGAGTTTTTGCCTTCATGTGCCCACACTCTGCAAATGTTTGTGGGACCCATTCAACACAGAAGTTTTCCTTACTGAAATGTGGAAGATATTTTGAAGAAATATTCTCTGGAGCGGGTCCAGAGAAGGGCAACTAAACTGGTCAAGGGGCTGGAAAATAAAACTTATGGGGAGCAGCTGAGGGAGTCGGGGCTGTTTAGCCTGGAGGAGGCTGAGACGAGACCTGATTACGGCCTATAATACTTGAGAAGGGATGGTGGGGAGGTGGGGGAAGGGCTCTTTACATTAGTGATGGGTGATAGGACAAGAGGAAATGGGTATAAGCTTAGTCAGGGGAGATTCAGGTTGGATGTTAGAAAGAATTTCTTCTCTGAAAGGGTTGTCAGCCACTGGAATAGGCTGCCCAGGGAGGTGGTTGAGTCCCCATCCCTGAATGTGTTTAAGAAAAGGGTGGATGACTACTTAGGAATATGGTTTAATGGGAGATTAGTGTGACTGGATGATCTCTAAGGTCTTTCCAACCTAGAAAATCTATGAAATCTATGAAATACTTGAAGAAATATTTGAAGAAAGAAATATTTGAAGAAGAAATATTTGAAGAAATACTTCCTTACTTTCCTATGCTGAGCTTTTGCTGTTGGTGGAGAGTCTGACTTCTCTCCTCCCATGAAGAAAGAACGAATCTCACTTGGTGGAGAAACGTGAATTTGGTAGGAGAGTCTGACTTCTCTCCTCCCATGAAGAAAGAACGAATGTCCCTTGGTGGAGAGCCATGAGTTTGCTTCTGCCTAAGCTTGCCTGTCCTACTAATCTGCCCTGTTTTTGGCTCCAGTAAGAGCAACCCTGTTAGTACCTCATCCTATTCCCACCTCCATGCTGCAGCATGGACACTACTGTGCTGCCAACTCAGCTTCTTGAGAGAGTAAAGCGAGTGCAGGCAGCCAAGCAGCATGGGGTGACATTCTCCCCGGTGGAGCCCCGTAGCCACCTGCCCACCCTTATCTTCTGGTAAACCGATTTGCGGTTGCCCACCTGCTTAACAGACCAGTTTTGATCTGAAGCAATATAGAGCTGAGGCATTGAAGACACAGGTCAGCTTGAACCCCCAAACCAAAGCCTTCGTTTTGGCAGCCAGGAGGCTGGCACCATGTGGCTGAGTGGAATGGAAGCCTGGCACTGGTGGGGACGCCCACGTGGAGCCATCCCTGCTGCTGTGCTGTCAGTCCGGGGTTATCTAGGGAAGAGCATTTGGGAGGGCCTGTATCTCAAACATCTTGCAGTTCCAACCCATCATTTTGCAATTCATAAAATCCTGCACAGCCTTTTAAAGAATTAATGTACAGATGGATCTCTTCTGCGGGACATTGGAGTTCCTCAGTGCAGGACCCTCTCATGTCAGGAAATACTCTATTTATCCCCCTCAGTGGTGGGGAAGCCAGGACAGGAAAGCAGCAGGTCCAGGAGTTGTGCTGGAGGGGCTGCGGGAGCGCAGCAGTCCTATTGCTCACCCAGCCGCCTACTCCCAGCGTTGAGTGTATCCCAGCAGCTCGCCGGAGCCTCATCTCAGCCTGGCTCTTCTCCGACCGGCTGTGGCACGTGGCCAGGGTGCCCTGGCCATGGGCACTGCGTCCGAGCCCGTGGCAGCAGCTGGCAGTGGGCACCTGTTACAGGATCTGGACCTTATGCTGTACCCTAATACGGCACAGGTTCGTTCACAAGAATCGAGCAGGAATATTTCAGTGTTGGCACCGGTTACTGACAGGCTTTTCGGAAAAAAGATTTTTCCCACCTGCATGTTATAAAACCATAGTAAATGGAAACTGTAATCTCTCGGCATTAAACAAATGAGGAAGCTGCATTCTGAAACTCATAAGTCACCACCAGCTTTTACCAAATATAACAACTGCATTGCTGATGGCCCTGTCTCTCGCTGTTAGCTTGCTGAATGACAGAGAGTAGTGTGTGCTAGCAAGAGTATCTCATTTGCTCCAAGTACTGCAAGCATTCCCGTAAATCCACAGAGGTTCTTGATAATCTTTTGCAGGTGGTCAGATTTTAAATATTAGAAAAAAGTGAAGTAACACGTTAAAACAGGAAGATAAGCATTTCCTTTGTTTGTTTTCTATTCCTTTACTAAAGCAATGCATCTTATTTGTGTCACCTATTAGCTGGTTTTGTAAAATCCTGATGGATTGATGAATGTAATTTTTTTTTTTTTTAATTCTGATTTGCAACTCCACAAAACCATATCTCTAGCACAGAGAATAGACTGGAGAAGCAAGATAACTACTTTCCCAACAGGACTGATAGCTTCTAGAAACATAACAGTGAGATTTAATCTGAATAAGTAGCAAGATTTTAAAATGTGGGATAGAGGTTGTATAGATAAATACCATTTTTCCCTGCAGGTATGCACAAAGGGACAGGCTGCCTATTGGTAATGACGAGAAGATTGCAATCCAGTTAATGTGGCCTGTGGACCTCTACCTGATTCACATACAAAGGAAACACACAGGCATTACATGTTCAGGAAGTCATGCTCAAATCTCCTTTAAAGGGCTGTGACCTCGGGTACGAAGAAATCTCTGCATCTCTAGCTTCACTCTGCAGTAAACACTCTGGTTAACGAATCTCCCCAGGTCAGATGATCCGATACAAGAATACATGAATGGAAAATATACATGACAGTGATCGACTTTTCACCTTCCAAATTCTTAAAATATTACCCTTAAAAATATTCACCTCACCTTTGTGAAATAGGTCCGTTGGACAGAATCTTCAGGGTTTCTGTTTAGTTGGCATTTGCATTTCCTTTTATTCAGCAATCAGCTATGAGGGCAATTGTCCTCTCTGATTATTTGTGAGCATGGTCTTCTCCATGACGAGGGCTACCAGTAAGAAGGAGTGGTTGGAGGTGTATTTTGCATGTGAGAGCCACAGGCACATGTCTTTTTCCACCACCACTTTACTGTACTCTTAACTTGATTAGACGTACCTAATACACTCATCTGTCTAGTCGTCCACCTAACACGTGATACACCCAACAAAACACATTAGCTTGAGTTTATGCCAGAAGTTGTTTACGAATAAAGTTTTTGGGGTAGCCAGGCTAGAAAAGGGAAGCAGGCAAGCTTCAAAATTGATGTTGTATTAAAAAAAAAAAAAAAAATCAAAGTTAATTCTCTAGTGATATATATACCTTGGACATAAAGAAATGACAAATATTTTCCACTTTAACTAATGATTTTGCAGAAAAAAACCCACTATTTTCTTGCAATTTGATTATGAAAGAAAGGATAGAGGTGTTCGTTGCTTGCTTTACTGAGTTTTCCAGAGATTTGAGTAATATGTGAGAGCCCTGAGACAGATAAGCTTCTCTGAGATTTAGCCGGACCTTTGCATGCTGATGCCAATCCAGAATATTAAATTGTTTTTAAGCAGAGGCTGGCAACCTACACTTGAGAAATAATTTCCTGAAAACCATCAAGCACTTGGGGCTTCTTAAGATCTTTCTTATTTCTTTCTGTTATCATGTGTCATCATTTGGTGTTATATAGGTCACTTTGGGAAAGCAAACCTAGGGCTGAAGGTCAGGTCCTCGCTGGTGAAGCAGAATTGTTACTGCCGCTGAGGTGTACGAGGGAAATCAATATGGTTGCTAAAGTGTCTTTGCTTAAGCAGGCTGTGAAGTAGCCTTCCCCCCATCTCTAATGGCAAGTAACCTTCAGTTAATTAATCTACAAAGCCATGAATGTGTCTCTCTCAGTCTTGTGATTGATCTATACACATGATAGTGCATGCGATTAAAATCCGTGTTCTGGGCTTTCCTGCTCACCTCAAACGAAGTAAGTCCAATTTTGAAATCTTTGCTGCAGAATTGGAAGAGGAAAGGAGGAGAGCATGTCTCCTTTGTGGCTGTCATTACTAATTTGTCTTTAGGACTGGATTATTCTCAAAGAGCCTTAAATGGAAAGACTGGAGAGTGTTCTTTCCAACTTTTTTCCTTGGTCTGAGACGGGCACAAGCTCTGTTTGCAAGGCAGGAATTGAAAAAACTCCTGTTTGGAAAAGGCAGCTACCCTCATTATGACCTGAAACACAGGTCAGAAAAGCCAGCAAGCCCATTATACCTTTGGAGGAGACATCTGCTTGTGGTGGTGGAACGCAGGGGAGGGAGGACTGGGAACGATCATTTAGGATGCTGAACATACTAAACACATATATTTAATATGTGCTGTACCTTTTCGGCAGATGTGGAAATTTTGAGGTCTAGAAAGAGGAGTCACCTACTGCTCTAATTAGTGTTTTAGAATTGGTTAGACAGCAAATGTAATCTGGAGTATGAGACAAACAATAATGCAGCTCTGCTGATTCTGGGGCTTTTTAACATGGTCCCTCACCTGGAAGGAGACTTCCCCATTCTGCAGAATAAAGGAGATAACACTGTTTTGGCCATTTTGTTTTGTCCCTAATCTAGTCTCTTATGAGTGTTATCAAGGCCAGTTTTAAAAATGGGCTTTTAAAATGCTACTTTTCATGATATCTCATAATTAAACTTCAGCTGAGTGATAACAGGGGAGTTCTGGTCCGTTTTATGAGGCAATACTCTAGTTCCTGAGTGAGCGAACCAGGAGACCTTTCTCTCTTATATGGGAATTGGGTAATTGCTGGGAAAATCAGAGTCGTGCTCCTCTTGTTAGCATACTGTAAGCTTTTTAAAATAGAGTAACTGGGCCCTCTCTAAACAATGACTTTCATGGAAATGCTGGTTCCTGAAGTTGTGACCTTCAGGCAACTGGAATCACAGACTGGGTCCAGATCCAGCCTCCACAGCTGGCCAGCCTAGCTGCAGCTGCCCAAACCTCTGGATCCAAATACTCATGAGATTAGAAGGGTTACAGATTTTTTGTAACTCAAACTAGCTTCTAATTGGAAATGAAATACCAAAAATAGTTTTTAGGGAAGGAAATGGAAGCCTAAAAGCAAAATGAAATTAAAGGTCAATCTTCAACTTAGCGGGCTGATGTATTTAATAACAAAAAAATCCATTCTAAGGAGGAAAGAAAAAAAAATCAAAATTACTAGATAGGTGAAAGACAGAATGGCTGAATATGTAAGCATCCTCTGAAATATAAGGCAGGGGGAAGTGTGAGCAAGTTCAATAACTTTAAAAAAATAAATAGAGCTGATAGTTGAGAGGCACTGACTACATTTGGAGGCATCTACAGTGAGGTAAAGCAGCAATGGAAAATTAAATATAATATAGAATCAAATTTTGACAATATAGTGTTTTTTAAAAGAACAAAGAAAGAAAGCTGCTCTACAGAATTTAATTTGAATCATTCTTGCTTCCTTATAACATTTAAGCAAACCCGGTACAATTTTCCCTGCACAGTTCGAACTAATCAGAAGATGATTTATTAGGTTTTTAATTATTTCTATTTTTTTTTTTATGTTTTGATACTATTGTTTTCCGTACCTATACAGTTAGTCTGGAGAGCTTTTAGACACCGAACCTTTAAGCAGGCTTTAAGTAAGTCTGAAGCCAAAAGAACATCATTATTTACCTTTATTTTCCTTTAAGGACAATTCAATCTTCCTTTCACAGTTGGTGCAGCAGCATTAATAATTCTGAATTCTCTGCATTCGAGACAGAGCTGTCATTGCTGCCCAATATTTTGGGTGACAGGAATTTCCCAGCTCTCACGCTAAGCCACAGGCTGCAGCCTCATGAACGTTGTTGCTGTGTCCTGTTATACTTCCCTCCCTGTTCCCAGGCAGGGCAGATAGCCAGCAGAAGTGACGAGTGCTTTTCATGTAAGGAACAATACATGAAGACTTTCCAAATTAAGTTAACATTTGCAAGGAACGCTGTGGCTGCATCAATTTTAGATAGGCTGGCAAG
Organism: Tauraco erythrolophus; assembly: GCF_009769465.1. NCBI lineage: Eukaryota > Metazoa > Chordata > Aves > Musophagiformes > Musophagidae > Tauraco > Tauraco erythrolophus. The sequence goes on from NC_141467.1 coordinate 38,845,540, forward strand.
CAGGAAATTATTTTCCATGTAGATGATGTTTCTATCCTTTCCCCCTCCCAGAACCCCTATGGTGAGAGGGAGGAAGAGAGTTTTTGTCTTGTAGTGAAATCTAATTGTGGTGTGTGGTCGGGGAGAGGGGAAGGCCAGATGCACCAGCCTCCACGGCAGGCGGCGAGGACACCTCTCAGAAAGAGCTGACCCCGGTGGCCTCGCCGGCATCCTTGGTCCCTGGGTCTCACCTCTGGGACAAGGTGGCCTCGGGGAAGGGAGGTGGGAGCTGAGCTGGTGGAAAAACATTGCTCCCTGCTGCAGCTCTCTGGAGAGAGGCTTTGGGTCTTACCCTCTGCCTGGGCTAAACTCAGTAAAAAACTTCCTAATTTAGATGATTTTGTATCCTTCTCTCCAGTGGGTCCTCCAGGCTTTGTTAATTAAACACACATAGAATCATGGCATGGTTTGGGCTGAAAGGGACCTTAAAGATCACCTAGTTCCAAACTTCCTGCCATGGGTAGGGACACCTTCCCCCAGATCAGGTTGCTCAAAGCCTCATCCAACCTGGCCTTGAACACTTCCAGGGATGGGGCATTCACAGCTTCTCTGGGCAACCTGTTCCAGTGCCTCACCACTCTCGTAAAAAATTTCTTCCTTGTATCTAACCTAAATCTACCCTGTTTCAGTTTAAATCCATTGCCCCTTGTCTTATCACTACACACCCTTGTAAAAAATCCCTTTCCAGCTTTCTTGTAGGCCCCCTTTAGATACTGGAAGACTGCTAGAAGATCATCTTACAGTGCTGCAGTAAGCACTGCATCTGATTTGCAGCAGTTTGTGAGATTTCCAATCCTGAGCAAAATGAACATCTGCATGTCACTGAAAAGTCACCATGGACATGGCTGTCATCTGTACAAGAAGGCTGGAGTACTTCTCCTCATGGACGAGGTCTTGGGCAGGAGATAACATGAGTAAATCTAAAAACAAAACAGAAACTGAGATTATCTGGAGCTTTGCAAGGTGAAAACAGGAAAGGTTCACAGAAGAGGAGTGACAAGGACTGTATGTAGAAGGTCCAAAGTGTGGAAATTGCAGAGATCGAGTGTGAAATATCTGAGATTTCTGGGGGCTGCTTTGTGATGGATTTTATCTCTGAACTGTATGGAAGCAATCCCATACTACAATGTTAGGGGTGACATAAAAACCTCAGTCAGTTGGATCAAGAATATTTAAGAAATTTGAAGACATCTGGTGTGGAAATAATTAGGAAAATGGATATTAACTAGAAAATCATTTATTGTTTATATGCAGTATATACTATCCCACTGCACTTTGTCATGTAGAAAATAGAGATCTCTTGATACCTATGTTATTCCTAGTCATCCGGTCCCTGAAAATATCAACAAATATTACATAATCAGCCAGAAAAGACCCAATTTCCAGACCTTAGCCCTTAATCTTATTTCTGCCTTTCTTCCTACCATTCCTGTAATTCTTCTCCTTGTTATACTGTGATTGCAGTGCAGCTTTAAATAAACTCTGAACTCTCGCAAGAGCTCTAGATTTAGTTCTTGATGCCTGTGGCCCATGAAAGTTTCTTAAATTGGCAGTGGGAGCATTTCAATAGTAACGGGAGAAGACCTGAAAACCTCAGGTTTCATTCCAATGTGTAATCTGGTGCAAGCTTTTGCCCACCTGGTAAATCAGCCTTCAGGTAAACCATGGGGCATGACTTCATTCTTACTATGGTCGCCTATAAATGTTAAGGTTAGTAAAAAAAAATCATCTGAAAAGCGACATGCTTCATGTCAAGAAGTTCATCCACTCTGAGTGACTGCAGTTTAGGGGCTCAGACCTGCAATTGAGTTACTGCAGTTTAACCGGGTTACCATGCATCAGCTAAGCTGCAGAAACAGTCCGTGTGTGTCCTCCTCGCCTTTGACAAATGTAAGGTGATTTGACTTAGCTTAATCTGTTTTCATTGCAGGCTAAATTGAATTACCTCATATTTATGATGGGCTATAAGGGCACTCAAAGGAGAGTTATCTGGGTTCAACCGATCTCTGGTAACTTGCTTAGCCATGGTAGCTTGACTGTGGGTATAAACCCTGAGCCACCTTGTGCTCATAGGAGAGGGTTGACGTGAACTTCAGCAGACACAGATTTATAACACCCAATGAAGTAGTTGGAGATGTGGTAAGCCATTGACGGAATGGCTGGAATTGGCTTTTAAAGGAATAGAGTAGCTGGCAGGGCACTTTCTTAATGGGTTTCTGATCCCGGAAAGTAGTTCCTTTCCCAGGTCTTCAGAGCCTGTATTGGTTTGCGCTGCAGCAGCACAGAGGCTTGCTTGCGTTTCCTTACTTCCTCAGCTTTTTCAGGCAGACGTTTGGAATAGGCCTGGGCTGATAGCTTTAACTCCCTGTGGGTTTTCTGTGAGGTTGCTTTGGTAGAGTAAATTAGTTTTAAATTTGGTTGTTCTACCATAACCTAAGTATTCTTAACTGAATTGTAAATTTAAATGTTAAGTGTTGCACTGAATGTTTAAATAATTCTAAAAGCACTTGGAGCATGGGATAAGTGCTGTAAAATCTAAATAAATGAGTAAATTAGTTAACAGCATATGTGGCAATGCAAACTACTACATGTGTGCAAAGAGGAAGAGCTGTGCTGGAAATGGTTGCCAGAGCTTAAATTTCCTTGCTACATGCGAAGCCTTTGCACATTAGCAGGGTGCTTTTTTTCACATTTAACCTACTGTATAACTGGGAGAAGAAGATGAAGTTGGCAGTTTAGACTGTCAAACAGAGGTTTCAGCTCAGCAGTGAGGTTCAAGGAGATTAATTTGAACTTGGCTGTTTATGTTACTGATCTCGTACCAGCTGGGTTTGTGGCATTAAGATGTCAATAGTACAACAGAATTTAACTAACAGTTTCATCACTGACATCATCTTTTGAAGGTACAGATGATTGCCTCCTTATGTACTTGGACATATTTCTTTAGGACAGGACTCTTTGTATGCTTTCATCCTGGAGGGAGAAGAAGGAGAGGGAGGTGGGGAGGGAGCCTTGAAGTGAAGCCAATTAGAAAATATCCTAATACATAAGTGGTTTATTTAAGCAAATTCCAGCAAAAGATGCCCATTTCCACATGGCACAAAAACCGTTATTTTTTGTTTTCCTTCAAGTCCCCCTTCTTTCTTTCAGCTGGCACCAAAACAGAACAGCTAAGGTAATAATAAACTGTCCTATGTGCAGTGGCATTATTATTTTAATGGTTCAACCTTGAATGGAGTAGTGAAGCCTCTTGGAAAGGCACGAAGGGTTGATGATGGAGCTTCTTCCACACACACTCTGCATCCCAACTCCATACGGTAATTATTAATCAAAAGTAGCTGCAATATCTTTTTCTTAGGTTCTTTTGGTAACTCCCTTAGCCCAACGTAGGCTGTTTAACTTTCAGAATTGGTTAAGATGTTGTTGACATCTCATGGGCTGATGACCGGTGTTCTTAAAGTGGCAGGAAAAGAAAGGATGGGAACACTGAAAAAAAAACCCGCATCTGGCTTAAGGACTTGAGAAATTATTTAAGTGGGGGAGATGGTTTTATTAATAAAGCTTACAGGATTGGTCCCTTGTTGAACAGGCTTTGCTACTGTCACTCAGTGCTGAGGGGCATGGTGAGGGATGCAGATGAAGGCAGGGATGATAACCTTTCAGGGAAAGTAAGTAAAAGCAATGCTTAAATGTGAAATGGTTTTGCTTTACAAAATAGTGATACAGCAATTTTAACTTAAGTGTTCTCTAAAAAGCCTTTTTCCCTGCTGTACCGCCTTGAAACCCTGTGCCTTTGAAGGAAATCACAGTCTAATCCTTTGGTTCGGCACGTATTGTCCCTTAATGACAGGCATTACATTTGCACAGTACCATAAATCAAAGCTAGAGTCTGTTTTAAATAGGCTGCAGATGCATGTGGACGTTGGCTCTCTAAGTGGTGCTTTGCTGGAGAGAGAGGAGAGGGGAGATATCCCACTGTGGCGGCTCCAGGTAGAGCAGGGCCAGCAGAAGGGGTTCCCATTTCCACAATATTTTCACTTCACCTGGGATTTAGCTGTACATGAAGACCTGTTTAGCAGAAGGAAATGCTTTTTGACTCCGACCTCTGAGGGGTTTAATTGGGATTTAACTGTTTCTATTTTTTTCCACTCCATGTGGGAGTCTGGAGCTCTGTTTACAAGGTGTGTCATATCCTCTCAACCCCAGAGTCTTTCTCCCCCTCCTTTCTTTTATGTTCTGGACAAATAGGCAAGAAAGATACTTTTAAAGCAAATGTGCATAGAAAAGCCCACAATTACTGTCCCTGATTTCGCTGTGAAAACTTTACAACAGCCGTACTGAAAAATCTTCCCCTACCCCCTCCTACTCCTTCTAAGAGAACGAAAAAATCCATCAAATTAACACATCAATGAGTTGATTGTAATCTCCAGGGTTCAGTGTAGCACTTTCTAGCCTCTCAGACAGGAGGCCAGCATGATTTATCAATGCAAACCTAATAGCATCAATATGAATCTAACTAAAATCAATATTTCATTACCAAATTGTTAGTGAGAATGAAGAAAAATTGCCGGAGTCAGAGCATTCTCTAGGGTAGGAGCATCTGGAGTTCAATGTGACAAGATGAGTGATGCATGACTCGGGGCCTGGGGAAGGACACTGGAGGACAGGCCACTACGTAAGGCCGAAGACTCACGAAGAAAGCACTTACTTTTTTTTTTTTTCTTAAAGCTTTCTCTAAGAAGAAAGAAATGTCTGAGAAAGAAAAAATGGAAGGCATGCTGCTATTTACTAAAACTGATTGCAAAGTAGCTCAAACAACTGAATCTGAACAGATCAGTCTTTGCTGTGGACACCTACATAGAACTAGTTTTCACAGGAGACAAACAGGGAAAATAAATTGAGTGGTCCAGATCCTGATTTCAGCTACAAAGGACAGAAATTTATAATAGCTCGCACAGTGGAAATACTTTGGTTTCGTATCTCACGTAGCTGAAATTGGATTTAGTAGACCTTACTCTGGATTTTCTGAATTTCAGATTTGTGGTGTGTTTCTGTAGATTGCAACTGAAATGTAGACTGAAATCTGCTATCAAGAAGGCAGCAGTACTCAAAATAGTGTGTTTGCTTAAAATGCATCCCAGTAATTAATGTGCTGCTTATTTAAGGAAACAGAGGAAGAACTGCATGGAACAGTGCCAAAACAGATTCAAAGTATAACTTATATTGCATTATGTCGCAGGACTACTCTGGCAGCATGGTAAGAACTTACATACAGGACTGTGGAAAAGTAAGGACAAAGGCACTAAACTGTAACTGTGATTTGAGATTCTCAGACAGCCTTGTTTTAAACAGCTTCAACATATATCAGCAGATGATGGTTGGAGTTTTTGTGTTCTGGTACCATTGTTCTCTTGAGATATTGGAAAGTTATTTGAATATATAGCAGCTTCTGTACTGTTTAGCACCTGCATCTGTTTGGGTTGGGAAAGGCCATGTCATGGAACTCATGGAGCCTCCCTATTTGGTTTTTTTTTAATGCATACTGTAATCTTCTGAGGAGAAAAGTAGGAGCCTTTCTGTGATCCTTAAATCTGCAGCTTCTGGAATCAGGTTATGGGTGATCCTCTCAGCTTTTAGCTTTTGAAGAAAAAACTTTTAGTTCTTCTATTGGGAAGAATGATCAAAAAGAGCACTCCAAAGGACTGGAAACCAGGAAGAAAACGTCATCTCTTCAAACGACTTTAAAAAGAAAACAAAGTACTAGTTACTGTCTCCATTTTTTCATTTAATGGAGAACTGCTTTTTTTTTTTTTTTTTTTTTTAAGAAGGAGAGAGAGAGAATTTCCAGGTTAGTTGAACTTATTGCTCAGAATAAAATTTGTCCTAGCCCCTATGTTTCTAATTCTGGCAGCCTGCGATACATCACTAATCTCTAATTCCCTTACTCCCTAGGAACTGTCATTATTTTATGTATTGACTAATATAGTTGTCTCAGGGTAAATTTCCCCTGAAATCGAAGTTTACTTCTGACATTAGAAGTGAAGTCTACTCCCTTTTATAAATGACAGACTCCTTTTATAACTTTGCGTTTTCTGGAAGCAGTCAAACTAGAAATGTATGGGAGTCTTGTTTGTTTTGTTTTATCTTTTTGTTTCTAATGAGGTATTAACTGTACTTTAAACTGAGCAAATTGGAAGCCCAAATACCTATTTGATGACTTCAAGTTTTCTTCTGGCAGATGAGACCTGAACGTATCAGTAATAGAAAAGTTCATGCCTCTGTTACCAGGAATGCCTTAAATACATTAAGGCCAATAAAAGGTTCTACTTTGTTTCCATTAAGACTTTATGTAGGCTTAAGCACTGAATGGGTACAGTATTCTATTCAAATTTAGAGACATTATAACAAATGCTTTGCAATAAAAAAAGTGAACACATTGTTTAAGTAGGCATGCCATGCTAACTGAAAATACCCTTAAAAAATTTTAAATGAAAAGGCATAAGAAATATCACCCCATCCACCTCCCCAAGCAGCCCAACAAACTTTTGAGGGGTAAATCAGTTTCTAATTTGTATTGATTCTTCTCTTGTGTTTTCCACTTCAAAGCCTTCTTCCTTTATTATATCTGTTCATGCCACTTCTGCATTAAGTTTTAGTTTCTGTTGTATTTTAAAATTTGAAATGAAGCCTCTTGGTTCCATAAACATAAATGAATTATTGGTGGAAAAATGGAGACAGTAACTTTACTTGCATGCAAAGAGTAAACGAGGGCAATCATAAGATAGAAATAAATTAAGGAGCTTCTTTTTATTTATTAAGAATTTCATCTTTATTAATTTGCATGTCCCACTTTCTGTTGGTACTGTTCTTTCTCATACATGTTTAAGTTTCTCTTTTACTTGAAGCGAGTCTAGAGCTGAGTGACATCTTTGCTGCTAGTGAACAGCTTGAAAACTGAAGACAAGATCCAATCAGATAGACTAATTAGGGCACCCAGTCAGGATAGAGCCTTGAATATTCACTGCACATTTTTTGGAAATACAGTACTGTGCAAATCCTTTCACTCAGGCTGATTGATACCATCTGCCAGCCAATCATCCTTAGTGATCAGTGAGAAATAACTAAAAAGATTAGAAAACTAACATCCATAACAGTTTCAAGAACTGCTTAACTTAAAAAACCAACACCCTTAAATGAATGATCTTGCATTAGCAACCACGCAATGTCTTGGTTGAAAGACTGAATTTTACAGCAGTACCTTGCATAATCATTTGCTTCAGTTTTGCAAGGGAAAACTTCGTTAGGAGATCAGATCACAGGGGCTGAGAAATTATGGTGAGTGCTAGGGGACAGCCATGGGAATGGAAGAAAACCACTCCTGGCAGAATGAAATCTCTTCTGACTGTTTTAGTCACGAAACTTTAAATCAAAACCAAGCGGGTTGTTTTACTGTTTGGATCTCGTTTGTCTGTGTTTAGCAGGTGCACTGATTTCCTAGACGCGTTGCAGATCGACTGGTTCTGTAGGTGTGCTGGTCAGATGGCAGTGGGCAGTCAGAGGACCACCTTTTTTCTGTGCCTCTGCACTGTCTGGTTTCTTTATTTGCATCATCAGGGTAGGCAGAAGAACATGTGCTATTCCTGAACTCAAATATTGGTATCAAAGATGTGTGACAACAGCGTGACCAATTAAACTGTAGGCATTTTATTTCTCTTTGCGTCAGCAGCGCATCTTCTGCTTACCTTCAACCCATTTTTGACACCATTGTATAGACGAAGCAAGTATGGAAGAATTATTTCCTACCCTTTCTTTGGCTTCAAAACAGTCCAGTTATGACTGCAGTCAGCCTTTTCAGAGACATTTGAACACTTGACATTTTTGTTCCTGTGGATGTGCACAGAAAATAAATACTGGACCTGTAGCAGGAATGAACTGAAAGATGGATTGACTTTCCTGTTACAACTATTTGAAATTTGGGGGGAGCACAGCTAATATCAGAAAATGTAGGGAAGCACCCATTTAACGTTAATGGCTAATCACAGATATTGAAAGCTATAACGCAACTGACAGACACGCCATGCAAAGGGGTGACTAACTCGTAGTCACACTGCTCATTTAACACTTTTATCTACTTTATACCCATAAAAAAAAAAGCAGTGTTCAGTTCAGCCAGTTTGTTAACTTTCTTTCCCCAATTTGTTCCCTACCATTCAGTGGAAAGTGAATGGACCTTCTGGTTTCTAATGCTTCAGTGTTATCCTTTCAGCTCCTTGAAATCAGTATTTAATTTTTTTGCTTTTTTGAATCTTTTTCTCTCATTTGCATCCTATTCTCCTCCCCATTATTCTATTCCCTCTCTATCATCCTGAACCTTCTTTTCCTATCCATGTTCCTTCCAACCTTTCCAGTTTAGATTTTTGTTTTATACCTTCTAGTTCACTCATAGTTTCATCCTTGTTAAATTCTTGGTATTTTTCTTGATTCCTTGATTGTAACCAGCAATATGTGTGGTTCTCTAACCTGCCTTTCAGTGTTGCTTGTGCAGTGGGTAAGCAAAAGGCCAGCTGAGAAGCTTATTCTCTATAATGAGTATACTTCATGATATACTTGATAGAGTCCTTGGTAGAAGTCTTTTACAGTAGGAGTAGCTAAGTAGTAGCTAAAACATTGTGTTCTCTGAAGAGTAAATGCTTTGGTTCTCTGCCAAGTTTCTCTTTGATTATAGAGAAATTGGAAAGGGACATCCATCCAGGTCTAATAAAGCTATTGTTAATTTCTTTCAGGAAAAATATGAGGGGAAAAATGTTATTAGAATAGCTGATACATTTGGCATTTTATGTATTTATTTGCATATCTGCAAGGCTTGTGGGTAAAATAGACACCTGCTAAATGTATTGTGTGACTGATGGTAAAAATGGATTCTTTTCACAGGTTTGTTCTTTACAACCAAGCAGGCTTAAGAATTTTTCCATTTACATAACACAGAATAAATCGTTTCACAGTAAATCTGCTTAGCAACTTTATTTATGGAAGAATGACATGTGCATTTTATATGACACCTAATACTTTGGGTCTTTATTTTGACAAAATTGTTTTACTCCCTTCTCTCCCAATTATTTATAGTTAAGATCTGGTAGGCACTTTGTCTGAAAGGTAAATTTCAATAGGATTCTGTTATAGAGTAGAATTTTGTGTTTGAAGCATTAATGTGTGGCACTTCCATGCAATGCTTTTTATTTTTGCTTTTCCTTTTCCTGTGGGCTTTCAGATGTAAAACAACATGAGATTTGGACTTTTTAAAGTATTTAATTGCGGAGATGGTGAATCTGTCATGAAAAATCAGGACACTTTTATTATTTTGGCTCCAGCCATTGTTTTCTTCCCAGTTTAGACATACAGCCATGCTTTCAGATCTCCTCTCCGTTGGTGCATAATAGCTTTATTATTTGTACTGTGGCAAGAGTTAGGGTTCACATTTAGGATCTGGTTGGCATAAGCATGAAGAAAGAAAACCGAAAAGACATTAATTCTGGATCTCTCTGTTCTCTGACCTAGGGAAAATCTTTGACTTTTCTTCCTATATTTACTTCACAGTTACTGCATAAGTACCATTAGGGGATGTGCTTCAGATACTTCCTTGCCAAAACCTTATTTGGAAGAACAAATTAACCCAAGCAGCAGCTTTTCCAGCACACTCAGGCTTTTGCTTCTCTCTGTCCCCTCCACAGGCAATCGGCTGATTGTATGTACCTACAAGCATACATGAACAGTCACTCACCCACTTCCACACGTATGTTCTCCCCAGCTTGTTTTAGCCCAGAAATACCTTTTTTTTTTCTTATCCAATGCTTATTTGCCTTTTCTTTCTCCCTCTGTGCGTTCTAGGAAGTTTGTCCTTGTGTTTGAGGCAGGTTACTGAAAAGTTAACAGTGGACCTCTTTAGCAGTTATGAGCTGATGTTCTTGAGTTTTTCTGTTGTACTTGGGTGAGTTATTTGCTCTTTTGAAATGAGATGGCCTTTTCTAAGGGCTTCTGAAGGTCTCTAGTGGGTAGCTAGCTCCTTATTGGTACTTTGCCTACCTGTCCTCAGGGATGACTTATTCTCTGGAGTCCTGAAGGAATTGAGTTCTGCCCCAGAAATTATTCATCAAAATTTTCCAAATTGCTTCAGGTGGAGGTTTTAGTAGAAATGCTATGCTGAGAAATGCCTCTGACCACTCTGGTGTGGACTAGAAGAGTTTTCCTTCTTTCCTTCTACCCCATTCAAGTCTTTTAGCTCTTTAAAATCTGGGGGTTTATTTCTTTGGAATGTTTACTTACCAACACAGCCTCTTCTAAAAAACCATGAGACTCTGTCAGAGGCTGCTTTTTCCTTGAGAGGATGAATTAACCAGTCCTAAGCTCAGTGCTGCCCTGTATGCATTACAGCCTGTAGCCAAATGATAAACCTCAAAGGCCAGACTGGTCCTTTGGTTCTTTTACCTTGCAGTAGCTGTAGGACTACTTGTTTTAGGCAAGTGTGACTGCATAGTTAAGTGGATCCTGGTGAATGAAGGCCTTGCTGTTTTCTAGCATTTTCTAGCTACTTTATACTGTTTTAAGTTCTTTGCTGCTGTGTGAAGTTTACATGGAGTAACAAAGTCCACTCTACTGTCTTTGGGTAAAGCCACTCCTACTGATGGAGGTGTAAGGGTGGACCTGGCATAGAGAAGTCTCATTACTGACTTACATGGTACAGGTAAATGATTTACCCAATATCACTGCCTAGTGAACTTGAGAGGCAAGCTCAAGATTTCTGTACTAGAAAATATTTAATATTCTAGAGTTCTTAGTCTTAGTAACATGGCATGTTAAGTGTACAGGATAAAGAGGAATGTGCACTTTCAGTTCTACAGAGAAAAAAATGTTTTAAGGGCAAAGTTAACAAACCCATTAATGTACAAGAAGATTGAATGGTTTGTTGCTCTGGAAATCAGAAGTTAGTCTAAATTTCAGAGGTAATCAATGCAAGTTACAATTTTTGCCCCCATTTTCTTTGTTAATTTAGGAATATCACTTTAACCATAGTGTTAACCATCTCAAAGACTGTTTTCTCCATGGCAGCGCTGCATAGCCTGGAGTTGCTTTCTTTATCACAATTAATATTTGTTCGCCTTGTAGAAAGCAGTTCATAGGAAAGACAAATATCTTTCCTTTTCTCCTAACTTTCTGGCTTCTACAAAACTCTGACTGAGGGTCCAGGAGTACAGGAGCAGGAAGTCATGTGCAATGTTGGGGACACGTTTTCTGTAGAGAGATAATACCTGTTGGATACAAAATGAAAAAGACTGTACATGCCATATTAGTAAGACTCTGCTGCAGGAGGTAATTTTGTGGTGTAAGCATCATGTCTAAAATATTTACTGTCCTTGTGGACACAAGTTAAAATTTAGGCAGAATTGGCTCAGACCTCTGCTCCTGAGTTGCAATAAACTGAACATATGTGTTCTTTGTAGATTTTAAATGTGAAGCATTTTTGGACATGACATGGTTCTTGTGTTTAAAAGAGAAAACCTGCAATGGACTATAGAAGATACAGACTTTGCACCAGACATTTCCCCCCTCTGCTTCTTCTGCTAAGCAGGCAGTTTTCTGGCCACAGAGTGTGCAAAGTGATTTGAAGTGAAAGTCACTATTTAGGTGCAGAATTATGGAAGCATTGCTTGTGTGAAGAATGGTTAGGAAAAAAAGGCAGAAACCTCTAATGTACTGTGGTGTCTATCTACTTAGCTCCAAATTCAAAATGAGGGAGGGGAAAAAAACCTTCCAATTCATCTTAATAAGATGACCATAAGTTGGCAAGTCTTTATTTTTATTACTCTGTCTACACCAGCATCCTCAGATAGGAGTCAAACTGTTGGCACAGAAACATCCACTTTTCTTGGTCTTGTTCCACTCTGCTTCCAGTATTAGCTTGAGGACTCTATACAGGATTAATCTAAAGGGAGAAAAAAAGCATTAAGCAAAGCAATAAAGATAATTAATCTAAGTTTGAAAGAGATATTTTCCCCTTCTTCTGCCATTCCTTTGCTACAAATGTGCAAACATTTTTCCTTACAGTGGGAGGCTGAGAGGTGCTATTTGCTTTACTGGAATATAGCTTCCCCCCATCATCTCCTCTCCACTCTATTTGCCCCAGACTTAAGGGCTGTCATCAAGGACTGCTTTATATGTTATTGGAGTTCACTGTTGTTTCAAGCTAATCTCGGATATCAGCTAAAGCCATCAAATCAACCATGTGCAGCTGTGCAGTGAGTCTGGGAGGACTCCACTCTGAGTTCTTCAGCCTTTTTAATTTTTATCTTCTGGTCTTGTTTTGTTCATGACATATTTATGATCAGTGGGGTTGAGATGAAAAGTCTTTATGTACACACATGCAAAAATCAGTGCTATACTTGTTTTTTTTTCTTTTAATGATATTTCATTCCAACAAGCTCTTTCTATCTAGCCAGGGTTCTGCTTAATTAGATATTTAAATGATTGGAGCAATGCTGTTTCTTTAACTCCTAACTGCGACAAACACATACGAAACATACTGTTGGCGGCATTTAATCAACAGCAGTCAATTTATCATTTTCACAGTTTTAGTGAGTGGTTATGAATCACTAAAATCACAGGTATTCTAGATGCAGTGTTGTGGCACTATCATTAACAAATATACAGTGCACAGAGGGATGACTTGGTAATTGAGTGGGACTAATAAGAATACATCATTTAGCTGTGTGTGACAAACTGTGCCTCAAAACACAAGCATGGAAAATTCACGTTTTGCTTAATAAATAAATTACACAGCCAATGTATTATACATAATTTGTGTCCTCATGGATTTGAATGATATATAATGCATGGTCCAAGTCATTTATTTATTAAGACTAACTATATATATTGTAGGTGGGGAATTTTAAACTCTAGAGTAAGACCTGCATAGGTAACGGTTACAACTACTGAGTTTGATTGGGCAGCAAATGAGGCTGTGCATTTGGGGAGCTGCAAACACAGGCAAGTGTTTCTAATGTTGCAAGCTCCAGTGTGTTTATAAACTTCACTTTCCTCCATTAATTTGAGGGATAAGAGAAGTAAATCTGAAGCTTCACTGGAGAGGTTGGTTGTATGCTACTTGTTCAGTGAAGGAAAACAGAGTATTTTCTCAATAAAAAGGAAATACTGATTGAGGCAAGGAGCATTGCTGCACTGGGGTAACAACCAATACTTCTTCTGTAATGTTTTGGAAGAGGCAGTTTTACACTTGTGGACATCTAGGCCTATTGCTCAGTTCGAAGAAGATAGCAAATAAAAAAACCTTGCTTCTCTTGAACATCTTGGAGAAGCAGTATAAGAATATTTGACCTGCCAATACTCTCATTTTCAATAGGTGCTCTGAAGTTTTTCAGCTAATGTGCTCTGCAGCTGACCTACAGCATTTTGTTTCAACACTTTCACAATTCTCTGCTTAAACTACTGTTTCCTCCAGATTCCTCTGATTTTTTTTTTTTTTTTTTTTTTCCTAGTGTCTAGCAACTCTGATTTCATTTCAGGAGTATCTGTTTGTTTTCTTCTACCTGGTTGACTGAAGTATAGTATCTTGTAGGACCTGTCTTAGAGCATCTAAATTCAAATACATTCTGAAAAAGTAATCTCTTAAAATGAAAGTGGTTTTATGTTAAAATCTCATTGCTGCTGTGAATCTCCAATTAAAAGGAATAAATAAGCACTAAATAAATAGCTCTTATTAACTTGCATTGAACTGCATTGAACAACCATTATTTCAGGTTCACGATGAACAGTATATACAGAGTCAACAACTTCCACCTTCAGTTTCCCCTGAAACATTACCTATAGACTGCATAAATCTACATGTAAACAGGTTTTACAGGGAGACTGTAATGGTCCTTTCTCTGACATTGGTGGAAAAGGTTGGCTTACTAAAAAGAACACACTGTATGAAACTACTGAGAGGAGCCTAGGCTAATCTGCGAGCCAGGGGAGTACTAGCTTTGGGAATACTGTCAAGACTGATTTCTCAGCAGTTAATTATAAAAAAAACCCAACAAAATAAAAGAAATCCTTTCTTTTCTTACTCCAGAACCAAGTCAGTGATTTTGTTGCTTTTTTTTGTGTGAGATATTTGTAACCGACTCTGAAACCTTGCCATGAGTTGAAGTTGCAGCAGCTTTATCCAGATTCGAATTTCTTTGGCACTGCAGAGGTGTCTGAGATTTCTGTTCTGCTTTTGGGGAAAAAAAACCTAGATTTAACTCTTCATTTGCATCAGGTTTTGGCTTAAACTTAAAACAAACTCCCCGAGAGGAAACCTTCTGTGAATTTGCTTCAAGTAATCCAAGACTGAGATTCACTCAAAACACAACCTTGAGCTACAGCAGGTTTGTAGGCAGTAAATAGGCAAAAATTGATTGTTTTGAGTAAACTAATTTTCAGGTTTGGGATATTATTATGCTTAAAATTTCAAGTGAACTGAAATAATGAATGTTGGATAAAGGAAAAGAAAATATTAGAGAACCAACCTGCTTCACTAGATATAGTTTCCTTTTTGGAGCTGCAAAACGATGTCTACCAAGTTTTGAACCCTGCCTGGCAGGCAGCTTTCTGCAGTGTGTTTAACATTGTCTTGGATGATGCTTGCTTAGCTGCTGCTGAGGTCCAAACTGGGGGTACAATGCTTCACATAAGGAGGCCTGGTAGCTGTCAGCTCTCCATTATTCTTTTCATCCTTAAAAACCGTCCTAGGAAGATGTTCAGTGAAAGTAATTTCTCCTTTTTAAAAAAATCATTTTTGGTCACTAAACTGTGATTACTTCAGCTGAGGCTTTTCACAGCTGAAGGAATAGTAGAGATGTGGCAACATCTTACCATCTGCTTGCTCAAAGATCACCACACAAGGGGAAATACCTTGATATCTATGAGAATATCAGTTTCACATCAAAAGTGAAACCAATGAGAAGCTTAAACCTATTGATCCATTGTAGAGTATGACTAAATGGATAACATGAATTTCCTAACTTCCTAGAAAATAAGCGCATAACGCTGTTGGGAATTTCGCAGCCTGGCTGCATATTGTATCAGCCCACGAGTGTTGTCGATTTGTTTTCTTCATTAGGATTGTACCTTATTTAAAGCAGGCTTTTCATCTTTTCTGTCTACAGGGTCAAGATGATCTTACAGCTGGTTGTGTAGCTGACTTAATTTAAAGTCAAATTGAAGTGTGACTATATTTGTCAATAATTCAGTACAGACTCTAGACCCTAACTCTTCCCTGATCTATCTCATCAGTTCTTTGGTGTCTTTGTTTGGCTCTCCTGTACTCTCTTCTCCTTTCTTTCCCTTTGCTAGAAAGCATCAGAACAGAAACTTGTAGAGAAATGTGATTAACTAGCAGTCGATCTTAAAATATTTGTCTTGAGGAGGAAGAGCCAAAGTGCTAAATTTTCACAGGTCCAGAACACATCAGTGGGAATATTACGCATACTGAACCCTTAGTGAAACCAGCCTGGTGATCATGGGCAGTGGGGCTGGATGGTGGGTCAAAAAAACCCTGCATGCCTTGGCACTGAATATTGGCTTTCAGCAGCGGGGTAGGCTGCATCTGTCTGCTTCCTCCCAAATCTACTCAAAGAAAATAGTGAGACTCAGGGTAAGACACGGAATTAATTGCAATGCATCGTCCCCTCTTTTAATGCTTGTAACAAGCCAATGAGCACTGAAAGGACCCTTGGTATAATAATGTGTAAAAAAAAAAAATACTGATTAAGGCTGCTGGGTAATAAAACGTCCTTGGTATAATTTGAGTCATTTCTCTTTGTGGTTCTATTATTAACCCTACAAGAGCCAGATCCTGCATTTTGTTACACTGCCTTGTTAGTCTAGCCTTTCTGATCCCCCAGAATTAAACCTATGCTAACAGGACTGCAAGATAAAAATGCAGGAACAGGGATGGTTAGGCCCCTGCGGTCACTGAGATAAATTAAATAATTTAAATTGACCTAGGGGCCTGTGTGTAGAATAATCCTCCACTTAGATGACCCAGTGATTCTTAACTCATTTCTAAGTCTGTATCCAGTCAATGTGAAAGTGTTAATGTTCCTGTATCACAGTACACTGATTACACTTATCTTTTTCATACCCAATAACCAGAGACAATGATTATATTATTCATAAGATATTTTTACCTGAAGTAATAAAGCATGCAGCTTTAGTTATTATTTCCTAATCTTTTTTCTTTTTTTTTTTTTTTGCAACTGTACCTTTTTCTCCAGCCCCAGGGATAACCCTACAATTTATATTAAAAAACATTCCTCCCTTACACACCTTTCTTTTTTTATCTCTGTCTATGCTAAGCTGGTATAATTGTATCAGCAATGGTGTATTTATGCGAGCATTCTTGTACCTTTTGGGGAACACTATCCCTGCAGGGCCGGCTGAAACGTCCTTTCTTTTTAAATTGAAAAATAAAATTGGAGAGGTTTAATGTGGGAGAAAACGGCTTATATCGGCACGTCTTCTCTTACCTTAATCAGGTAATACACAAGGCAAAAATAGTCTGACATGTCCGCAAACAGTTACTGTGCAGCCCTGCCATATGCTGCCCTAGTCTTCCAGATGGACCGAGAATCTGTGAAAGTCATGTTTCATGAGCATTCCCTTCAGGCTCCTGGGAACCTCCAGGACACAGCTGGAGAGATGTATGCACACACTAGTGCGGCAGTGTGGGGGTGGGTGTGTGTACTTGTGTGAGAGAGAAAGCACAGAGATGTTTGGTAGGCAATGAGGCTGGTTCTAAATAATTTTAGAGACAACTAAAGGAAGGGGGGGCAGGAAATCCTGCATTTGATGTCATATGGCACAGCAAGAAAATTTCCAAGTGGGATTTTTAGAACTCATTTGGCGTCAAATTCATCAACTTCTGAGACTGTCTTCTTTTCTTTATTTCATTTGTAGGGACGACTCCACATATCATGCCACAGAAAGATGGTACAAATGTACTGGCAAGCGATGAATGGGTCTAATTCCTGCCCCAAATAATCAGGCAGGAGAATAATTGTCTTCCTGTATCTTCGCTCTCTAGTATTCCTTGTAGTAAAAGTACTTCTGACCCAAAAGCTGAAGGCAAAGAGAAAGCTCCCAATCTTTCTGGGAGACCATCAGTAAAATTTAGGTTTACATTTGAATAGCAACATCTCAAGATTTTTCTCTCCTGAGACTTTCAGTTGTTTTAATGTGCTAATTAACATTCTTGAATACGACACTGCAGGAAGATTTTTATCTGGCCACAGACTTTTCAATATAAGTTGTATTTAACACAACCACTAAAAGTAGTTCATTCTGCTAAAATCTACACAACTGAGTTTAGTGTCAGCTGAAACACTGAAACACGCTGAAAACCTGATGGTTTGTCTGTGTGCCCCTGAGAGCACATGACAAAGAGCTTGAGCCAGCCCTTGGTGCACACACCCCAGCTCCTTTAGACGCAGTAGCTGCCTCCTCCGCTCACCCTGCAGGCAGCCTAAGGAGGCCTGCTTTTCACCCAGCAGGACCTTTTTCTTTTGCTGGTTTTCTTCCTCCTTCCCCTGCGTGAGCGCTCGGACTCCATATTTGCCTTCCAGCAGGAGGGCAGTAAGTCATGGGAAGGTGTGTTCCTCCATCTGCCTTCCCCTTCCAGCTGTGCTGCTGGATGAGGCAAGTGAAACTCCAGTCTTATCCTGGATGACCCCATCCCTAAGCATGGGAGTGCTTGGTTGCTGCTGTAAATAACCATGTTTCTAACTATAGAGCTACCTTCCCCATTCATCGCAAGTCTAAAGTTATAGGCAGAGAGCTATCCGTAAGAAGCTATAGACATGGTAGGAAGACGTTCATCTCTTTCACTATAGTTAAGGTTATGGTTATTTCCTACAATGTGCTCTTGAGTTATATGATTTTCTGGAAAATAGTGAGCCACACTGATGGCCATGACATTAAATTAAGTTCGATCTAACTGAAATTTCATGGGGAAAAATAGGCCTCTTGTTGAAAAATTCCTAGCCAACTATGTTCTTAACCAGTACCATAATACAGAAAAACATGTGGTTGTTGAGTGACTTGGTGCCAGCCCTTACCATTCTATGTATAGTCTGGCTTTTTCAAATGACAGTGTTTTTACAGCTGATTTAACACAAAGGCAAAACACAGCATTAAGTTCTCTGTATTATGCAGATAATCAGTGATGTTTGTGAGGTTGTGTTCAACATGGGTGGCCTGGTTGACCACTGCAAGTTTCTGTATAAACCACAGAAAAAAACGCTGTAAAATCCAGCCCTGAAAGATAGTTGTTGCCTTTCCAAATTAAAAAAAAAAATAAATAAATCTATTAAAATCCATTATAACAAAAACCTGCAATTTCTATCATCGAGAGGTACTCACTAAGCTCGTATCTGTGGATGGAAGGTGACCCTCCGGCCTTTGTAGGTAAAAATGCTTCTACACACAGAGAATTTCTATATTTTCACTTGGTAGTGAACCTACGCTTCCAAGTTTGCACTAGAAGTAGCCAAGTTTTACTCCAATTTTAGGTGGCACTGAGAGAGCCCTGCATGTCCTGCGACCTCCTCTCCTTTGCTGGGAGGATGGTGCTGATGGTGATGGCAGCCCATGGACAGCATCTCCCTCTCCACGGGGGAAACAGCCCAAAGTGAGAAGAAAAAAAATCACTCCATAAAAGCTCTAGCTCAGAGCTGGGGCACGGGGAGGAGGGAAAATCTCAGTCAACGAGGCAGAGATTGGTGAGAGAACGCTGTGTGTTGGCATTGGTTTTGGCTGCCATGGCTCTGAGGGCATCCACAGCCCTGCTGTCTCTGCCCACCTGCCCTGGGGCTGCCCCGGTGCCCCCCAGCTTGCCTGGCTCTTCTCTGGGGAGTGGGATGGCCCCGGCTGCCAAGCCCTGCCCTGGCAGATCCCCACAGGGAGACCCTGCTGCTCCTGAACCCCATGGAGCCCCGACATTAGTCAACCCCTCCAATACACATTCCTGAATTAGTTTATCTTTAATTCTCTGCAAAATCAACGCATGCTCTCACGTAGATATAACCAGCTGACATAGGAGCAGAAAGGTAATATCCTGGCTGTTTATTTCTGTAACTTGATCATATAAACAGGGATATTATTTTGAAACTAAAAAAAAACCCCACCACACACACATAAAAAAAAAATCAATGCAATTTTCCATTCATTCTCATCAGAGAGGAAAAGGCCTTGGCCTCATCCACAGCAAGCTTTGCCCCCTGTACGGCACCACAGCCTCTGCTTTCCTTCCCTTCTTCCAGGGGTATAAATTAATATCTCATCATTGGCCATAATATGCCCTGTGACTGTGTTTACTATTACTGCATATTTTAGACAGGTGGTAAGTATTGGCACTTTTTATTATGCTGATAAACAATGTCAGACTGCCAGGTGAAACGTGTTGTCAGGGTGATTTCTCACCTCCACGCAGCCCCCCGTGGCTCTCTGGCCGGGCTGAGGGAGTACGCAGATCCGAGGGGACTGCCCTTCGCAGCGCCCTGCTCCCTTCTCCTGTGGCCATCAGCCGAGGGTGGTCATCTCCTTCCGCGCTTTCCAGCCAGGTAAAGCCACAGCAGTGCTTGTCTCTTAGAAGACAGAACACCCATACAAGCATCCGTCTTCCCTTGCATCTGGTACTCATTGCCCTCGTGAGTGCTGCTGCTCCCTCAGATCCTTTTCCTGTACTCTGCAGCAGCATCAGCAGTGCTGGTCCCTGCCCTCCTGGGCTGCTGCTGATCCCGAGACCTGAAGCCTGGCGTGGGGTGGCCAGCACGCATGGGTATATTTATTTAGAGAAAAAGCCTTAGGCTCACACCCGCACTGATTCTTACATGATGCTGCCTGACATGTATCAGGTTCACACATAGTGCTCACACATACGTGATATTGCCTCACATGTATCAGAGCCTTTCTCAAGTGGCTTTCAATCCCTCCTCTTGCAGCATTGCATCTATTTACCAGCTTTGCTCCTCAGACACCTTGCAGCGTGCCGCAGGAGCAGGGTGTGTGTGTCTGTGCAGTATGTCTCCGTGGAGTGCTGTGGGGAGATTCCTGAGCGAGGTTCAGACACCTGCGAGCAAATTCACCTTGATGGTTTCTGGCTGCACTAACACTGTTATGTTGTTTCCAGTACATAAATTAGCTTGGCTGTGTTTTTGAAGTGTGCATTGTATACACAAGTGTACAGTGTCCTGTCTGGCAAGAAGAGCAGCCATTTTTCCTCTGCAACCCTCTTGTCCGGCTAAGAGATTAATGTAAAGAATTGCATGCAATCTGTTTATAGACCCATTGTTTTCACACCTGCAAACTCTAGTCATTAAGTAAAAAAAAAAACATTAAGAGAATATTGTTTACAACTTCACTTCATTCGATGGTGTTGTGGGTATGCAGTTGTTCATTACTGAAGCGTGTCATTTTTTCCTCACCTTTACAGGTTGAATCTGGGTTGTCTAATCAAAAGGGTTGTGGTAGGGATGTAGTGAATGAGTTAAAAGGTCATAGGAAGGAAATGCTGGTATATGATAACTGACTTTTATTTAGTTTTATCTTAGCAAGACTGATGTTCATTTTCATAGGGGTGATCGCCCTGTGTTTTTTTCTTTTCTTATCTTGATGTCCATTAGGAAATGATCAAGAAACTTCCAATTAAAAAATGTTGTAGATGGAATTGAATGTTGATTTTTATCTGCTGCGTGTATTTTGTGGCATTTCAGATTTCTTTTCTTTAATCAGATGTACTGTCTGCTGTTCAGGTGGGTAAAGGAGAAAGAGAGCAGAACTTAGGATCTGAAGTCACAGAGTTCCTTTTCTTTCCCTACTGGGTGCTGTTGTGAAGTCTGTAGGGTGTCACAGAACTGATGTCCTCACAGTGTTATGTGAGACACTTAGTTCCCATGTCACCTTGCCTTGTTTGAAGATAGAGGACTTCCTTTAGTACATATCCATATCATTCACTTTTGTTTCAGTAGCTATGGTTGTGGTAGCTATCAAGTTTACAAGAGCCAGTACTTTGAATAATAAAATTTTGCAAATTATCAAGTATAATATTAAGCAAGGGATAATGCAGTACAACAGCTTGTGTGGGCTCCCACCCTAGGTGCACCTCCTTTGCTAGTGCTGTACAAGTGACCTTGAATGAAGTGAAGAAAGGGAAATGGCATGGCAACAGGTTTGGAGTGAGATATATGTATGTATTATGTAGTGTTTTTGCTGGAGATTTTCTGGGTCTGCAAGCCTCTGTCCAGAAGTGAGGCTGTGTACTAGGACAACAAAGTACACTAATAATCTCAATTCAACACAAAAAATGATGAAACCCTTATGTCATATGATGTGCTAATTAAAGCCCTAGAAATCAAATCCAGTCCTAACTCTTAGATCTTTTCATTACTGGGGGAATTCTGCATTGTGCTGAATCTGGGCATGCTGCCTGCTTTAGGGAGAAGGAGGAACCGATCCATGCTATCATTATGTCACCTCTTAGTGCTTCCCCATTGGTATTATGGAGACATTCTGGTGAGGGATGCAGGATGTGAAATTCCCTGATAACTGGGTGGCTAAAAGCTAGATCTGGGTTTTGATGCCAGCGGCCATCTCTAGTTAAAATGCAAGATAAATTAATCTCCTCCCCTAACATTATCAGAATCCCGCAGATGGTGTCATTATAAATAAGTTCTGTTTATCTAAAAGTATTAGCATTTAACTCTAGGAGGAATGGTTGTTGTCATGTGTGGTTCAGATCTTTATAGATGTTAGGGGTTTCTTTTGCCTCCAGCAGGATGAATATACAAAAAAAAAAAAAAAAGAAAAAAAGAAAAAAGAAAAAAGAAATATATATACTTGTTTTACTGGCATTTACATTCTCTTCTTTGTGAATATTCAGCTAAGCAGCTGAAATTATAGAAGGAAAAAGTGTTATTCATAAGTGTGCAAATAACACTCACGAGAGTCATTTAGGCTAAAGCTACCATAGCCATGCTCATTATCATAGGTTGATATTTAAAACCAGAGACAGAGAACAAGTTTGTTGTACAGGAACATAAGGGTTAAGAAATAATTTTAAGGATGAGGAGTTTGGGATTGGTAGTTTGGGCGAAGGTGGGGTTGGTAATGAAAAAACCTCCTGAAAGAAACCAAGCTACAATCAATTTTTAAACACTTCTGTAAAGAAAATGAGGTAATCCAATCAAGGAATGCAAACAGAGCCATTTGGTTAGATGACCAATTACACTGGGGCAGCAGTGACTCATTAATATTTGTGCCATATGTTTATGAAGAATCCAAGGGCTACATTAAGCAAACTTGAAGCAACTGGGACTTAACAGGTAACTCATGGAGAGAAAAAAAGGCCTAGAGAAATGATTAACTTTATTCATTGGGAATGGTATGCCTCCTTTTCCGAACAAAGTCATACTCAATGTCCTTGCCCTACTATATTAATGATGGGCTTTGTCTTAGTGTCTATATTTTGCTCTGAATCATTTTGGATAACTCAGGTTGATGAGCTTTCTGTTTTTCATTGAAACCTAGTCTGTGTTCACTAAATGAAAGGAAATGTAAAGCTCTTTACATTTATGCAGTCATTAATTAACCTGCAACAACTTAGTGGCACCCAGGGACCGAGTGTGTTAAAAATAGACATTGAAGTCTATGACAACTTTGACTAACTTTTCTGTTTTTTTTTTTTGTCACTAAAGCACTTAACTGTATTTAATTGAACGGGCTACCTGAAATCATAATGATGTAGTATCATATATTAAGACCGTCAAAGTTTTCATTGGTCATACGTTGTTCTCTTAGTCCACTTCATATTTAATGTCTTGTAATGTACTTCTGCTCCAGCTTTCAGACCAATTCTAAGAAGCAATATGGTTTAGAAAAGTCTTGTGTTGATTAGTGAATCAGAGATGGGAAACTGGTTTCTTTGTTCCTGGTAGTTTGCATCTGCTCTGGAGCTGAAAGTACTGAGCTGGAGAAACTGAAGGTCAAATCATGGTCACAGTCATGATGTGTACCATTATCAGGTAGTTTGGTGTTCAGAGGAGCAGAGGGCTATGGGTTTAGAGAGCTTTATAGCAAAGGAAAATTTCCTAGAACAGATAATCCAAGGTCAAATGTTGAAGTTGAAAGTACAAGCCAGGAAAGCAATTCTCTTTCAGGGATTTACACTCCCATTTGCTACCATCATAACTTGGGGAGGGGGAGAAGCTGTGTGACTAAATGTCTCTTTAGATACTCACAACGAACAAGTTAAACCTCAGACCTCTTGTCTGATGCTAAAGACATGCTCAGATTTGTTATGTAGATACCTGGCTTATTTCTGTACTGTATGCAAAATCAGCTGTTTTGATAATATAAAGGCACTTTGAGCTTATCCTGTACTTAAGCCCTAGTAGGACTCTCACGCTGTATCTGCAGCTAGGATTTAATATGGTAGGCATGCTTTGTATACATTATACTGCTCAGAAAGTATAATATGGAAGTAATTATTCTTCTTATATCTTAATTAATATAGTCTGTTTAAAGCAGCCAACTAGGATGTGGGAGAGTCAAATTCCACTCTAGTGAAGGAAGGATTTGGGGCTTGATTTTTCACTCATTTCTTGGACATCCAGGGAATGCTACATAGCTCCAAATCCCAAGGGGAGAGAAATGCTAAGCTTCAGCCTAGAGTCAAGCCTTTAAATTTGTTTGACGAGCAGGTCTTATGCCACTTCTTTTGCTTATGAGCAAAATTCAGCTGAGCTGCCTTAGGCTTTTTTTGTGGACCATGCCACCTTCTTAGAATTCCATCTGTAGTTGACTGCTGGCAATTGACCCATAGTTGGCATTTCCATTAGGTGCCAAGGCTAATGGAAAAAATGGCAAAGCTAAAGTTTACAGTGCTGAGTCTAACCTGTTTCGTGAATCCAGCTCAGTTTCTTTTTACCTAGAATTGATAAATGTAACAGAAGTCTTCAATGGGCTTCATGGTTTTTTGAACTACTTTTTTTCCCCCTCTACTAGGGACTTTCTGTGTTCTAAAACTATTTCACAGTCTAACAGACTTTACTCCTAGGAAAACTTTTCAGGGAATCAGTCTCCATTCTCTTTTTTTCTTCAAGTGAAATAATGTACCACCGTACCCAGAGTTCTGTATCCTCACCCCAGCCTCATGACTGCTGTAACTTTTTCCCTACCCTAAAGAATAATGCCTTAGTGTTGACACACTTCAATCCACCAATGTCAGCTGTTCAGATCTTCTGCAAAGTGAGATCATGCTCTTCCAGGCCTGATGTGTGAGTCAGCTGAAAGGACTCTGCAGCCCTGGTGGGGAGGGGAGGGTCTGATTTTCATTCTGCAACAAAGTTACTTTCTTCCTAATTAAGACAGTGGAAAATTTTACTCTGTCTTCATTGTTGCAAAGTAGAGGGCAGGAAAAGAGAAAGTTGATTAGAACCTCCTAAGTGCAACGTTTTGGCCCTGACTAGTCTGCCAAATAAGAAGCAAAAGGTAAATTTTTTCTTTTAAATGCAGCTTAATTTCCTTCATGTTCCTGTAAAACAGTGGAAGCTGAAGTAAAAAAGATAAACCACCAACAAATAATGGGATTTTATCATTGTCCATAAAGAACAATATATTGATTGATTATTTTTGTTTTATGTAAAGGCAGTCAACTGAAACTTCAGACACAACAGCAATCATTATAAAGTACAGAGACTTTAATAGCTCAGCATCTGAAAAAGTACTTCAGCAGGAAGTTCTGTAGGGCCTTGGTCTGCCTCTGTAGCCTCCTCAGGAAAAGCCAAGAACCACAGTAAGGTTTAGCAGCATGGCTTGAAGGTCAATAAATCTCAGCTCTGCTAAATCAAGGAGGGAAATAAGAAATCTGCAGTTAAGAACCCCTCACATGAAACGTCCTGTAGCCAAGCTTGCTGCCATGTATTTCAGGTGTCTGTCATCAAGACAATTGCACTGAACAGATCCCTAGGAAGAGGTGGTTGTTAAAAATGCTCAGATCCAAATTATTTCAGGTTTTAAATGTCAAAGTCAATACTTAAAGCAGTGCCACTAACTGAAAGGGGGCACAGAAAGGCAAGTAGGAGGCACGACTGTGGCTGAACGAAAAGGCAGAATGACCACAGAGGCACATGTATTAGCAAGCACTAGCAGTACCGGTCCTCAGTGCAGAGCTGTGCCGAGAGTTAGGTGCTGGTTGTGATCAGCACCCTGCATCTGGCACGGAAAGCTTTTGGTCAGCAAACCTGTGGCTCTCAAAGGGTGCCTGAGCAGCCAGGTGGGCACTGCTGTTCAGAAGGCCCTCTCAGGCTGCAGGACAAACAACAGCTGTATGCTGCAGCTGGGTAGGCTACGTGCTCCCTGCATCACTTGCATGCACAGCCCAAGTCATCTTTTTTTGACAGGATTCCCATTTACACAGCATGTAAATGTGGAGATGGCAGAAAGCTTTGTAGGACGGGGCAATATCGGACTTCTCTGGGTAGAAGGTGGCTCATCAGTTGCTAGTGATTTACTGGCGCTGTTGGAGCAGGGGTAGGTGAAACTGCTTGAGCAATTCTGTCTGCTTCCCCAGAGGCCTTGAGAACCATCCACTTCAGAGCCCCAGGCTGGTGACAAGGTCTATTCTGCTGTGTTCACAACAAACTTTTTTTTGCACGCACAGTGTTTTCCCCAAACCAACATATTAACTCAGATAGGATCAGCTTTTGTCTGAACCATTGGGGAAGAGTGTGCGTTTAGAACAGCTGCAAATGAACTAAACGCTAGCTGGAAATGGTCAGGCAACAGTCCAAACTAACATTAGAACAACAGAGAGGGTGAAGCAAAGTGCTTGTTTTTTTGCTGAATCAATAGCTCTGTCCAGGTTAACTTCAAGGTGTTGCTTACTTCATTGCTGTGCATCACATAATTAATTTTTTTTTGCATTTGGAGATCCAATTTGTGCAGCTGGCTTCCCACTGAGGCTTCACCTAGGTTTTAGTTTAATTTAGCTAGAGGGTTAGTGTTTTTTGTGTGTGCTTGCTTCCCCTCCCTATGCTTCTAAATCTAACTCCTCATCGGGAAAACAAGGAAGCATTGCGGTTAAAAGCCTAATGGAGGAGCTGGCTCTGGTACGCAGTATTCTCACCCCCCGAGAAATCTTGGAAATGGTGCATGTCTACGGTAACTAATGCAGCCTCTGCAATGATAAATTTATTCCTTCATTTGTGAGCAAAATTGATGCACATTGCTGGGTCTTGACGACCTCTGCTTTTTTCTGTCATTTTCCCCCCCGTGTTTGCATAACATTCTGCAAGTTTGGAAAGGACTTAGGGCTTTTCAGGACTAAAGGATTCGAGCAGTCACATCTCCAGCTTTTCTGTTTGACGCAAACAAACAAGTAAAAGAATTCTATTACACACTGCTCTGTATGGGAATGATTTGAGCTACTCAGCAGTCTTGCTTCAAACTCTTTTCTTAAAAAGGTAAGTAACTACTGCTGCACTCAGTCTCAGATTTCCAGCATAAAGGCTGAATTGAAAAGCCAAGGCACTGGAAAATAAGGCAGATAGATGTGGGCGATATATTAAACTAGAAAAACTTTGTTAGCTATCATGCCCCATGCTGTTGTGTATTATTATTAGTTGCAAAATAGCATAGCTTGAATGTTATTACTGCACATTAAAGAACATTTCACTTATAATTATGGAATAAAGAGGAGTGCTTACAACTTACCTACAAAACATTTGCTTTGCACACACAAGGGTTTCTTTTTTTAACCACCTTTTTAAAAAAACACCCTGCAAACAGGCTACTTCTTGCAGCTTCCTAGTACCTTGTAATTTCAAGGTGCCAGTGAAGAAGGAAAAAACTCCACATCTTAAAGTCTACTTTTAATTAAAATACATTATGCTATTGTGAGTAAGAATACAGAAATCAAGCAAAGGGTCAAAATATTTTTCAGCTTAATTAGAGACTTGGTGATTGAGAAACTGAAAAGAACTCTGTCATTTTTAAGAGCATTTAGGACACTCCTATAAGAGTATGGGAAGGGTGTTCCTTGGGTCAGTGAGCCTACCTTCTTTCCGGTGTAGGCGATTGTGTCAATAATAAATTCAGTCAGTCTCACATGAAAACTGGTCTTGATTTTGCCCCCACTACTCCTATTGCAAGAGTTCTTCGAGCTCTTATTCTTCCTTTTTAACAGCACGAGAACAATTAATGGCAGTTCTGCAAATTGAATGACTTCCATCTTTGGCACACAGAATATTGCATAAGGAACGTGAGTTATTAATGATAATATGTGGCTGTTACCTAAGACATCTTCACCAGCAGATCTTCAAGTTCTTTAAAAATAAAGTAACTGTCAGGGTCTCCATTTTGCATATGGGGAATAAAAGCTTTGCAGAATGAGGTAATGTACTAACTCAGTCAACTAATAGCAGAGCTGGAATTAGAGGTAAATCTGTGCAGTTCCAGGCCACTGTGTTATCCAGTAGGTCACACTGACTTCCCCCAGGGCTAGAAAGGGATCCCTCGATTGGTGATAAAACAATGTTAACTACTGAGGCCAGGATTTTTGAAAGAACCTTAAGGCTTAAAATGCATGTCTCCCAGATACAGCAGTGCAAGGGTTTCAAGAGCTGACCCTGAAAATCCTGAAATATCCTATTGTGTTCAATTTATTTCTGAAAGATGCAAGCTGTAACAGCTCTGTCTCCCAGTCCCATTTTTATTAAATGTATATGCATAGGAGATGATGCTCTGCCCCCTTTTTGAGGCCATTCAATTAAGCTTATAATTAGAGATTTGCTGTTGCAGCAGAGAAATGGATGGTTACAATACAGCCTCAACTCAGCTCCACTGAACTAAGAGCAACATAGACACCGCCAGAGATTATTCCTTCTGAAAAACATTTACTGCTTGAACAGAAAAGTCCAAGGGTGGCAGTGAGGCACAGAAAAATGATATGACTTATGTCATCTGTAATGGACTTGGAACAGACCTAAGAGCAGTTTCTCCTCGATGACTCGGCTGTGAGCCTTCTTCAAGGAGGATGTTTCGGTGTGGTTTTACACTTGCCGTTTTAGAAGCTTTTAAGGCCAAATATGTAAAACATCTTTTTTGCTCAGGTTTTGTAGATAAAAGCAATCCCAGGCTTAATTTTGCTTCCTGAAGTCTCCATGGGTGTAGGTTGAGACATTTAGATCTTGTTAAGTGCTAATTTAAAACTTCAGATTGGATACCAAAACTGTTCTGGCAACAGCTTTGCACCAGAGGCAGAGCTCTTGTCCACTGCTGAGCAGCTCATGGTTGGACGGTGCAATCCTCCCTAGTGAGAGAAGTGGTCAGGTGGGGATGGTGACACAAGGGGCAGGTGGGAGATGCCCGGCTGCTGTGGCAAGATTCTTGGGGCTTGCTCAGTGCCTGAGCCCGCTGGGGCTTCTAGTTACAGCCACACCTGAGTCAGTGCCTCTCTGCTTGTATGAGGTCAGTTAACTCCTGCCGTGGCAATCCTAATTGCCTGTGACACAAAGCAATCAGAAATAGAGAGCCACCTCCTCAGTCAATAAAAGTCAACCCCCCTTGCCAAAGTTTCCTCTCTGAGTTCAGTATTGCTCTACTTTGCCCCGTTTCCTATGGGAACGTCCTCACTTTCTCTGGAGGAGCAGATTGCAGGATGGACAACCCAGATGATGTAACGATTTAACCACATGTTTATGTCTGGCTTTTGTCTCATGATTGGGGTTTTTTTGTTTTTTTTTGTTCATATTTTTTAACAGAAATGTTTACCATACTGATGGAAGTGAAAAGCTGAGTTTGATGGTAGCTACGTTGCATAGTTTGAAACTAGCAAGGAGCCACGGTTTCTAAGTAGCACAGTTTCACTGCCCTCAGATTTGTGGCTTCCAGTAGAAAGTAATATGCTGCTTATTCACAGTTTGCTGACCTGTCACGTCATAGTGATATCACAGTCATTGAACTGCAGATAAGTCATGTACCTTAGATATCAAGGTGAACATGGAAACTAAGACGTGCTTGTATACACACATGTATTCCTTACGACTTCAAATCCTTGAAATTTTTCTGTTGAAAAAAAAAAATTGAACTAAAATCACTTGTCTATGGCTTTGAAACTTCTATATAAGCAGGTCCACCAGCTCCAAGCTTGTTTCTTTCTTGAAGTAATGTCAGATCACAAAAGGAAAGATATTAAGGAGTATTATTGTTCTGCATCAGAGTTTTAAAAGAGCTATTATATTGAGAAAAAAAATGTTCTAGATGAGTTTCCAGATTGTTAAACTCTCGGAAGGTGCATATCACTAGCAGACAATTAAATCTTTTTGAATTTAAATGTAAACGCTACTTTTAAAATGATTACATCCAAACACTCCCTTTCAATGTCTTGATTGTGGTGTTTCAAATTCCTGAGACTAGACTCAAATCTTCCATCACGTTCTCATTTGTAGTTAAAATATTGCCCTACATATGGTGTTGTAGTTATAACTCTGGTCTGTCTCCAAATTTTAATCGACTCAGATTACCAAATCTCAGTCTTTCTATGTGGTTCAATATATAACATTCAGTAAACGATAAGATACATTTAGAACTAAGAAGAAACTTACCTTAAATTACAATAAAGCCATTTTCCTATTCAAAAAGTATCCATGACCAGACAGTGATGTGCTCAAATTTATTGTTTATTTTGGGGAACTCATGTACTGTGTGTACAGTGCTTTGAAATTTGGTATCCATTATCATCTTTACCAGCAGCATTCATCCAGTTGTGGAAAGGAAAAGACAACTAAAGGGACTGGAGCCAAATATCTTCACAGACAAAGTCATATTTTTGGGTTTTTCAATATTCAATGAGCTATATCTTTTAGCAATACATTCATCAATAATCTAGTGAGTGACAGAAATGCTATAATTAATATGCAATTTCTAAAATTAAAAATAAATGTGGCTTGTCTATGTGACAGTGAATAACTCCTAATGTCATTTTGCAAGAAATATGTGAAAGGAGAATTTATAGTAGAAACTCCACCCTGTTTTGTAAGGAAAACAGATGTTCATTAATAAACAGGTTGACCACGGAGCACCGGAACTGCCATCTGGATGGGACGTTATACAGGATTTCCCGCCCACCCCCGTCCTTTAACAATTTAGTCAGTGAAGTTCTGGTAGTTCTGGTAGGGATTAGGTGATTTTTTTTTTTGATAGCATGGTAGGAAATATGTTAATCTTCTCTTATTTCCTTCACAT
Source organism: Tauraco erythrolophus (assembly GCF_009769465.1). NCBI lineage: Eukaryota > Metazoa > Chordata > Aves > Musophagiformes > Musophagidae > Tauraco > Tauraco erythrolophus. The sequence goes on from NC_141467.1 coordinate 38,875,912, forward strand.
AATTTCTTTCTTCATGCTTTTAAACAACTTAAGAAAAAGAGAGAGCTATAAAGCATTCCAGAAAGGGGACGATAGGGAGAAGAAAAAAGTAGTTAGCTGTAACAGCATCTTTTATTTCTCCTTGCAAAACTACTGGTAGTGTATAAAATCTTCTGTGGTTTTCTGCTTCAGCCACTGTACATGGAGAGTGCCATATGTGTGCTCGTGCTCCTTGTTGGCTGGATTGCAGCAGCATGTAGAAATACTGGGTGAAACCACCCCCTGCCCTGTGCTCAGTTCTGCACCTGTATGTAAGGAAAGGGTGTCCTCACCCCTGAAGAATTTGCCACCTGAGATTGCACTCCTGTAGACAGTGATGTTCATGGCTTAGTATTCAATTGCGATAGTAGTGACATGGAAGTGCCTTTTAGGTGGATGACGTGTTAATCATCGTTGTGTGGGACCTATGTGCATATGATGTACTATCATCCTGATTTTACATATGGAAAAATGAGGCTCCAGAGAAAGCCAAGAATTAAAAGCCAGATGTCCTTATTCCAGTATGAGAGCCTTAGTGCACAATGATGCTTTCCTCTTTCACTTCAGTGCATAGTTTAAGGTCTTTCAGGGGTCCCTGCTTCTCCTTGCCCACTTGTAAAACGGGTGTGGAAATTGTATCCTACTTCTGGGATGCTGTGAGGTTTTGTCTTGCCGTATGGATCTCTGAGATACAGAGAAATGATGAGAGAGCAGGAGATTTTATCACATAGCGCCAGGGTTTCCACAATGTTTCTTTTGGCTGGTGGAAGGGAGTAACACTACATATGTCAGATCAAGCAAGGTGCTCTAGTTGTCAGATAATTACAAGCACTTACTAAGTAATTAATGTGCTTGGACTTCACTTAATATTTGTATACCTTCTCCAGTCTGTTTTACTACATGCTATCAAGACTCCTAAATACTTTCTTAGCAACCAAAACAAGAAATGACTTGATATTAAGTGTGTTACCTATTCTGTAGTCACTACTGGCTGCCAACAATTCATCAGTACACTGCTTATTAATTTTCTGCAATGTACTGTTTATTGATATTGCTTTTATTGTGGTACCTCACCTCAGCCATGAAGGGAGGACATGCACCTTCATCTCAAGCTAATGGCATTGCTGCCAATGCTGCAGGGAGGCTGAAGAGCAATGTGACTAATAAAACAAAACCAATAAAAATATGAAGGAAAAAATGTCCCTACTAGTAAGAAATGCATATTCCAAGTGCTTGCACAGCGCCTGGGGCTGTTAATCATCGCTCCATGGACACCCCTAAACAACTCTAAACAACAGTTAGAAAAGGATCAGATGGCTGTTTAGGGGACTCAGTAGAGTGGTATTTGTTTGACTGGCAGGTAGCCACGCTTGTAAGGTGCGCTGTGAATAACAACAGTGCCTGAAATATGAAGATGAAGGTTTTTACTCATATGCTGTCTTTAGGACTCTTTTCCACTTCATATGTGGAGTTGGAGGAGAAGCTGGGCTGAAGGGTGCTGGCTCATCGCAGGCAGTGGTGGGGCCTGCTGAGCAGCCCTCTGTAAAGGGCAAGCAGGAAATAGCCGCTCCAAGCAGTTTACCTGGACTGGCTTCTCCTGTGGGGAAAAAAAAATCTGTTTTTATCACTGATTAATAGTTCTTTCCTCCCTGCTTCTTGCCTGCGTTTGTCACAGAGGAAGCTTGTGAACATCCTTTCCTCCTCTCCAAGTGCATATGTAAACTTTCCTCTCATCTTCAATCCATTAATCACAAGCACTTTTGTTACATGGATTTTGCCTTCTCCCCTTCCCCTTCTGAATTCATCCCCTTGCCATTCCTTTCCGTTGACCGCTCCTGCCGAGGGGCTGCACTGCCCATGGCGGTGGCCCAGGAGCTGCTGCCTGCAAGGTGTCCTGTGGGTGTCTGGGGCAGCTCACTTATTGTAGCTGGACCCTCTGCCTAGCAAAGCAGCAGAGGTCTGCTGTCAAGCTGGCTTTCCAGCCTGGCTCTATGGTGCTCTGGCGTGGTGGGGCTGACTTGGCCAGTATCTATCATTTTGCAGGAAGCAAAAAATTACATGTAATCATCATCAGTCATTCATTATCAGCCCCTCTCAGCCTGCTGCTGGGCAAAGCCTTCTCCCCTGCTTGCTTCCCCCATGCTGATTGCTTCACTTCTTTATTTATATATTTATTTTTGCCAGAACCTTTCCACACTTGGAAAGCAAAGCTGGCTGGTGACGGTAGAGCACTGTTTTGCTAAGACCCGGTCTTCCTTGCATTTAATAAAAAACTTGGTTTACTGTTGTTGATCCACATTTGTTGAGTTACTTGGACAGGAAACTGTGGAAGAGTTTTAGCAAGAGTCATGAACACACACTGGTACAGGCTTTAGTAGGGACCAGTGATCTGAGCACATACCTAAGACTCCTGGTGGGATCTCACAGCCTGCTCTGAAGTCCATGCCAAGAGATCTGCCGTCGCCCATGCCAGCTAGAAGCCTATCTGTGCTGTACGCACGCCTTCAGTGGCAGCGGGGATGTAAAGCTTATTTGTTTTTACCTGAGCTCAAATGAGCAGCAAGAAGAGAGTGTTTCAAATTTTTAAAAAGATCATAGCGATTCCAATTCACATAAGCATCCAAGGGCTTAGAAACTCAGCCAAACTTTTGTGTATTACAAATACTGAGGGATTAGGCTTTCCTGAGACTTCTTCCTAATGTTTCATAGTTTGAGGGAGGTTTTTTGGCAGATATTTCTCACTGTTGCTTCGCAGGTCCAAAACCATTGGGAACTCTCATATAGGAAGACAAAGTCATTTTAAAATATCAGGTTTACTAGGTCTGGTCCAAGTGTGAATAAATAATGTAGTGTTTAAAATGACAACAGGAAATATCATTACCCTTGCATTGGGATTCTCAGTGTTGCTTGTGAAGGCAAGGCTCTAGACCTAGGTCCTTAGAAATCTCTCAGTGCCCATGTCTATTTGACAAAGTTTCACTGACCTCTCCGGAATTGCAGAAGTTTTGTTGCCAAAACCTGGAAGCAGTAAGGTTTCCCAGCCACGTGTATTTCTGACACACACACTCCCTGCCCTGAAGTGCCTAAGTTTCTGCTGGTGGGAGTTCATAAAGCTATCTGGCTGCAGCAAGAATCTGAAAGTAGTTTCTTTTTGACTAATTTGCCTTGAGGGTGACAGAGAAGACATACTCCAGACCTGCTTAGATGAGACCTAATAGCCTGCTTGTGAGTTTGTGTGCATGTACCCTTCATATTAGAGTGCTGAGAGCATACACACAGGTGGCAGGTGGGAAATGGGGCTGTATTTACAGGTAAGAAGCATTTACTCTTCATCTTCCCCTCCGCTGGGTCAAGCAGAGTTGCTGCTTTCTGGTCTGTCAGCCCTATCTCTACCTACAAAGTGCCTTTTTGCCCTATACTTAGATGTAATGTGATCCTTGCAAAGCATGTGGCACAGGGAGCCACAGGGATAACGGATTTCGATAACAGACTACACACCTCCAGGCTAACCCTAGCTGGTATGGGTGATGACACTCCTGCCCAGGAGAGGAGGACCTACCTCTCTGTATAGTCAGAAACAACGGAGCTTCTTGGTGAGATGTCTTTTAAGGATGCTGGGAGGTGAAGAAGCCTCTGCACAGTTCAGCTGAACCTTTTCCATGGCTCAGGAACCTGAAAAATTGCATAGCCTTCTCATGGATTTGCTGTATGTACCTAACTCGCACGTGTGTCAGGGTGATAGAAGTCCTTAACAGTGGGATTTTCAAAATTGGCTGCATCTTTATGCTTCTAAGTTTCTTTGAAAATTGGTTCGTTTATGGATGTGGATATTTCCTCAACTTTGTATCTCTAACTGTTGCTGTTTTGTAGTTTCTTAGAGTTGCAACTAACCTGAATATTGACCGTTTGAGGCATATTAATAAGACTTTTTGGGACCAGACATCAGGAGAAAGCTTAACAAATAAGACAATGGAGCCTTAAGACACTTAAGACTTAAGCCTAGCTTCCCTCTTTGTCACCCAGAATAAATAGTCACACTGATGATAATACTAGAAGAGACACATACTTGTGTCTGCAGTGTGTGCCTTGCTAGGAATAATGATGGAGATTGGTATGGGTGACTTCTTACAAGCCAAACATTTGTCAAAAGTGAGATAGACTCTGCCTTTTTGTTTCACGGGTGAAATTGGAGGGGAGAATGTGAAGTAAATACCTTATCCTCTCCATTCCCTGCCAAATTGTTTTTATCAAAGTGAGATAGTCCCTTTTGGTCACCCTAACTGTCCTTACAAAAATATTCCCTTTCAAATGAAGATAAATGTACCATTTTTGTATTACAGTTTGCTTAGTTTGCTTTTAGTGAAAATATGTAAACATAATACTTAGTTGGACACAACTAAGAACAACTGTTCTTTCCTGACTTATTCTTGAAAGGAGTTTCCTGTGTTATGAAATTAGTGCAGAGAAAAAAGAGTTTACCCAATTTTATCATACCCACTGAATTTACCTGAATGTGTGCATTCAAAACTAGGATTTTTATTTTCTGTTTAAATATTCTGGTATAAACACAAGCCTTACAGTCTCAATAGTTTGACTGATTTTTGTTTTACATGGTGTGGGTTTTATTTGATTTAGCATTCAGTACTACAAGAGAAAACAAAAGTGAAATAATCCAGAAGCCTAAGATGAGAGATGCTTTGAGAAAGAATACTCTCCAAATTGTTTACTTTCTATGAGCTTTCGCTCTTTAGATTCTTTCACGAATTTCCAGCAAGTAAATGGACTGCATGTGTATCTGTGTGCCCATGTGCTGTGGATGTACAGTAAAATGTGCCTGGCTGTAGATTTTTGTTGCAAACAAGAAAGTCAGCCCATTGTTCCTAAGTTGCAAATGTAAATCCATTTACGGCTTTGTAATTTTGCAATTTTGCACGCTATTAATGTGAGATCAGTTTGCAGTTTTGCAGATCACATGTCCTTAAACCTCAAAGCAAAATCCAGAGATTTATGAACCCAGGTGAATCAAAGCTTCAGGAAAAGCTCTCACAGAACAGAGATTTGCACAATTCTTATCTTTTGCCAAATTATTCAAGCGGAGAGCAGAGAAAATCTTTTTATAATATTTGTGAAGTGAGGAAAAAGGGAATAGGAACATAAGCACAAGGCTTGGTAAGATGCCTCTTCACCTTCCTGTAAGAATTTTGATTGATAGATTCCTCTGCAGTCTCCTCCATTAGGCTAATTTAGAGAGTCACCTGCATGTTGCATGTATAACTTGCTAAGCTTTTAAAATTACTCCCTTAAGAAAGGGGTGCTCTATGCTGTGGTTTATTAAGCCCACTTCTTCGGTATGTCTCAGTGCCAGACACATACCTGAAAAAGATATCTAAGCAGATATTGGATGGTGGGGAATTTGGAGGTATAAAAATATCTGTATTGGTTTCTTTCTTTGTCTTCTTCCCCCCCCCCCCTCCCCCCTCAAAGTAGTTAGTCTTTATAGATTATAAAGCCAGAAGGGACCATTGCGATCATCAGATCTGACCTCCTGCTTAACACAGGCCATAGGCTCCGCTGAATTAATTCCTGTCTGAACTAGAGCATATCTTTTCGAAAGTCAACTTCTCACTTCCCAGCATATGAAAAGGTCTCCCATGACACCTATAGACCTTTCATAATGGACAGATTCTTCCCATGATACAGACAAATTGAGTTTTTCCTGGGAGGTACTGCCCCACTCTGAGCTGATAAAGGAAGACCCAGGAACTATAGGTAGGCTGTGATTACTTCTTTTGCACTCTGTGATGTTCCAGGAGCTTGTGCATCTTCTGCCTTATGAGATATACTTGGCCTAGGGGAGCTAAGTGGAAGGATGAGTGAGAAGAGGATGTGCATAATGGTATGGCCTCCAGCACTATTATTTATGACAGTATCCTTCCAGCAATCTGTGCCTGCATAAGGTGAAGGCATGGTTTCAATTCTGCCCTTGAAACATGGATTAAGCAATGTTGCTAATACATATTTGTCCCTGCGGCTGTCAAACATTTCACTGATACTAGACTCTGTAGACAGCTTAATAGCTAGGTCTTCTGTCAATGTTACTGCAGCAGTGTCTCCTTTGCTTTAAGATGCTGTTCAGATTTATTCAAGCAATAGGTGTAGCATGGTGCTTGGTAAATAGCAGCACCTGACTGTATACTTGTATCATCGCTGCTCGCTGACTTCCCAAGTGACCAGATGAAATGGATAGACTATGGAAACCAAGTGCTGAGAAGAATCCAGTGAGTGCAAGTTGGAAAGATCATCTGTCTCGTCCCTGTTTTATGCCTCCTAACAGAGTTGCATGCACAATGCGTTATTATTCTAGAAGTCTCTGATAGCTACCATCTGCGGGAGTCAAAAATGTGTGTATCCAACAATATTGGACAAACAGTGTTATTACTGCTGTTAGCATGATGCTTTACTGGTGTTGATGTAACCTAAGTGTTGCTGGTTTTCACATAACACTTATTATTTTACATACAACCTCATTTAATTTCTCCGGATGCTAGAGATTGAAATTATCTGTGCACAGATAAGCACCGAAAGCATTATAGTGTGTGCCCACACACGATGGCAATATTTTGCTACCTATTGAAAAGCAAAATACAATTGAAGGATGACATTTTTCCGAGCTGCAAAATTACAGTTTACCTGTGTGGTGGGAGGTGATGGATATTCGGCTTCTCAATGCTATTGCCACTAACTGATGGAGGAGCAATGATTGGTATTACCTCTACTTCACACTTGCTTCAATTCTCAACTTTGGCTTTTCAGACTATCAAGCTTTTTCATGATAATTCTCTGTTGCAGCTGATTTTTTCTCTTCATCACTGATGATTGGAAAACTGTCATAAATACCTCCAAATCTTACCTCATCAAAGAAAAATATTTCCGTGTGTTATTTTTATTCCTCAATATGTATTTCATCTTCCTAATGTTTGCAGATAACTGTCCACTATTGGCGGGATACCATACGTTCAATAGACCTGAGTCTGGAGCAGATTCTGGGTCAGAGGTCTGTATTGCAAAAGGAGGCACTTCTTACCCTGGGAAACTCTGGGCCACCACTGTGTTTGAAGGAGCAAACAACCTGTCTAGCTGTTTAAGCCTCGGAAAAATGTAAGCACATCCAATTTCAAAAAACCCCTACCCATCTGAAATGGTGCAAATGCCTAGATCTTTTGGAGTTCCTTTCGCTTGCCTTGAGTTTCTCTTTTCTTCCAATAGCGATTGTAGGGCTGGAAGAGAGAACCTCTGGACTTTGTTTAATACCATTTTCTGCAAAAACATTGAGAGTGACGGAGTGTTTTAGAATTTAACTCCTGTGATATCCACTACAGAAATTACAGTTATTATTGTACAGTAATTTCTCTGAAGTTTCTTCAGCATCAATGGTCACGTGCACAATCGCGCCTTGAAAAACACTTCCTCTGTGTGACTTCGCTGTAGTTTCAGACTTTCTTTGCTAGCCTCCAGGGACACGAAGACCTTAGCTCTGACCTACATTTCTGCTAATTCTCCTACCGAGTCTCCCTTTGCTTATTCTGCTTTGCCAATAATACCTTTATGTCCTTTTCTTGCCTTTCTGTCTACCTCTATGATCTATCGGTAACTGTTCAGTCCTCTCTAAAATTTCTGTTTTGCCTTGAGGCATATGGAAGAAAAATGCACTGTGATTAAACTTGCGTGTAGTATGGAGAAATAACATTTTTATTTTCTCTCTCAGTTCTAAGGCAACTGTTTGGGGAGTGGGAGGGGATATTCCATGCTTGGTATTTCTATATTTTCTGGAACATGGAGTCTGAGGTAGGGGACAGTATCAACACATCATATAGGTCAAAGAATATTTTTAGATTCTTTTGTTATTGTTGTTGGGAAGTGTTGAAAAATCAGTGTTCATATTCTTCCACAAACCTTTCTACTTTCCTAGCTGGTTGTTGTGAACTGATGGTTGAAATTAATAATCTGGGAAGGGCATAGTCTTGTTATACGTCAAGTAGTGAAAAATGCAACTTCTAAAAAGTTGATGAAATGAAACAGCTTTATTTATCATGAGAAACCTGGTAATTTTGTCCAGATCAAGCCTGAATTTCTTCTTGGTCTGGGCCATTCTCCTGAATAAAGAATAGGAAGAATAAGCTTACTTACAGGTCCTCACTGGGAACTGCTGTTCATTTTCTTGTACCACTAACATCCCAGCTGACACTGGTTTTAAACATTTACTAGTCTATCCTTACTGACCTTCGTCCCTTTGCCAGTCTCCTTGAGCATTACACCTACTATGTCCCAGTTTATCACCTAGTCCACTTCTCATTTTCTCTTCTGCTTCGGGTTTCGTAGGATTAGTTAAGCATTCAGGGAAGAAAACCAAGCCAGACGATCAGCTTGACCAATCCCAAAGGCTGACTACTGAATCACAAGTAGCAAATACTGGGAGTACTACTCACGGTGAGCAGTTTATGAGCAATTTGTAGGCTGAAATTGGTTTGCACAAAACATTTATTGGACAGCTTCAAATAGAAAACGAACTTGTAAAAACTGCAGTTTGTTCATGAACTGCATTCATGAGTATGATAAATTATGCGGTACAAACTCTTTGCCTGCTGTTAACTTCTCCAAGGGAGACATAAGATGCTGCTCATGCCACTGGAGAGAGCTCAGGACCCATCACCCCTACTGTACAAGAATATTGTTTAAATGAAAGAACTCATGTGAAATGAAGCAAATGATAGAATATACATTGCAGATGCGATTGAAGATGCATGCCAACTTATATGAATTAGAAATGAATGTTAATGTTCCTTAGATCAAGAAATTACTAGCTTGTACCCAATCCTCTTTAAGTTCTTAATTCTAAAAATAGTCTTTTACTTGTTGAAAATGGAAACTATAGCTGTACTATGCCATCCAAAATATCTAACGCTTCTTCCTTCCCCTCATTCTTCCCCCTTCCCTGGACTGCCCTGCATACAAACCTAACGAAGAAAGAAGTGCGGTCCAATTGATGTGACATATTTGTGACAGTCATGGTCTGTAGCTCTTTCATTTATGCAAATCCAGTTGCTCAAGGCAGGTATTCTGATGTGTCAGCTGTATGTAACGTGAGCACTTTGTAGCTCAAATGACATTCTTTCTTTGCTCTGATAATTGTCCTGCACTCTCTGCTGTCTGAGAAGCAAGGTGGATCATGAGCTGCTGTTCCAGGTGTCCTGGGTGAAGCGGATAAATGCTGAAAGGCAGTTTTTTTTGTTGGGGGGGGTTGTTAGTCTTGAGTCATTATGTAGCCTTTTGGATTGAATTTTATCATTATGAAGCAAGGTGAGAGGGAACTTTTGATCAGCTCCCATAAAACATAAACTAATTAAATGTTTTCTAAAATGGAGCTGCAACTCTCAGTAAAGTCAAAAGCAGTTTCTCTCTGCCTCTAAGGACAAAATTTTGTTCACACATTGTAACTTAAACTTATTTTTATATGAAGTACGATGTTGCAAAGGCTGGTAAGAGATTTATTGTGATGTATTAAACCATCTGTTCCCAAGGACTGTGCTTTACATTCCGGCACTAGCCAATGCTTGTGGTGCTGCGCCTTTGATTCTCAAAGCACCTTTGCCACTTTAACTTGCTTGTAGGTGACAAAGTTTTCACTGACTTGAAAAGCAGATGTCCTGCTCAAGTCTTGAGTAGACTAAAGGGGAGCTGAGCTGCAGGGATACTCGTGACTTTTTTTCCACTGATTTTTTTCCTTTCCTGTTCAGGCTCCTAATAACTGGTGGAATCAATAAAAAATAAAATGTAAAGCAGCAGCTTTTCCAAAATGGCGCAATGAATGGAGAAAAGACTTTGAAAGGGGGATGTATGAGATATTTACTTCTTTTGAGTCAGCTAGCTGTAAGGTAGAACATATTTTAGTTTATTGCAATAAAACGTGAGGTAAAATGGCACAGGTCTGCTGTTGATCAAAGTTCAAACTGTGATATTTTTTGCCATCCACAGAGAAAATAGCAAGTGTCAGGAATCTTTTCTTTCTCTGTAATCATTCCCCTAAACTCAGAGAGATTTCAGAGGTTGTTCAGTACTGGCACTGTTTTGTTATGATTGGAAGGAAATAAAATTTGGAGAGATAATAGTTTATTTGCCAAAAAAAGCCGGACTTGGCTCTACCTAACCTGTTCTCAAAATTTGCATGTTACATTTGTTAGCGTGAACGTGTGAACTGTTCACTTCTTCGAAATTACTACAAAATATGGATGTAAGGTTTTTGTTCTTTTGCTTAGGGTGTTTTTTTCTTTTTTTTTCTTTTTTTTTTTTTTACTTCCTCCTGAAGACAGTATTTCTATTTTTGTGTTGATTTCCTTCAGAACTATGGTTAGAGCCAGTCATTTGTTTCATACACTTGGACCATACAGTTTCTAAAGGCATCTAGTTTTTCTCTTGCTCTTAATATGCCTAGTTGAAGAGATCATGATAGAAGTGTGCACTACCCCCCAACAGCGGGCTGCGTGTGTGTTTATTTCTCCCACTACTGTATTCTATCCTGTATATCAAGTGCAAAAGAAATAATGTAAACACTGACTCACCACAGTCTCCTCTGTCTTCATGATTCCTGGATCTTGTATTGCATATCGTCTTCAATATCCCATGGATACTTGAGGAAACAGAAAGAAAAAGGCCTTTTGTCTCATCATGTCTGGTTCTTACTCATTACAGGCCATCGCATCATTTAGGAATGCTTTTGTATTCTGAGGAATTCCTTTATAAAGGTGTAGAAGTAGACTGCTGGGCACACAAAACCAAACAGGTACAGCAAATAATTGGGAAATGTTCCTAGACTCTACCTGTTATAAATCCATGAAGTATGGGAAAAGGAAGTAACAGTCTTTCCTAAGTGTCTTGTGGGAAAAATGGTGAAACAGTAGACATGGTTCTACTTAGAAAAGGTTTTCTTTTTGTTCTGTTTGTATATTGCCTAGTCCAACACGGATTTTCATGGACAATCATGGATGGGGTGCAGATAACCATATATTGACTTGCACAGTTTGTAGGGTAAAAGAAAAAGAAAAAGCCAGCAACCACCTCCAAACATCCTCCCCAAAACGTGTGGTTTAAAAGCAGCAGGAATTGCATGCACACGCAGGTCATACAGTTCCTTTTCCTCATCAGCCTTTTTGTCTTTCAGTGCCCGGCCAATCTCAAATTTCAGGTACCTACTTGTCCCCTTGATGTAAATAAAGCAATCATTCTTCAAGGCTAATTCCTTGTTTTGTGAGAGTATAGACTTTATCACATTAAAAGGAGAACTCCAAGAGGTTTTCCTTTCCCCTTGAACTCTGTCTTTGATTTCACAGGGAGAAAACATTAACTAGGGCTGTCCTTGGAATAAGTAAGAGATCCTAGAAGCATATCCAAGGATTCCCATGGTTCTTCCTGGTAAATATATTGCCTCTGCAGCCGAATTAGTTCTGCTCATGCTGCTTAAGATTTAACGTCCTCTGTTATAGTTTTTGTTATTTTGCTATTGCCAAACACAAAAAAGTCAGGAAGCCTGTGAAAATAATATATGGTTTAGGTATTACCATAACTACCAACGAAAAGATACTAGAGGAAATAGATTGTTTACCTTAATTTTCCTAGTTGCATGCAAAACAAATATTATTCAGGCAATTATCATAGGATTCTTGGAAAGTGGACTTCAAGTGTACAAATCAAATCAAAACTGGAGCTATTCATAAGCAAATATTTAATGCAACTTGAGATTTCTATTTTTTTTTTTAATTTTGACTTGACTGTTACTTTGCTAATCTTGTTAGAAGCATGGAGTTATTATTTAAGTGCCTGTCCAGGTGCTTAGTAAAACCAGGCATGATATTTTTCATTAGTGCAGGTTAAGATTTCTACCTTTAATAGTACTGCAGACAGCAGTGAATCAGAGCTATGTTCCACTAGTCCTAAGGTTAGTTTTGCAGTGTAAAATATTTCATTTACATGCTCTAGTTTAAAAGGTAACGTTTGTGAGTGATTGAAACCTATATTGTAAGCCTTGGTATAATATCTGGGATATTGTACTTTGGGGAATGAACCAGAAGCCCTGAGTGCTGACACAACAATTGAACACATGATCTTATATTTACAGTATAGTATCTCATTTTTAATAGAATTTGTCTAGCAAAATACTCCAAACAAGGTGTTGATATCTTGATTTTCTGAAGGCTAGTGTTTGGAGCAGGTCTGTCAATTTAGCTTTCTGCTTCAATTGGATTCTCTCTGTGTGATTTTTGCTAGGTTACCTGCCTAAATTCCTTCTTTTGCTTATCCTCCTCCCTGTTTTTAAAATTACGTCATTTGTGGCCTCTTAAATTACTATTATTCAAAACATATGATATTGTAGTTCTGGAGAGACATCATATAATAGCTGCTTTGGTGATCCCCTTTTACTAGTTTGATAGGAATTCACAACAGTTATGCACTTGCACAAAATCCCTAGTTGCGCTACTGTCTTCTTTTTTTTTCTAAACACTGGATTTGTAATTGTTGCTCCTGTACACCTTAGCCCTTTCAAAATAGAGCCCCCTCCAAAAGTGATTCTCATGCCTGGGGAAATTCCAGCTTACAGATGGTAAGTCTCTCCTGTGGTCGAGGGGAGGGGGGAGACAAAAAATGTTGTAAGAGCTGGAAATATATGCAAATAAAGATAAGCTAAAAAGGGAAGACAGAACCACACTGAATACCAGGGCGAGGGCCTGAGAACTCCCTGATAAATGAAGCAATCCACAAAACATTTATGGCTGCTTTTAGGAACCAAGAATTTGTCAAGCTTTATGAAGCAGCAGGCAGCAAACGTGAGACAGAAAATGTCCTCAGACAAAAGTACCGATGCTAGCCAAAAATCTATGCAGGAGTTATCCCTAATATATATATTTTTTTTTCCTGGTGATTTAGGTGTAGACCTGCAGTTTCTTTTTATGCACTAGAGGAAATGAGTCTTTTGAATTTGTACCCTGAATGCTCCTTCACTGATGTGTACAAATGTTTTTCCAATTTCTAACTATACCAAAATCATTTGAGAACTTCTCTGTACCTTTGGCAATGCTAGTGGGTGAAATACTTTGTGTACCTTATGGAGGTGTTTTACCTGTACAGGACCTTTCCTATAATGTGTCATGGTCTGCAAGTGGAACCCTAAGAAGTAACATCTGCTGAGTTTCTTGTAGACTAAACTGCTCAAGCACCTGTTTGGCCATTTATTGAACATCATAAGAGCCACTTCAGGTTGTTTTACAGAAGATTTTTGTAATGAAGCTTGCAGACAAAAGACGATCACCTTGTGCAAGATGACATTCAGTGGCACACATTTAACCTGAATTTTGCTGTTCTGCTGCTTACCTTAAGCAATGCGAGTGAAGGAAAGAAAATGTTAACAGATCCACTTCTTAATTTTCTTTGTAGTGAAAAATTTCAGATCCCATCTACCGCTCACATCAAAATATCGCTGATCAATCAAAGTATGTCACTTTGGAAAAATTACATCCTTTTATTACAATTTTTCCTTTTGATACTGTTCTATTGAAAAACACAAGCTTGCAACACACAAAAAAAAATATCTGAAATGATTCATCTGGAAGATATCCAAGCAGTACATTTTTCTTCATTGCTGGAACTTTTGTCTTCATTTTCTCTGAAAGAAAATTTTGGCAAAACCTCATGTAAGTTTCCAAAGCATCTTACTTTGGACACTTTTGAATTTTTCTTTGAAAAATTATTCCATCAGAAGTATTTCCAGCCAGTTGTAATGGCAATACTCTCAATGTTTTTGACCACTCGGTCTCCATAGTCATCTTCAGGAAAATAGGTACACTTTCAAAAAAAAAAAATCATTGGTGTTAGTAATAATAATATTGACAATAAGATAGAGTAACATAATATATTAAGGGGGATATACAGAGTTTGCTGTTGTAATTATGTAGCTATATATGTGTATTCTTTCAGTTGTTCAGCTGGAAAAAACAGAATGCAAGTTTCAAGTGATTCTCCTTGAATCTGATGACATTGGGTAGATATAAGACCTTGGTAGATGCAGCATATCTCAAAAAGGTGATTTAATGTGCTAGTTAAAAAAAAATCAAAATAATTTGTGGACTATATGCTAGACTTACCCAACTCGGAGAAAAATATGATTATTTTTTAAGCAACCAAAGTAGAATTGGGAAACTGATATAGACTGACAAATACTTGTAATTAGAACTGAAAACCTTCAGGTTTTACATGTTCTTAGAAAATACTTACAAGAAGATTGTCTTAGCATTTTGAAATAAGCAGGACTTGGATGACTTACAAGCTGCAACACCAAAAAAACAAAATTAAAAATATAGAATTATATAATAAAACTTCAGGGTGTGTTCACCCAGAAGATCTCAAAATGTACCTTCTAACCTTTTCGGTATAGAACATGTTAGTCAACTTTCGGCATATTTTTTCTACCCCCCACCCCTTCTTGACTATCCTTAAAATGGAGTGAGAAAGGTGTGAGCTGCATATTCAAGCTGACAGTGGTAAAACATTTATTTTTACCTGCCAAAATCAGCCAAAACCAGCCAAAAGCAGCACAACGACACTATATAATAGACAGGTAAAAGATGGATTTTTTGGTTTATGAAATTTAATTTGTTCTGAAAAAAACCAATATAAAATTATGTTTGTGACTTTTTCGTATACGACAACTCTGAAATACCCTTTGTGATTTCTGTTTTATTTTTTCTTAAGAAGTATATGAGCCTTTCTTAGTTGGACCTCTGTTACTGTTTCCACAAATATCTATGCTTGAATTAACCATATTTATTGCAGCCAAATTTTTTAGAGCTGAAAAGATATGGCATGTTGGTGATTGTATAGTTAAATTATTTACAGTAGATATTGCTAGTTTTTCTAAAGATTACTTTTTTTCTTTCAAATTTCTTTAAGGGAGATTTTTAAAAATATATTTGCTTTAAAGACATAACAGAGTTTATACATAGTTTTGGCAGAAGAACAAAGTATTTTGGTTTGGAAATAAGACTTCATGAATGTTATGGTGCTATCGTTTCTTGTCTCCGTTCTCTTTCCGGGACAGACTTCCCAGATACTCAGTATTTCTCACCGATGCACTGAAGCCAAAGATGTACACTGTGTGAGGCTTTCCAGCAGATTGCCTTTGCATTGTCCTAGAGGAAAGGTCATAACGGCTTTCTGCAGGTGAAAGCTGTCTGAAAAGTGGACCAATAGAAAAGAATGAGAGCAGACAATGCCTGAATTGTATGTATGTATATATATATATATATATATATATATATATATACACACAGGAGTATTTCCACATTGACATGCTTTGAATTTTGGTAGAATATGTTTAGTATTTGAATTGCCACTAAAGGACAACCAATTTTCCTGGAAAATGCTATTTGGAGAAGCACTTTTTAATGAACTGTATTCAGGACCTAAGCCAGAGGGTTGTTTGTTACCTTCAAGAAAAGGTGTTTAAATAATGTTCTACTTTGCAGAGTATTTCCTCTGTCCAGGTCATACTCTACAGTTTACAGCTCAGTTTTGTAATGTCCTGAGGTTTCAACTGAACTGACTCAACATAACTTGCCTACTTTTCCTATTTAGTCTGACAACTGGGTTTAACTCATGTAACCAAACCCACAGGATTCTAGAAAATCTTTCAGCATGGATGGCGTCTCCACATTGACATTTTCGCCCCACATTTATTGTATTCCCTTCAGAGCGTATCTTGTCCAGAAGCTGAAATATCATGAGTAAAGGTCTTTTTGTCCTGAAGAACGCTGTAATCCTTTGATGACTGATTTATGTTTGTTGAAAACAAAAATGATCTGTTCCAGATTCTTGATTCTTTTTTTGTTGTTGTTGTTGCTTGTAACCAATGTCTAATTTTAAAACAACTGTATCCAGATACAATTACTGGTTTCCATTGTGCGTTGAAGGTATGGATAGGGTCACAGTAATTTATGGGAAATCTGTTCATTTATGTCTTCTCGATCTTCTGAGGAGGGAGAGAAAGGAGAAAAATCTGTAGGATTTCCAGGGGAAATCAGGTTCAAAGAAGTCTGATTAGAATCAGCGACTCAAACAGCAGTACAGACTGCAACAGAGCTGTGGTACAACCTACAGCTGACTGAGTCATCCCCAGAAAGATGTTTGCGTGAGATACATGATTTTTTTTTTTTTAATCTGAGCCCTCTTTAAGACATTTTGAGAATTATGAATCAGATCTGATTAATAACCTTGAATAAGCTGCCAGTTGAGACAAATCCAAAAACCAGAGCCTCAAGATTTTAATCTCAACTGGTTTGTGTAACACTATGCAATGCAGATGAAGGAATTGATCATAAAGAAATGACTGTGTAGTCAGGAAGGATTTTACCCCTATTTGTCCTGTAGCTTATTTTAGAACTGAGTTTTAGTCAGTCATTAAATTGATCAATCTATTATGCTACTTTCTGTCCAAGTTGCCTGATATTAGCAGTTTTGTCCACTTACAGCTTGCTTTTCTTTAATCACAACTTTAACTGATTGATTTAGCTATATGTTTGCTGAAGGTTGATGATAGTCACATACCTCGCTACCCGAACGAAAGTTTACAGAATAATTTTTAATTCCATTTTGGGGTGTATGCATGTGGATCATGGAGATGTTTCTTACTTTCTTAATAAAAAGATCTTAAAAATATTTCAAAAAACCTCTGAGACCTCTGCACACACTTCTGGAGAGTTCTTTTCTATGCAGACAGAAGTCATACTGTGCTTAATTCTCCAGTTTCTTTCTTGGCCTAAAATTGCCTTCATACTTAAGTGTCACTGTTGGAATTTTTTTTCTGCCTAAGCAGCTGAATTTACAAAACTCATCCTCTTCTTGAGTGCATCCATTTTAAATGTCCAAAAGCAGTCAGCCTGTGCTTAATTTTTCAGCACAGTTAAGCTACGGCAACCTTCAGTTCAAATTATGGGTCCTTGAGACAAAAATCAGACGGCAGATCTGAACCTACTTTCATGATTGTCTCTGGAATTTTGGCTTAGCTTGCATAGCACCATTTGATGCTTCTCAGGTTTCAGATGGAGATATTGCAAACCACCTTTTGTTAGTATCCTTAATCTACTCTCCACGAGGCTTGTCTGCAAAGGATCTTGGATGCCTTCCTTGCCCAAAAGTTAATCGAAAATCCTGGGCAAAGCTGTGCTTTATGCTTTACCATGACACTGATGCTTGTGTAGCTTAAGAGTAGGACAGATGCTTTTAGTAGAAAATAGGCAGATCATGCCACTTTGTATCTCCTCTTTTATCAACAGGATGTGAAGGGATCAATGTGTAGGATCAGGTTCTTAAATATTTCCCTGCACAGACTGATTCCAAGAAACTAGAACTTGAAGACAAGTTCATTCCACTATTTGTTTATAAACATCCCCAAAATCGAAGTCCTTTTGATCCTTCAGAAATGTGCTCTAATAAAAGAGAAATGCAAATTAATATATTTTTAATTCTGAATACAAATTCCGAATTAGATTTTGCATGGATTCTGTGTTCTTTTAAAGTGACATTTGAAAAAAAAAAAAGTATCAAATCACATGAACCCCGGAAAACTAATTTAATAGAGAAATATGGTGATTTAGGAAAGTGTTGATATCCCTCAGTTGAACACAGCTGCTCCCTTTCTGTAGATTATGCCATCATACACAAGCTCTGGAGATGTAAAGCTGGGATATCTTTTGCTTTTGAGTCAATTTTAAGTACAGTTTGTGGTATCACTTCCTGCCATTCTTTTGTTTGTTACATTGTGATAGTGGACGTAATAATACTGACCGAACAAGCCACTGCAGAGTTTCCATGTGTAAATGTTTGTAAGAAAGCATTTGTAAATGATCGAGCGGAATTACACCTTGAATTAAGAAATCTTCTCTCTACATAGCAAATTCTAAAAGTCTTTTTATGGATATCTACTCTGAGAGAAAAAACGTGAAGAAAATCCCATCCTGTGCAAACTTGGCCCCTCCTGGTGGTTCTCTTCACCCTTCCTCTCTGAAATTGCACTTGGAATGAAAACAGAAAAATACAGCAGAGAAAATGATGTAGGTCTGAACCCTGGTGTAATTTACATCAACGCTTAAAATAGACAGAGTGAGACCGTTAAGAATGGAGCTATTTACTGTATTTTGTTTAGACATTCCTGCTGCAGAAACATTTTTTAAATGAGAATTTTATTCCCACTGATGCTTATTTTCAATTATTTTAAAACAATACATTAAAAAGCTTTGTAATTGAGAAAATACTAACTTGAGTGAATTTTCACATTTGATTACTGACCACTGCTGAGAAGCCAAGTTTCCTCCATTTGCCGTAAGTAGATGAAAGCATGACACTCGGGACTTTGGCTCTTTGTCCCAACAAATAACTCACATTCATTCTGAGATAAAATGTTCCCTTTAGTCCTCATCTAATTACTAAATAGATTCAGTAGCCTAAAATCTTCAATCAAATCTTAACCTTAAGCCTTCATATAATTTTTCCTTCAGTTAATATCCTGCCCAAACAAGAGCTATTTATTAGAAAGATCTCTCTGGTTTAATTGGTTATATTAGTGTTAATAAAAGTAGGGTATAGACCCTGTCCTATGCTAATTGAACATCTAGCATTCTCCTGGTGCTCTTGTGGTTGCCTGTTAATATTTGTAAACAGCATATCAGTACCTTGGTTACCACTGCCTCTGCAGCTATATCAGCTATATGTAGTGTCTTGGCGTGGCATAAATAAATTACAGTTCTTCAACATTTCTTTGCATTTAATTAGAGATTCTGTGGGAACTTCTGAATTTAAGACATCAATATATGATAACCAACTTAAGGGTGTTCATGATCTTACCAATTTCTCTCATACTCTATGGGCAGGATGGCTTATCTCAGGCTTGTAAATTTACTTGCCCTTTCTCAGTGTGCAGTTGTAATATAAGTTGTGTGGACAGTTAATACATGAGATATATTGAAATTTAGTACAAGAGTTCTGGATAATTCTGACGATACTTTGCAATTTCTACTGTATGCGTCACCCTCTAGCAAACAATGCATCACCATTTCTCTCTATTCGCAATAACTGTTAAGCATAATAAAGCTGCTGTCCTACTTTCCTTTCTTTTCTGTATTCCTGGAAAATATTCTCTATGTGAGACTACCAGACAGGTAAGGTTTTTCTTTTTTCTTTCTCTCTGTTTCTTGTACAGGACCAAGAACCTTGTGCTTAAGGAAGGATCATAAAAATAGGGAGAAGTCAAACAGGAAGATTGTATTTTAATCCAACAATCCGTAAAGAAGTTAAATCTCTTGGGAGGAAGAAGTCTTCGATTTTAAAGTTAAAATTCTAACAGAAGATTTAAAGTTTGAAATAACAGATTTTTATATTAAAGTTAAGCTGAGAAATGATTGAAAGCCAGGGTGCTTAAAGCTTCTCAGATCTCTGTCTGCCATCTGTCTTCATCTCAACAAGTTTGTGAAACATGAATCCCTAAGATATCTGAACTCTGATGTCCAAGCAAAAATACTAGAAAAAGAGTGTGTAGAACTCCAGCTGCCAACATCCAGCACTCTTTATAATCAGGTATCAGTCTGGAGTACAGCATGGAGACAGCTCTAGAGATCCTGATGGGTGAACTTCTTATGGCCACTGAGCAAGGGAAGACATGTACATTACTGTTGCTTGATCCATCAAGAGCCTTCAACACCACCAGTCTCTCCAGTGCGGCTGGTTCACTTACAGGATGTGGCAGGGCTGGATATGCAGCTCTGAGTTGGCTCTATGTGTCTCTTGGAGAGATAACAGAAGACCCTCCCTTGTGGGATGTGTAGTTTTCAATCCACTGCTCTATATTTTTCAACAACTTTGTGGGACCTATCATCGAAAGCACATATACTCAGTTGCCCGTCTGCTTTTGCAGAGGCAGTCAGGATTATTGCCCAGATATCCCAGTGCTTGTGAGAAATAAATACATGGTTGAAAAGAAGTGAGGTCTAGCTTTATTGTGGATAATAGAAGATGAGGTTGGCAGGGAAAGGCAGTACTTCAAAAGACTCCTCTTTTGTTGAGGGCTTTCCCCCGTTGGTCATCAGCAGGATGCACAGACCCAAGCTTCAGCTGGGAGTGCCATCAGTCATAGGTACACAAGTGGCAATGTTGAGGAAGGTTGTCTTTTTGGGCTAGCAAGAAGTATATGCTCGTTTGCCTTGAGTGATGGACTAATTTCAGTGATCTGCCTGTTAGCGGTCTCCAGCTTATGGCACATCAGTTCGTTTTGTCTTGGGCTGACTCTGAACACCACATGGAAAGTGAATCAATATGCTGCAACTTACCTTTTTGAAAAAGGAGGTCAAAGTGAAAATGTCACACAAAAGTGTTACACGCACATTTTTGACGTCTCTTTTAATACTTCATTCTTCCAGAACAGGCTGGCATTTTCTGCATTTGAAAGACAGTCCTGTGCCCACCATGGTGAGGATGCTGCAGATGATAGACCTTAAGAGTATGTATAGTGGAGATGGACCTAGGTTCTTCTCTGTAGACAATCTTTACCATCAAGGACCAGGCAAATCTTCTGTCTCATCCCTATCTCACAGACTTGAAGACTAAAATAAGATATTTGGAGTAGTTTTCCAACTGTAGAAGTTGCAGAAAATTTTCATTTTACAATTGTCACAAGCAAGAAGCTGCATGAACAAATCAAATACTTCTTGAAAAAAGAAAAGGAGTGTTTTTCTTCAGACCAAAATATTAATTTGAAACTCGATTCTGTGATGTTAATAATATGCTATAAAATCCAAGATGGGAATCATTAAAAACCACAATTAACAATGGTGCAGGCCTCAAAAAAGGAGAAATACAACAATAGTAATTTTGAATAATAGTTTTAAAATGACAAAAATCAATGAATACTAATATGTGTAGTAAAAAAACCTCAACTGAATTAGCTGACAAAAAGTGAACAAACGGCAATGCACCATGGCTGCAAAAAAGCTCTCGTATAAAGTAAACCAGCGAGAATACAAACGAGAAACTGCTGGCGCATGTTCTGTGTAAAGAATAAGATGAAGTATCCCAAACTGCGTCAATTATTGAAACTAAAGGCTCAAACTTTGACATATGATGTAGAAATCATAAATCACACTTTCAAAGGGCGGTGTCAGACACTCTAATCTTCCAAGTTGCTTTAAACAGGAGATAAAGTTTGTAAACAAAAGCACTTTATTGAAACTTTCATCAGATCAAAGTGTAACCTTAGACTTAATAAGAAATAATAAATGCTGTTAAAGTCTAACAGTGGGGAAAGTAACATGCTTAGATGAGCTGCCAGTAAACATTCAGTGAGAAATCATACATACACAGCCGAACTGTTATTGGAAGTGTATAACCGAACATTTAAATCAAGAAGTCTATTATTACACAATTCGACAATCCCAATGAGCTGGTTTTCCTATCTATCTGCAACATTGGATATTGGTCTTAAACATCGGACTACATTTATTTACCAGTGCTGAAATACACTCCTGCTTGCAAAGCACACGTACAGGCACTCAAATCTCTAGTAAACCTTAAGTGAAGATTTAAAGGGGAGAAGAGGTTTGCTGAGACACTTCAGCTCATCGCAAATGATTTCCACATTGGTCAGTCTGGATTATTTCCAGTGTGCTTCACTGAGGATGGTTTGTAGTTTTGTGTTTATTCACCACGAGAGTTTGATAATACAGGTTTGTCCATTCGACAAACTGGACAACTCTTCAGACTCATTAAAATGGAAATACTTGTTGACAGTTCTTAAAAAAAACCAAAACAAACAACAAACTACAAACCAAAAAAATCCCAAACCCTCACACTCTTCACTTTAGAAAAACCTTCATAAAAATTGGATTAAAAATATTGTGTAATATCCTGACTAGGTCTGTACATACAAGCAATTTAAACTCGCCCTTTTTAAAATGACACCAGGGAGCTAGACAAGGCTGTCTGTTATCCTCTTTTCTTTTTGCAATTGTAATCGAACCTTTAGCCTTATTTTTCAGCAACTAAGAATTGCTTCAAGAAATGAAAATTGGAAACTCCATAAATTTAGGTTCGTTGTATGCAGATGACATATTGATTTGCTCCTGTAATCCTAGTCATAATCTGCCTATAATCCTACAAACAATGGATTGGTTTTACATTACCTCTAGCTTCTTTGCAGCTACAGCAATAAAACCTGTTTTCTTAAAACGAATATGCAGTTCCAGAGCCTACCTGACCAAAGTATGATCAGATGAGACAAGATTGTGCTAAATACCTAGAGACAATTATATGAGAATCTAGTATCCACATATAACTAAAAACTTCCCTGCCCTGACTAGAGGGCAAATTAGTTTATGCATGTCTTTATTTTTCTTCAAACTTTTCTTTCAACTATAAACCCAATGAATATGATAAATCTTGTCATTTTTTTTCTCTATTTCAAGATCTTTCTCTCTTAGTGCTATATTTTTTTCTTTATTATTTAGCCTTTTCCCTCACTTTGTACAAATTAAATATTTGAGGTCGGTTTCTTAAGCTCTGTAATCACTATTAGAAAAAGGTGGGTCAATTGAAAAACATTAAGAGCTATTTCATATTAAAATTTTAGTTCATTATACTTTAGATAGCTGTAGCTGCAGAACTGAGATACTATTTCTGTAGTACATGTTACACTTTGTCAGAAATGATAATGACAAAGCCTGTATGCTGAAATTACCGGTAGCTACCTGAGACAAAAATCCTAGTTCTGAAGACGACTGGGAAAATGCAACACATTTTTCTTTATTTACTTCTTGAGCAATTCTCAGAGTAAATTCTTAGATCTCTGTCTAATTATTTGAAAGAGCTTGAAAGATTGGAATAGATACTCAACATTTGGTGGTGCTTTTCAAAGTCCAAATATCATATATGTCAAGGTGTTCAGTAATTAAACCAGTCGGGCCCATTGTTTTGCTGTCAAACAACATTAAATGTGAAATTTTCAGCTGAACATCATACAGATTACATAATGTTACATTAAAAAAGGATTGTTGCACAGATGTATTGACAAAGTATTCCTTTTCTACTAATTAACTCTCAAATTAGATTGTTTCAGCAAAATCTGAGTTAAAAAGGGAGGTTTAAATTTTAGAATAGGTTTGCTCTGTTTGAAATAAGATTCAATAGTGACTCATTCCAAATATATATTTCCTCATATATATATTTCCTAATATATATATTTCCTTTCCAAATATATGATTTTCCTTAATATGTTACGCAAGTTATAATTAACTCTTCAAAGAATAACTTCATTTCAGACAAATTTGTTGTTTAGCTGTCATAAAATATACATACCATAAAACACTAGTGTGTGACAGAGTATCCTAAATTAGCTGTTTGAAAAAGAGAGTGACAAAATGGAAAATTGACACAAACGTCTTTTGCTCCCAAGTTTTTAATTTAATATCAGCTGGACTACCTATCAGCTTTTTACTGATTGTGCTCATACACAGAAATAGTACTACTTTCTTCTGAATATATCACACAGAAAGTGAGTAAGCAAAGTTTTCTATCAAAGAAGCTAAAATCAGCATCACATTAAAAAAAAATTGAAAGCTATAATGTTTGTTTTCAGCTTTCACAATTTCCATAACATAGGTGATTATTTCCAGACACAAGGCACTCTTTATTTAGTCTTCTGTGCTTTATTCTATTTATCTGGTAGTGTAAATCTAGTGAAGACTAGATTGTAGGTAATAAGGATGTAAAACTAACCAAAGTCAAAATCAGGTAGTGCATATCCAACACAATACTGAAGACAGATAAAGCCAGAATGATGCTGTTTTTATCAGTTAAGCATTAATGTATATTCACCACAGGCAGGCAGAGGGGCTTTTCAAATTGTATTTAACTTTTTCTTGAAATCAAAAGTATGATCAAGGGCAGGTGACTTGGAGTACCACTAGTGTAAACCATAATGTATCAATAATAAGAAACAGTAGAACCTCCAAGACTTATGGAAAATGGGATGACTTCCTTTGACAGTTATAGGGAGATAAATACATTTTAATTGCATCTCTTCTTAAGAAAACCTGAGCCACATCCAAACGTTCTGCACTTGTTCTTTTAATGAGCTTTAAGATGGCTGGAAGCTAATTCTTGCAGCCAGTCAGGATACATAGACTGAAACAAGGCCATTTTGTCCTGAGATTCTTTAGTCTTCTATGGAGATGAAGGTGGTAGTAACTGAACTATCTGGTCTTCTTTATGAAATGGGTTGATTTTATTTCCTCAGTACTCCATGGTCAAATGAACATGTAGTTTGAGCCATCTCTTACCAGCAAAGGCTACAGAATGGAAATATGTATTCTGGCATTTTTATCTTGTCCATATATCTTCTGCTTAGATGGCAGACTCCCAGGCTGTTACTACATCTGTTCCATGAATAGATATGTTCTTACGTGTGTATACATGCAAAGAGAAAAAACCCTTTCCTAGCTTAAGCAGTTAGTGTATCAGGTGTTTTTCTTAGTAGAGTTTGGTGCAAACATCAAATTAAAAGCACAGATGAACTAGTTATGATTAGATTCTCTGCTTTGAGGGAGAAATCTATAAGCATGAATTCTGGTTAATTTATCACTTTGTGTTGTTAAATTTTGGTGACTGTTGTTATTTTGAAGGAGCTGGAATTGCTGGGTTTTCTTTTCTTCTTTCAAAGACTGTGATTTCCAGCACACAGAAAGTCATAGTAGTTGATTCTAGATGTTACACACATGTACTTTTTTTTTTGTAAGATACGAGCCCAAGCGTTCTAAGCACACTAGCAGATGTAAATTAGCGTATGTCACCACTATAGAGGTTTAGATGTCCAAGCACAACCCCACAGCCTCGTTGAATGTAAAATCACTATTAAAACCAATAACAACTCTATGAGATCTCACCAAGTGTGACATCTAGTCTATGTCCAAGTAGATGATGCAATAGTTAAGCAGCCACTTGTGATTTATTATGTGTACAAAACTTACAGAGAACTCTCAGAAAAATACTCATTGATAAGTCATGCTACCTCAGTCTGTTTTGTTCATTATGCTTGCTCCTGCCTCGATGGGTTAAATTAACTTGCTATATAATCATGACCATGCTGTAGTTTAGAATTAAGTTCGAACGAGCTCTTTTCAACAGTTGAAATAATTTCGCAAGCTCCATTATCAAAATTTTCCTCTGCAAGGGTAGTGTTTTATGTGTCTCCTGAGTGTCCTATAAACTCCCAGTATTAATAGTGCGTTAGTGGTGATATTGATGTGTGATAGCATGGATACTGTATGCACTGTTACAGTGCTTTAAGACTGTAAACCATTTTTAGCAGTGTTCTTTGCAAGGCTAAGACTCGATAGTGTAATATAGCACTGCTAATTATATTGATCTAATTAATCTAATTAAATTGCAGCTAGATATGTTGTACATGTCATTTGTCTATATTAACATTATGTAAACCTATTCTGCTTGTCTGTGTATTTTATATACAATGCCTCTTTAGCATTTGACCAGGAAAGTAAGTGTATGCCTCCTGCATCTCGTACTGGTGAGAGGAAGATGAGGTGATCAGGTAGTTTATGAGATGAGGAAAGCCTGACTGTTCTTGAAATCTGGTTTTGTTTGAGGATTTTCTCTTCCTAGAGCTTACAAAATGTCTTCTCTGCTTCCTTGTTTGTCTATATCATCTTTGACAAAAACACACCTTCATTTTTCAGAATTTCTATATATCACTTTCAACACGTAAACAACAGACCAAAGGGTCTGGAGTCACTTTTGCTGGAGCAAGGGAAACATAACTGCACTGCTTCAGTATTTCTCTCTTATGCGGAAGAGAATGAGCACAGGGAAAATTCACTCCTAAGGGAGTAGGTACCTTCCTCCTGCTGCTCACCACTGCTGTTCTTTCTGCCTTCCACCAGCCACTCCAGAGAATATGCCTTAGCAGAGAGGCCAACAGTTGATGAAACAGCAAATCTTTGACTTTGTTGGCCATGGCCACTTCCTGCGTAGCAAAAGCTCTTTTCATAGTTGTGTTTATCCATCGTGGTTCTAGCAATGAAGGGTAATGTAAGCAGATGGTATCTCTACCCTCCCCCTAACACAGGACACACACTTGAATGTCATCCAAACTCACCCTTCTCCTGAGTTTTCCTTTATCATCAATTAAATCACAGCAAATATTCCTTTGGCATGAGCTGGCTTTCCAGACTTTGCATAGTTTTTGCTTCTTTAATTCAGAGACACTCCATCATTTTCTATGATCCCTGTCTGGCATTAGGAAGACTCACTTGGTTTGGTTGCTATTCTGAGTTCGCTGTGTCACTCTGCAGAGTCACGGCAGACTGTGCTGTGTTACACGAAGAATGTGACTATTTTCTTCCACGTCCGTCTCCTGCAGCAATTAGTGATGTCCCTGCATAGTTAGCCAAATCAGCTGAATGCTAAAAATATACTACATTGGGCAGGTTAGGAGCCTGAAGGATGGTTGAATATTGTCTTCCACTGTCTTAATATTAGATTTATTTGTGGTTTTTCTTTAAAAAAAGATTAAAATGAGTAAGATAAAAATGTTTTATTTGTCTTTAGTTGTGATGTAGGATTTTTTAAAAAACTCTATAGTGGATATTTTAGACCAGGTTTTGCTGCTGCTCATATGGAGAACTGAATGATCCTCCTTTCTGCAGCTGACCACTGTCTTGTGTTTGATGAAATTGCCCTCACATCTCTAATGTCGGCAAAATGGAGTGACAGAGGGAAAGAGAATAAGAAAGTT
The DNA here is from genome assembly GCF_009769465.1 of Tauraco erythrolophus. NCBI lineage: Eukaryota > Metazoa > Chordata > Aves > Musophagiformes > Musophagidae > Tauraco > Tauraco erythrolophus. The sequence continues at coordinate 38,902,823 of NC_141467.1, forward strand.
ATTTTTAAAATCTCATTTTCCTTTGTGCAGTGTAAGAAGAGCTGGTTTCTTCTGCTTACTCTTGCTAATGACATTAGTTAAAGTAAAACATTTTAAACCAATTTTCAATTCTGATTAATATAGCTAGCTAGCTAGCTACAGTCATAATTATTTTCGAGGTGAAACAGTTTTCAATTTTGAAAGAAATGAAGTCAGGAAATCCACTTGGGCTTTCAATAGTAATCTAACAAGATTCTAGAAAGATGCCTTATTTGCTGTACTTGGACAAGAAGGAGGTAGTATGTGTCCTTTTCCTTTTGTGTTATTTCCCTTTCTCTAGATGGCATAGGGCAGGACTCCACAAGTCAGAAAATTTAAAATTTGAAGTCTTCCACAGGTGGCTTTTTCTCCCTTTGCTTTAAGATCTTTTAGATCATGTAGAAGCCATTTGCATAGCAAAGAAGGCAGTCATAATCCTACAGTTTATCCATGTGTAGTGTGTATGTACTGAATATGTGATGGAGGAATGGAGTTTGCTGTTTAAGGCTTTTGCTCAGGCTGACACATGGCAGAGAGATCAGAAATAGTGTAAAAGGAGAAGACATGATAGATGGAGAGCTTGGTAGATGACCTGTTGAAGTCGATAAAATATCCTCAGTGGTGTCAGTAAATTGGGAGTCAGGCCGTCTTTGAGAGAGGGATGGCATCAATATTTCTGAGAAAGTGAAATCCTGGGGGTCTGCAGAAGAGAAAAACAACAATAAGCCTGAAGGGACTTTGGAGAAGAGCCAACAGAAGCTGCTGTCATCTCTGTCCTGCTGTCCTTTCTTGAACTTGGCACAATCAGCTGATCTGCATGAATGTGATGTTTTTATGGCACTGGTTATAATTGGTACTGATAGCAGCATGACTGAACGAGACAGAACATTGTATGAAAACAGGTTGAAGGGAGGATGGGATTCAGTTATAAAATCTTAAAACTCATTTAATCAGAGCTTTTTTTTTTACTGATCAGAATATTTTCTGCGAATCTTGGAAATTACAGACTCTGATCACAAACCAGAGAGTATGAGAGAGTCTCATTCATAAGTGCTTTATCTTCTCAGGAACAAGTTGATAAGCCTTTATTGTTTAATTTTTCTTTCTTGAGAACTGGGCAGCTGACATTTTTTCAAAGTCCCTTAATTTGTAGGGGACTTTGTGGGAGTCACAAAACCCCATTAACCATATTTTTCATCTGGCTTTAGGAGGAATATATTTTAAAACGGTAAAAGAAAAAGACTTTGAACAGATTCTGATAACTCACAGTTTAAGCATGGCTATAAAAAGAAAATGAAAAGGCAATTAAAAATGGAATATTTCTTTCTTCAGTCTTCCCCCCCTCAGCTGTAATTTGTCACTATTTCTTGTAGGCAGGCAGAAGGATGAGGCTAGAGAAGACCATTTAGCACTGCAAAACTGGCTACTATAAAGCACCATAACTTGTCATTTGAGAGGGGGACTATTTTTTTTTAAATCTGTATCATCCCTCCAAAAAAGTCTTGAACAGGTTGTTTGTTTTTTTTTTTTTTCAAAATTGGGAAAGGAAAGAAATGAAAAGAAATGCATTAATGTCTTAGCAGCACTAGCTGGAATCAGTGAGGGTAATAAGAAGCCATGTTTCTTCAGATTTAATTCTGGACTATCAGTACCCAGAAATCCCCTTGTGATGTATGAGAAACCGACACAGATGAATATCCCAGGAGGTCAACAAAAATGGACTTGAAACACTTGCAGTGTCCATATTTGTGCATGCAAACTGACATTTGCTCTTCTACAAATTAATTAGTGGATCAATGTCAGGAGTTTCTCTGGTCCTTGGTCTGCAGAGGGCAGGGTTGCTCAGGTGGGTTTCACTGCTGACTCCTGAGCCACCAGAGACAGAGTCACCTCTACCAGGAGAGCAGAGTTGTTGTGCAGACCGTACCCATGCTTAGCAAAATTACAGGTCTGCTAGGAGTGAAGGGGCTGAGGGGCTGTGCTACATCCAGATGAAGGAGGATCTATGTCCATACCACTTGCCTAGGCAGAATGGCAACAGAGGCTGGTTTCCATGCCAGGTCAGTATAGCCAGAAGGCCCCAGGCTTTCCTGACTGACTTTTCCAGCAGTACTGTGGGGTCTGCATGGATATTTTGGATGGAATAAATATTTGTATGCTGCTAAGCAAATGTAAAATAGTATCATTATTTAAAAGGGTGCTGAAAGCCATTGACACTCTCTCTGTTACGTATACGTGTAAAGCTGTACTTATTTATCACACATGTTTATAAAACAGCCACCACTATATCATCCGAGCTCAAGTTTTGTGAAAAGTTCACAAGTCCATATTTCACATGAGCCATATGCTGAGCTGAAGGCACATGATTTACAAACCTTTTAAGCGATTGTGTTACCAACAATCCACATTTCTGCTCTCAGGATAAAGTCCCAGCCCATTCCATCTGATCAGCATCTTATTCTTCAAGCAGGTGTCATGGTTTCTGAATTTTGTCCAGATGGCAACTGATGTGGAATGAGAGACTGAGTGAATAAAATCAAATGCTGTGAGAAGAGCCAGTGAGCCTTTGCTCCTAACGTTACTGCTAGTGACAATAGATTTAATGCACCCATTGTTCATGATCTGTGAGTTTATTAGAGCTGAACGGTTAGGATTATCGCATCGAATTATAACAATCAGAGAAAGTGATTGAAAATGCCCCCTTAAATACATTGCATTTGGTTCTAGTTCATCAGCAATTTGCAGTTCATGTCTTTTGGTGGTATGCATGTATACATATACCTGTTCATGTCCAGAACTGGTTCAGCATTCATTCTTCCTGATATACCTTTAATCCGTTGAAACACAACAGCAAAGCTTGTACACATGCTGCCAAGTGCAGTGAAGGTTTCACTATATGTGTGTGCAAAAAAGGATTGGTCCTGGGGGCTGTCTCGGGGAGCGTGTAACTGCTAATTGAAACTGTGAGGGTCAGAAATTACCTCTGAGGCATTCATGCCCCTAACAGAGCCACCTTTATGCATAAGCCAGCTCCAGGAGCTGTGCACCGCAGCCGGGCAGGAGCCCTACGAGCACAGGACAGAGGAGAGCAGTGGGAGATCTGTAGCCCTTGCCCATCCACCTGTGTGTGGGACAGGACTGCTGACTGGTGCTCAGCACCGCTCATTAAATAATCATGAAACCATGCCGTATGTACCTCTGTACTGCTAGCGTTAGGTTTGATCTGTCCACTGGTTGTACGGGAATCCCAGATAAAAATGCTGTACATGCTGCCTCACCCACAGCTGAGCAGCCTAGAAAGCCAGTCATCAGGATCTCTGTTTCTGTCACCTGGGTGTCTGTCTCCAGAAAAATCCATATCTTTGAGTTGCCTCTCAAAGAGGCTCTTATTATGACACTGGTGGGCAGAGCCATTCACAATTTGTAAAATAACCTGCTGCCATGTCAGATTAGGTTATGTGCCATCAAATTATTTAAATCTTCACAGTTACATTCGTTCTACAGGCTTGTGTGCTCTCTCTCTTGAGACTAGCATTTCTATACTTTTACGAATATTTTCCTTCCAGGTCATTCTATTAATTTTTTTAGTGGCAAAAGCAGTTCTCAGAACTTTTTTTAAGACCACAAAAGAGAGGTGGTGCTTTGTGTATATTTTACTTTTTTTTTTCTGTCCAATGACTCTAATGTCAAAATTGCTACAACCTTCCTAGAGAAATGCTAAATCGTAATGTGGTAAGAAAGGCACCCTCGACAGGTCTGCGAATGACAGCTCTATAATTTCAGTATTATTTGAATACAATGTAGAAGTGCCTTATATGTTTAAGCAGCTTCATTTTACATCTGCTTTTTAGAATAATTGATTCATACTTGTCTGCACAGGCTTTCAATAGTTCTTTTCTTTCTTAGTGTCTTTGTCTATCCTTTTCTTTTTTCTTTTTTTTTTTTTTTTCTTTTTATTCCCTTGAATTTTTTTTCTATAATATTTATTTTACCGGTGAGAAGATGAGAGGGTCAGGCTGAGCATGTGTTATTCTGATCTGCAACGGAACGAGTAAGATTTACCTCTGCACTCATTACAGCCATAGAGCAGAATGACTTGAATTATATGTGAATTTTTCCCTGCCTACTTTCATACATATGCTAAGATGCATTGCGTTATTTGTGGCTCAAAAATTGCGACTATTATTTCTGAGTATTGAGGTATATTTGATCTATTTTAATATTTTTAAATTATTCTGCCATTGTTGCTCAAGTCTGCCTGGGTTGGTTGGAGTCCTTAAAAAACCTTCCAGTGGTTCCTGATGACATTTTTTCATCAGGAGATGGGGGTCTTCAAATCCTACTAAACCAAAAAAGTTTATAGTCTTACATTGTTTTTACTGTTGTGTTTCTGCACCGTTGAACTGACAGCTGAGATTGTACCTTGTTTCCTCTGTGTCTGATAGATGCAGCTGGTGAAAAGGGAAAGGCAGTGGTATGGACTGGGAAAAACAATACATTTTGCAGAGTCATCACCCCTGATAAAGTTGTGTGTCATAAGTAAAAAAACTGTGAGACCTGGCAGATCTCCTTGGAGGCAGCTTTGCTTCTTGCGGCATGCCCAAGGAACCTGTGCCTCGTTACTCTGACACCAAGCCACAGTCGTAGCCTCCATGGCCAGTGCAGCACCACCAGCAGCGCTCAGGAAAATCAACTAAGGGCTGTGTTTCATGTCAGGGTAGCGCGTGGACTTCGTATGGAGTGGGATTCACCCCTCCATTGCTGCATAAAAACACCAGGACCAAGTCATGCCTGTGCCTGAAGGGAATCCTCCTCCCTGCATGTCCTGCAGTGGTTACCCAAGGCTGGGAGGATGTGAGGCAGGTGTCAGGGAAATCAATGCAGATCAAGAGTGTCTCCACAAAAGGTAGTGGCTTTAAAACGCATGAACCCATGAAAAATGTGGACAAAACTAGTCTCTCTCCTTTGTTTTTTTTGATCGTGAAAGCGTGCTGCTTTCCTCAGTCAGTGGGTACTGAGCCAGATGTGAAGAAATGCGATTGGAAGGGAGAAAGAATTAGAATTACAAAGAGATAAAAATCTTTCTGAAAAGCACTGGTAAATATAGTTTAATAAGGTGTTAGCCTAAAAGCTCTATCTTATTTATAAAAATTACTGTCGTTATTTAGTGATATCACTTCTTATTGGAGACATTATTATAAACTAAAAGACAGCCTGTTCTCAGCCTCAGAATTTTCAATCAATATAAATATTTACACTTAAATAAAATAAAGCAAGCTTTAAAAACAATTCATAAATGCTAGGCTAACATGGCTCTTCTCCCATCACATGCTTGCACACTGGTGCCATTCTTACAGCTGGCTGTGGTGCACCCTGTTACTGCTCTGTAATGGGGAAACCATGAGCTGTCGTGGACCGAAATTGCCAACCAAGTGATGCTCTCCACCTTTGGAGCCGGGCTTGCTGCTCCTCAGAAGGAGACAGACTGCCAGCGGTAGCATGACCACATCACCAGAGGTGGAGTCTCCTTGCTTCATTTAATCAGACGCAGTGACAGTTATTTGAATGAAAAGTTTTCAGAGGATCCAAAAAGATCTCAAATCAATGTTCTTCAACATTTAGCTTCCATTTTGAAACTTACTTTTTCTGATATTTTGGTCCTTAACTATACATGTTGTATGATATCTCTCTTTTGAGCTATTCTGCCTGTATTGATGCATCGTTTTAGTGTTCTTAGCAGGAATTAATGCAATGCTTGAAAAGTTGGTTGTATCTTTGTGCCACCTTTCCTCCCCCCGTAGTGTTTGCTGTCATGAAGGGCACCATGAAAGCTCTGGGAAAGTCTCCTGGGAAGTGGGTGCATGTGCCTCTGAACATTTCCCAGAGTGTGAAATCGTATCTGAAATTCCTGATCAGATTATCTGCAAGGAGAAATGTGAGAAGATTAAGTCAATTTGCAGCCCAGGTTGTGCAGAATGGGCAGTGACAAAGCTTTGAGATCAGCCTAGGAAGTGATTTCTGCTTTTGTGTGAAGCAAGGAGCTCTTTAGGCAGTGTCATAGTATGTAAGACTTATAGATAGATAGAACTGAAGGGAATAGGTAATAACCATAAAACAGTATTATGAAAATATAAACCATAATTAGTGATAATGGGTTACTCTCTTAATTAAATACATTAAAGAATGGATGCAGAGTTTTGATGCATGGATGCTTTTGTCCAAGAGCATATGTGTGTTTATATACTGATCTAACACTGATGTATAACTGAGTCATTAAATATGCATCAAAGGATTAATACTCTGCCCTAATGTTAAATGGGTCTCTTCAGTGCTGTGTAGTTGTACAAATATATGGAAGAAGATAGTCTCTGCCCCCAAATTTCCCATCTAAAAATTAAAGCATAGAAAACTTAACTGTACATGTGCTTAGGGTAGCTCAAGGCTCTAAGTGAGGTAGACCAGGCTGTCGTATCTGTGGGTCCTCTGCTCATTCTGCTGAAGGACCTGAATGCCAGTGAGATGTCTCTGCTCCTTATTAATCCAGGAAACAGAGCCTTGCAATTAAAATTTCAGTTCCCTGTTCTGATTTCAGGGACAGCATCTTGGGGGGTTATGTGAAAGGAGTGCTCCTGTTCCTCTTTCTGCTGTCTTCTGCAGCAGCAGCAGCTCTGTTGCTCTCCTTTCTAGTGATGGAAGAAACCTCATATCCTGACCTCCAGCACTCCAACTTTCAGATGTATCATTAAATAATCTGAGTAATCTGAGTAGTTAGATGATTATGAGGGGATTAGATTATGATTGATACCAGGGAGGGGGAAGTACTGAAACACATCTCTAATGTACACGCTTACCCTAATAAGTGCCTATGCCATCACCTTCCCTGTTGGTGTTGGGGACCTGTAGTGGCTCATGGTACACCACCAGCATACCCGTGCAGATGCTCAGCCTTGGTGGTCCTGCACTGTTGACCTTCTCATCACGCACTAGGGAGAGAGTCTCACCAATAGCCAAAAATAACTGGAGTTTATTGGCTTGCTCTCATGTGTTATTCCTATTGCTTTAGAGAAAATTCATGCCTGCCAACATGAATTCGCCTTTTTTAATTTAAAGGTTTGTCTAGTTCAGAAGCAAAACAAGGTTTGCTTAGCTCTTGAATCTACCAGAACTTCTGGGGTTTTGTTTTTTTTTGTTTGGTTGTTTTTTTCTGAGGTAAACTTTACCCCTACAGCAGAAGTATTGATCCCTTTATTCCCGGAATTGTGCTTTCTGAATTTGGACTGAGGAGAGTCATGTTCTCTGCAGTCATTTTTGCTTAAAAAAGGACGAGTCACAGTGGTTTTCTTTGATGGTCTTCTTCCCTCTATGTCCTCCCCCCACTGCCAACCTCTCCTGCCTTAAGCATTTGGGCTGATATTTTCTCCGCCTGGTCTCAGGGCTACAGTGATATTAAAAAAGAAAAGTCTGAGTAAAATGAATGGTTCCTTATTGAGGTAGAGTATACAGGAAGAGAAAAAAATTATGCCTTGGAATTTTAGCATAAGCATATGGTAAGTCAAAATGGCAGGGTCCGTAAATGTCAGAGAGAATTATATTGGCAGAAAGAGTTAAACATAAAGATATTGAGGTACAATTGCCCTGCCAGTAGAGCCTTCCAAAGGGCCGTGGTCTTGGGGCACCCACTGGGCAGAGCTCATCCTGACAGGACTGCCGAGGTGCATCAGGACAGTCAAGCTGGCTCAGCTACAGAGGACAGCCGAGTGGGATGCGAGAGAAACAGCCGTGCAGACACTGGGTCAGCGAAGACGGAGCAGGAGGTGTGCCGGAGCTGGAATTCCCCTGCAGCCCCCGGTGAGATGGCAGGCAGCCCCTGAAGCCTGTGGAGATTGACGGTGGAGCAGAGACCCGCCCGCAGCTCATGCAGAACCCCATGCCAGAATGGATGGCTGTGCCCTAAGAAGCCATGACTCCATGGGAAAGCCCATACTAGAGCAATCTAATGGGTAAGGATTGCATCCTGCAGGAAGGACTCATGATGGAAGAGTCCATGGAGAACTGCCTCCTGTTGGAAGGAACCCCATGCTGGAGCAGGGGAAGAGTGTGAGGAGTCCTCATCCTGAGGAGGAAGGAGCGGCAGAAACAACATGTGATGAACAGACCTGCAACCCCCATCCCTGTCCTCCTGCACCACTTGGGGGAGGAGGGAGAGCTGGGAAGAAGGGAGGGGTGGGAGGAAGGTGATTTAAAGTTCTAACTCTACTTTCTTATTGTCCTCTCTGAATGTGATTGGTAACAAATTAAATTGATTTGTCCCCAAGCCAAGCCTGTTTTGCCCCGATCGTAACTAGTGAGTGACCCGTCCCTGTTCTTGTCTTGACCCTCAGGGCTTTTGTTACATTTTTCTCCTCTCCATCCCACTGTGTGGGAGTGAGCGAGAGGCTGCATGGTGCTTAGTTGCTACTTAGGGCTAAACCACATCAGCTGGTCTCTCCATGACTTAATCTAAACTTTGAATAGATGGGATGCACTCCATGTAAAGAGAGCCTCTTTCTTTTTGAATACTTGGTATTTTAATCTGATGCTTTTGAAATCAAAAGAAAGATTTCCATCAAGTTAAATGGGTTCAAAAGTGGGTCCTAACATGAGATTACTTTTTTCATTAAGGATATTATGTTGCATCATTGAACTCAATGTTTTTTTCCATTGACTTCATTAGATGCAAAATTGGCCCCTTAAAGCGTATGCCTTGATAAGGCACTTCGTCTTCTGTGACGGCAGTAAAAAAAGAAAAAAAAAGAATCATAACATCCTTATTCTTGCTATCTTGCTGTTTCTTATTTCTGTGACATGTTGCCTCTGATATTTCTGCATTTTGAATCATAAGGGCTCTATTCTCATTGGGCTCTTGTCCCATGTTAATCTGATATTCATATAATTTTGCTAGAAAAGAGCCCGTAACTGATCTCTCCCTTCTAATTTATTCAAGACTAACATTCTGCTACTGGCAAACTTGCCTCCATGGTTCCCCTGTCTGTACAGTATAACCAGATGTTTTGTAGTTTGGGTCCCTCTGCACATCATTGTACAGACACTGCAAGTACCTCTTTCCTGCAAATTTCTCCAAGAGCCCTCACTATGGAATACGTGAGGAATGTGTGAAAACAGCTCATAAACCAAGCTAAAATGAAATTTAAAAATACAGAAAGTACTTCTTAAAAAGCAGAAGAAATATGACACAGACTTTTGTAGAGCAGATTGGACTGTCATCTGGGCTCTATGTGCATAATGGTGCAGTTACAAAGCCTTGTAAATAGTGAGACATTCATTTAAACCAACTTCTAAATGAAGACATTAAATTATGGGAATAATGTGAAATTGGTTTTGAATCAGTAGTAGTCGTATGACACCTATTACTAGCACACTTCTGTGCAACCTAACACCACTGTCAAGGAGGAAAATGACTTCTAAAAAAGAAAACTGTGGTATAAGATCTATGAAGATTTAAAATGCAAAACTTTGCATTTGATGTCAGTGCTTGCGTAGGCCACGTTTAAATGTTTAGAGTCTGCTGAAGTTTTGGGCTCATTGTCCTGTCTAGTGTCTCAGATGCATTTAGGATAGAGGCAGAGTCCAGTGATGCCTCAAGTTAGGCACTGCTGTGGCTGGGCCAGCCTTTCTTCCTGTGAGGTTTTTCTAAGTCTATTTCCATTCAGAGTGAAGCAAAAAATGATTTGTAGGAATGATCATCAGTGTTGTTGACCGAGGAACTTTAGGGGATAAAGGCCCCTCTGTTTTCTCCTAGATAAATGAGTACCGTTATGAGAGGAGAGACAATCTGCTTGGAGTCAGTCAAGGGTAATAGGAGACCGTGATTTTTGCTCCTAATAAAATAAATAAATAAGCATACAAATACATACATGCAAAAAACTAGGCCTTTGATACTTGTGAATCATAGAATCATAGAATCATAGAATCGTTAGGGCTGGAAGGGACCTTCAAAGGTCATCTAGTCCAACCCCCCTGCAAGGAACAGGGATATCTCCAACTAGATCAGGTTGCTCAGGGCCTCATCCAACCGGGCCTTGAACGTCTCCAGGGATGGAGCATCCACCACCTCTCTGGGTAACCTGTTCCAGTGTTCTACAACTCTCATAGTAAAAAATTTTTTCCTAATATCCAACCTGAATCTACCTCCCTCTATTTTAAAACCATTACCCCTTGTCCTATCACAACTGGCCCTCCTGAACAGCCTCTCCCCATCTTTCTTGTAGGCCCCCTTGAGGTACTGGAACTTTCCTCAAAGTTTGAGAGAATTTCAGTGGGAGACTCTGAACTGGATCCATCTCTTCTTAAACTGAAGAACAGGAACTGATCGTCAATTTCTATACATCCTCTGAGCACAGAATTAATGGTTCTATTAAAATGAGACATCCCCAAGATATTCTATAGTAATTAAACTACTTCATAAATTAAGACAAGCAAGCACACTTGTATAAATACTGGAATGGCTGACCCAGTTATTTGTAACAGTTTTGTCCATTAAAACCTTCAATCCCAACTGGGTGATGACAGAAATTTCTGAATAGCCCAGAAAATAGTTTCTGAAGAATTGAGTGAATATTTTCAGGTGATGGTTTGACATGAAGGGCTACTCTGTTTTCTGCTGCTCCAATCTGGTTTGAATGGCCTCCATCAATCCTTCCATTTAATGACAGAAAACTCAGCTTAACCTTGCTGTAAAGTAAGTATTTATACATATCAATGAGAGAAATAAAACACCTTATTGATTTTACATCTGCTTTCACTGTGCTAATTAAAATGTACCTTTGCAGCTTGCAGAATAGTAGTCTGTTAGTATTAGATCAAAGAAAAGCTCTTCCACAGACCTCATTTTGTATTCCTGCTGTCCCTTGAAAATTCTTAAATAAATGCAGAAGGATGAGTCCAGTCTTCATAACCTGCCACCCTTTAACAAAAAGACACCTTCCGGTCAAAGGAGCTAATTGTTTGTAATGGTATATTCTAATAATTTCTAGGTCAAATTCAGTGTTGACTACCTCAAAGTTCAATGTTCAGTATAGTTAATTGCTTTGCCTGGATATATGCTTTGCCAGGAGTCTTCTGAGGAAACCTTCTTACTGTAACTGTTGACAAGAGGGTCATCACTACAGCAAATCTCTTCAAAAAAGCAAAGTCCTTGCGAAGGGCACTGCAGACCTTCCAATCCCACTGAATTTGGTGTTAGATCATCACTTTTAGCTGTATGCTACTATTTGACTGCTTTGGGTAGGATGTACTGGCTTTCTGGATGTATGCAACCTATCTCATCTAGAGCCTGGTGCACTTACAGCTGTTTGTGTTGCTGGATCTGGACTTTGGCCCCAGACCTGACATTAATGTGGGGGTACCGGTGTAAGTAGAGCCACTCAACCACCTGGGTAGTTTGGGGTTTTTTATGGCAGAAAGTGAGTTTTAAGTTAATCTTTGACAAATTAATATTGAAGAATCTTTTGGAGCTGTCCTTTGTCAAAATTTCCACCTCAAAGGCTCTCCACTTTTGATCCTAATGGATGAGAGAGTTTCCTAGGCAAAATTTGCTTTCAAAAGATAGATTGCCTCACCATGCACCCGTAGCTGTTGAACAGTTTGACTGAGTAATTTCAGCAATATTAGAATAGTCTTCACCAACATTTTGTTTTTCCTTGTATGTGTGTGTGTAAAGTCAAGTTTTGGGAAGCACAAATAATTTTGAAAGACATATCTGTTTTCTATGATTTTTTTTTTAAACTTTTTCTTAGGTTCTCTGGACCTGAATGGCCACACAGTACATACAGTTTTCATACCTTGGATCGCTATTATTCTATCATCTGTATCTCCAAAGGTGTCCTCACATAGTTCATGTACAGGCCAGGCCTGGATTTATCCTACGTCACACCAGTGTTCATGATGTGCTTCAGCAGCCTCACAGATTTAGCACAGATTTAACTGACTTCAAAGAAATAACTGACATACTTTGAATCAGCAGACTTTCAATTTGATTCTCAAGATTCAAAAATCTTAGGAAACTTGAAGTTTGTAAGAAGTAGATATATACTGGTACCCTTCGGCTTCTTCTTCCCACTCCCAGTACAGGTTGATGTAGAGCTATTAGCCAGTTTAACTGACGATTAATGTACCTCCCTCTGTACCTTTTATCCTTCTTATGTTTGATTAGTCCAAGGCTTGGGATTTGAAAAAAAGCCAAGATTTTAAACCTGGAGCCCTCTTAATTACTTCCTCTCACTTTTTTTAATCATGTGGTAAAAATCTGATTATAGATATGTCTACATAGTAGCTCACTGTAGAGAAATTTAAGCTAGGTCTAAAAGAGCTAGTTTGGTAGCGGAAGCAGTCTAGCCATAGCAACATAAGATAATTTATATAAACATTCATTTACTACATAAAAGTGTGAGCAATTCAGAACATGCCATATATATATACACGTGTGTATATATATACGTAAGGGCTGTATGATGTGTGTATTTATGCACATACATCTGAAAATCTTGCTAGTACAATTTAGCAAGCAACACATTTCAAAAGCAGAAAGAGAAAGGAAAAATAGAAACACAATTGTGATTAATCATGCTCATTATCAACTCAGACTTATGACCTGTGTAAATTTTAGGGCATTTTTTTTGAAGAGTGCGTGTGGTGGTGGATGGGAGGAGGGGTACATATGTGTCGAATGAGAGATGAAAAATACACTCTTTTCTCTGCCAATAAAATGACCCCTTCCACCCCCTCAATTTTCAACCTCCCCTCCAAAAGTTAGGTAGATGTCTAAAGCTGGCTAAAGCTTTATTATTTAGTTAACTTTAGGTGGTTTCCATTAGCCTTACAGTACATGCCACTGAGTAGACATACAGTAACTGAATTGTTTCAACTTATCCAAATAACATTGAAATAGACTTAATTGTTGAACTGCAGGAAGGACCATGTGTCTCCAGAGACTATTAGTGTCATTTAAAAGGCTAAATGTATCATAAAACCTGTCTTTAACAGAATAAAATTGTACAGACCAACATAATTTTAGCTAATGTTTTCCACATTTCTTGTAAAAAAAGTCATTGGTTGTAAAGCAAAGTTCATAGCATTTCTCAGAGTTATTTTAGTGCAGCACTTCCCAACAAGTTTGAACCTACTATCCTTTTTAATACTGAGAAGCAACTTACGTTGAGAGTACTCATATTGAAATCTACTGTATTTACTTACAGAACATATTTCTATTTATTGTGAGTAAACAGAGGCTTTTACGGACCAGAAGATTCAAGAACACTCTGATTTCAGCAGATAAGCATTTTCCTCTTAGACTGCCTCAACATTTAAATCCAATTTTGATTAAAGAATAATATGGTAGTATTTGAGAGGAAAAGTAAAACTGAAGGAGTCCTTGCTGATACAGGTTGTCATTAGATTTCTGCAGCAATCAATATTTCAGTATTTTGTGATTCTTATTTGGTGATTTACCCCTTTGTTTTAAATTCTGATGTTGCATATGTTCTTTTGTTGTCTATGTGAAAAAATTCATTTGGGTAGAGAAAATTATAAAGATAGCTGAAGACAGACAAAAGAGGAAAGCAGAAAGAGCATGGGAGAGGTAGATCGAGAGGCTGAAGAAGAGTGAATGAAAAAGAGAGAGTTGCTTTTATGCTATCGAAGAGACAAAGGGGTTATTTCTTTGTTCTAAAGAAGTTCCAAATAATAAGGGGAAAGTAATCAAGAAGAAAGACAAATAGTGGATCAACCCTCAATAGAAGGAGCAAACCTTTCTATTTATCTGTCTCGTCTTTTCACTGGAGTTTTATATCAACTAATAAGGAAGCTATTTCACCTAACTTCTGCTAACATTGTTATTTTACAAGTTTAGTGGCTTTGTTGTTTTACAAGTTTTGTTGCTATGGAAATGAATGATATCATCTACTCTTTCCATCACAATCATTTACTTTTGAAAACAAAAAATTAACCTGAAGAGACTTTTTTTTTCCAGTTGGTCCTCTCCAATCTAGGGAACAAAGATTTTGCCTCATTTTTTTTTTCTGGAAAATATCAGAATCAGGATGTAATTACCCATGTAGGAACACTAGTGCCTTTCCTGAAAAAGTTAAGAATTTCTTGCAACAGCAGTTACTGTCAAGCTTTTCCCATTAGAGCTATGTGTGAATGGAAACAACTGCAATTTCTTCATTGCTCGCTATTAAAATGAACTTGAATCATGTAATCCTTTTGAAGAAGAGACATTATGATGACAAAAAATATTGGTTAAGTCTAGCCAGGGCTTGATTTATTTAGTTTTAGTCTTGCGATAAGGAGAGGGTATGTGCTAATGAAGCAGTTCCCGTTTAGAGGGAAATTCATCCAGTAACAAGTCATTGTGCCACTAATTCTTTTTTCATTCCCATTTTGGGAATTTACGTAGTGTCTGGTCTCCTGGCGCTGACCCTCAGAGTGGTCTTGAATTCACCTGTAATGAAGGAAATCCCTTGGTGCACAAACTTAAAGCATCTTTACCTTGAACTAAAAAGACTCTTACTATTTCCAGATTATTGATGGGCCACTATTGCACAGACCAGCCTACAGATGTTGTATTTGTACACTGTGCAATTAAATGCAATGGAGATATCTTCCCACACCTCTGATGCAGCAAAGATAATAGGACGTGGACAGTGTCATGGAGTGCACCCTCAGCAAGTTCGCCGATGACACCAAGCTGTGTGGTGCCGTCGACACGCTGGAAGGGAGGGATGCCATCCAGAGGGACCTCGACAGGTTGGAGAGGTGGGCCCGTACCAACCTCATGAAGTTTAACCAGGCCAAATGCAAGGTCCTACATCTGGGTCGTGGCAATCCCAGGCATAAATACAGACTGGGTGGTGATTGGATCGAGAGCAGCCCTGAGGAGAAGGACTTGGGAGTACTGGTGGACGAGAAGCTCAATATGAGCCGGCAATGTGCTCTTGCGGCCCAGAAGGCCAACCGCGTCCTGGGCTGCATCAAGAGGAGCGTGGCCAGCAGGTCGAGGGAGGTGATTCTCCCCCTCTACTCTGCCCTCGTGAGACCTCACTTGGAGTACTGCGTCCAGTTCTGGAGTCCCCAACATAAGAAGGACATGGACCAGTTGGAGAGGGTCCAGAGGAGGGCCACGAAGATGATAAGAGGGCTGGAGCACCTTTCCTATGAGGACAGGCTGAAAGAGTTGGGGCTGTTCAGCCTGGAGAAGAGGAGGCTCCGGGGTGACCTTATAGCGGTCTTCCAGTACCTCAAGGGGACCTACAGGAAAGATGGGGAGAGGCTGTTCAGGAGGGCCAGTTATGATAGGACAAGGGGTAATGGTTTTAAAATAGAGGGAGGTAGGTTCAGGTTGGATATTAGGAAAAAATTTTTTACTATGAGAGTTGTAGAACACTGGAACAGGTTACCCAGAGAGGTGGTGGATGCTCCATCCCTGGAGACGTTCAAGGCCAGGTTGGACAAGGCCCTGAGCAACCTGATCTAGTTGGAGATATCCCTGTTCCTTGCAGGGGGGTTGGACTAGATGACCTTTGAAGGTCCCTTCCAGCCCTAACCATTCTATGATTCTATGATTCTAATTTGAAATTTTAAAGTAGGGTAATTGCACGAGTATAGTGCTAGACACAAGCTAAAATGTCTAATATGTGTCCATGCAACATTTCCACTTCTGACCTGTGAACTTGTTCAATCTCTGCTTTGTCAGTTTGCCTTTCAAATCTGAACTGAATGTATTTAATTGCAATTTGTAAGACAGCTTTATGTTTTAGTATGACCAGAAGCAAGAAGCACAGGGTCCGAGTTACTGTCCTCTTACGCATTCAGGTGACTGTGGGAAATCCTTGCAACCCCACTGAGGCATATTGGATGACAGTTTAAGTCACTGGAAGCCTCTCCTTGATAGATCCGGTTTAGGTCTATCAAGGTTTAAGTATGGAAAGGTAGGGTGGGTCTGTGCCTTTCCTAAAAATTAAGTAACTGGTACTGGATTGAAGTTGTATTGATTTGTTTTCAACTCATTTAGAATTTGAAAATACAAATTTCCAAAGCGTGAAATATCACTGTTTCTCAAGTTATGGCAACATTACTTAGAAGATTCAAGGTATGTGGAAAACTAAGCAGTATGTTTTTTTCCCCACTTTTATTTAACTCCTGTTTTGAAGATTGCAAGTCCTACAAGCATTGACCATATCCATCCAAATAGTGAAAGAGAAATAAATGAATTTTTCCCATATTTTATAGATCGTTGGCACAAAAAAATGCACTATCCCATAAACACGATCCTAGACCTTTCTAAGCATGACATTATTTTTCCTATCCAGATTCCAGTATTTTGATAAGGAATTCCCTGCTTGTTTGTTGCTCTAAAATATGAGAGAAAGAATCAAAATGACAGTTAGTTCTTTTTTACTGTCTTTTTTAAAATTGATAATAAGAGTAAATATTATCATATAGGTGGGAAAGTTGATCAAACTAACAAAAAAATAAACTCTCAAACTTTTCCAAAAAACGTATTGTAGGAATATGCTTTTTTAAAACGTGTATTGATTTCAAGGCAGTCACCTATGAAGTAAAGATGTGAATCTCTTGGAAGTCAATGGACACAGTCCTGAAGTGGTGGGACATGGACATATGTTGAAATAACATCACAAATGACAAAATGTTAATGAATACATTTATTTGGTATATATAGGGATCTATTGAGTATAGACAAGTCTGAATGCATTTCATTTCTGTGAGTGCAGTAAAACTCACAGACGACGTTACATATTTTTGTCATTTGGCAGCTGAAAAAGAGGTTTATATGATTTGCCCAAGCTCATGTGGGAAGGAACAGCAAAGCAAAGAATAGAAACCATCTACTTAAACTCTCATTCCCACATTCTTCATAGATGACCTGAATTAGGACTTATTTTAGTATAGCCATGACAAATGTAATGTGCAAAACTAATGAAATTTAAATTAGAAAAGGATTGACTTAACTGTCTCCTGACCTTTCATACCTAAATAGAGTCTCATTCGAATATAAAGTGATAATTGTCCAGGGCTGGTATTGTCACTTCATTCCTGATGGGATTGAAAAGATGCAACTAAACCTACTGATTTCTAAGTTCTGTGAAATTAGGGTTGATAAGATACAGTCTCAACTGGTAGTAAGTGGCTAAAAAGATGCTGTTGACAGACTGTAAAACCACCTTCCCACTATGCCCATTATGCAGTCTTCACTTGTGTGAGGGGTCCTATTTAACCTGATGAGACCACTCAGCGTAAATCCCAAAAAGTTACAGGATTGGGCCCTACCAAGGTTAAATAGTTTTGCATTCTTCATTTGGCATACAAATTCTCTGAGAATAACTGCAAGAACATCAAATAACAGATTTCTACATTTTCAGCACATGCCTTGAGCTGATTAGCACAGAATCTAATTTTCTCTAATCAGCCCAAGGTGGATAGAATGTGAAACAGATGACCTTATCATTTAAGAACAGGTAATTCTGTTTATTTGTGGTGAATAATGACATTTTTCTACTGATGGGTATTCACCTTGCCCCTTAAATTGCATCAGGTCAGTGCCGAGAGTAACTGGTGCAGCAAGTTTGAATTCCCCTGTACTATATAATAGGTAACTTTTCCATCACTGCCAATTTTAACCAGACCCATATATGAAAAACAAAACTTAAGTTCCTGGTAAATAAAACAATTTTTAATATCCCTAGCTGGGGAGAAAGTTTTCACTAGCATAGCAGAAGGAAGTATGTATGAGTCTGTAAAACAGCCTCAGAAAGAGAATTTCTAAAAAGGGAAAACCCTTCCTTTCCCTATGCTTAGAATTATTAAAAGTACATGCCTCAGAAACACAACCTTTGAGTAAAGGTGCCAGTTGAACGAATGTAAGATAAAAACCAAATCACCTCAAGATTGAAAATGTGTCTGAAAACAAATTATTAGTAGCTGAGATCTGACTTGGGCAAGGTCTACACAGGTAACTCATTCTTTACTTCTGAAGTGCTTTAAACCAGCATAAATGGTAACTTCGGTATAAGAGTTACTAACTACTGTAAAACTTGAGTCAAGCACTTGAAATTTGGCCATTTGAGAACACTGGTAGGGCTCAAAACCAGACTCCTGGCCCTCCCGTAATGATCTACAAATATATAAAGTAATAGCACTCAAGTACCAAGAAGGAGTATCTCATCTTTGCCCTTTCTCCTCTGAAAGCTGGAAGCCAACCCAATGGAAACATGCTATTGCATTATCCTCCCCACCCCCCCAACCTCCAGCACACACACTGTTGCACATCTTTTAATGACCTCCAAGTCTTAACCTCTGTTCCAGCACTTTTTTGGACTTCTGGCTGTTCTCAGTCCGCTAGGCTCTTTTGTTGGGAAGGAGGTAGAGATGTCAGGATACTAGACATCAAAGCTGAGGTTAGAGAGGCAGCCCTGCTGAGGTCTTCAAAGAAAGAAAACTACCCAACTGTAAAGGATAGATGGGAATCTATGAGCCTTTATCCCAGGACCAGACAGAGTTTAACATTGCTTGCTTAAAGGCACAGTCATATAGGCACAGCCTTGAACTGGCAGAAATCTAGTAAGATTCAAGATTTTCTTCAGGGAAGAAAGCTGCATGTTTACTTTTGCTGAATAGCGGTAAGTGCAGAGATTATGTTTATTTTCTCCCCAACATATTTGCAAGAGGAAAAATAAAGTGCCTTTTCTCTTTTCAGAGAAAGAGAGCAATGAATTCTTGTTATCAAAGGTGATCCGTTCTTATAACTCAGGGGAAAAATGCCACGTTATTTTTTTGTTAACAGGACTAACCACTTTCTGGTACTTGAGGCTCAGCATTGCTAACTGGTGCCTGCCGTCCTCAGAGGGTTTTCAGTAATGTTTTTGCAAAACTCTTTTCCCAAAACTGAGCTGCAATTAGCATGGCCTTCAGTCAGTTCTGTGGAGATGTCATTCTACATAATGCTACAGGCTTCATGCTGCAACATGAAGATGTCACTTCAGATAGCACTATGGGCTTGAAGTGGCAATGCAGAGATGTCACTTCTCTATTATGAACTGCTGCAGGAGAATCTGTCCTTTTTGATGGAGTTGGCCACATACTTTGCTAATACTCTCTTCATGTCCCTCTCAGTGGACTTGACTTCACTGGAACAGCATGACAAGTTAAAACACGTCCTTGAGAAGTCACGTTAACTAATGCAACGATGACCGTGACTACACAATGCATCTAGGCAGGGACGAAGTGTTTTTTCGATCACAGAAAAAACTTACTCTAGTGAGAACTGACTCACAATCTGCAAAGTTGTTGCTGGACACAACTTATCTCTGTCTACAATGACCACAAGCCCATGATCATCAGTGTGTCAGTTAACATGACTTCTCAAGGTCATGTTCCATACTGCTGTAAATTTTGAAGGAAGATAAGGAGGCATTAGGAGTTTATTTTCTTTCTAGATGCCTCTTTGGCTCAGTTAACCTTTAACAATGGTCTCTTCTTAAGTGACTAAAACGATAAAGAACACTGCCACAAAGCTAAGAGCATGAATCATAAGTTTCAGGCCCATCTAAATAATTGAATCTGTTTTTCACTTCAATATTCTAAAAAAAATAAATATCTGTTAATAAAAATGCCCATACATCTTTCCATATAAATGCTGCATTTCAGACATTCCAGTATTTGCTGTGGATAGAATTAGATTTCTAACAAAAAAATTGTCCAATGTGATTTTCCCAGTTAAACGCCATGTGTGATCCCACAAGTACAAATGACGTTTGGTAGTGCCCCCTTTTGTAATTGCTTTAAATTAAAAAGCAATTAGAAGTCCACTAATTTCAGACTAGACCCATTGGGTCAGGACTGAGATCACTGATAGAGCAGTCAGAAAGTATGCATTACACATCCCTCCTTCCATGAAGGCCAAGTTCATATCGGAGGTAAGTCAGTAATTCCTATCACTGTCAGTGGCAGCCTTTTAAGGTGGCCCAAGGACACACGCGGTCTTCGTTCATCCTTTGGCAGGTGCAGGTACCGAGGACAAATTTACTTTCTATCGTTTTGCTACTTGGGAGTGATAGGAATCTCGGACCTTCATAAGGTGGCGTGCACCTCAAGTCCCTGCAGCAGTGGGTTTTGGGGGAACGGAGGTCTCAGAGACTTGCTGCTGTATGTGAGGCAAATGGGAGGGCTACAGCTGCCCCCTGTGCTTCTGCACATGCCTTCACCATCCCCCACCTGACACCCCCCTCACCCTACCTGGCTTTCTGCTACTGATACACGTCTTGTGTCTGTGTCACTGATTACGGAGAGTTTATTTAATCGGAGAAGGGAGAAATGATAATGAGATTACTGAGCATTGCTGATTGCCTGCCCTAGCTGAAGGGCATTGTGGATGACCTGGCCCGCTCAGTCCATGGGCTGGGGTGGCTCTGGCTCCCTGGAACAGGTCTCGCAAGGCTCTCCTCAGCAAGCACCATTAGTAACTTCAGAAGTGAATTTTCTTCACAGAAAGGTCCTTCTGGGCTTTTCCCAGGATCCAGTTTTTCTTGGCATGGCTTCCATTTTTTTTTTCAGAGAAGCTGTGAAAACTTTTCCTGAAATGATCCTCGTCTGCCTTCTGGCTGAAGAGTATGACTGATGCTTTTTCTTTCCCAGTGCAGTAGTACATCTGTGGAGTAGAGAGACTAGGTAACCAGCTGTCATGTCAAGTTTCCTAAACATACCTGCATGTCATTTCTCACTTGTTGGTCTGTATCAAAGCAGAGAGCCTCTGCTGCTAGCTCCATTGCACATCAGGACTAGAAAATCATTTCATTAAGGCTGAAAAAAGTATTTTAGTTAAGTCAAAATCAGTCTACTCCTGCATCTGTTATTTCTGCTTCTCCCTTAGACAGGCTGGTGATAACACTTAGCCTTCTCTTCTCTGTTGCCTTCTTTTCTACATCAAAGGTACTAACTATTGTGTTCTTTAATTTAACAGCTTCTGCAGCACAAGGGAGAACAACTTCATTTTATGAATAGTGAATCCCTGTGTAATGACATCTTCACATAATCTCTGTTTTGCTGCTTAATTCTTCTTCAGCAATAGATTTTATTTCAGTAAATGTGCAGACCACCACTACAGTGACAATGTACTGACTAAAGAAAGTGGTGTAACAAGTATAATCATTTTGTTTTAAAGCATGCTGCTGAGGTGTACTAACTTTTCTGTTCTTCTAGCTGCCTAATGAACAGCTCTTTAGTTGCTTATTTCTGCCACAAAGAATGGTTTTACCTGAGGTCACCACCATACCAACTGGCAACTATAGTTATTGTAGCCAAACTAGAGGCTGTGACACCTATAAATTATTATCATATTTAGAGCCAGGATGCACATTATAGTATAGTCATAGTTAGAATTCATGTTTGTTTCCCTTGAACCTAGTTAGAATCAAACTACCATAGTGTACCTGGCCATGTAGAATCATAGAACAGTTTGAGTTGGAAGGAATCTTAAAGATCATCAAGTTCCAACCTCCCTGCCATGGCCAGGGACACCTTCCACTAGATCAGGTTGCTCAAAGCTTTATCCAACCTGGCCTTGAACACTTCCAGGAACGGGGCATCTACAGCTTCTCTGGACAACCTGTTCCAGCATTTCTCTACCCTCAGAGTGAAGAATTTCTTCCTTAGATCTAATTGAAATGTACCCTTTTTCAGTTTTAAGCCATTTCCCCTTGTCCTATCATGTCCTTGTAAAAATCCCGCTCCAGGTCTCTTGTTAGGCCCCCTTTACATACTGGAAGGCTGCTAGAAGGTCTCCCTGGAGCCTTCTCTTCTCCAGGCTGAACAACCCCAACTCTCTCTGTCTATCTTCATAGGAGAGGTATTCCAGCCCTCGGATCGTCTTTGTGGCTCTCTTCTGCACTTGCTTCAAAAGATCAATGTCCTTCTTATGTTGGGAGCCCCAGAGCTGAATGCTGCTGGCCACCCTTCTTTTGGTGCAGCACAGGAGTCAGTTTTCTGGGCTGCAAGCACACATTGCCAGCTCGTGTTGAGCTTCTCATCAACCAACACCCCCAAGTCTTTCTCCTCAGGGCTGCTCTCAATCCATTCTCTGTCTAACCTGTACTTGTGCTTGGGATTGCCCCGACTCATGTGCAGGACCTTGCATTTGGCCTTGTTGAACTTCATGAGGTTCTCACAGGCCCACCTCTCAAGCCTGTCAAGATCCCTCTGGATGGCATCCCTTCCCTCCAGCGTGTCCACAACACCACACAACTTGGTGTCATCTGCAAACTTGCTGAGGGTGCACTTGATCGCACTGTCCACGTCACCGACAAAGATGTTAAACAGCGCCGGTCCCAATACTGACTGCTGAGAAACACCTCTCGTCACTGGTCTCCACTTGGACAATGAGCCGTTGATCACAACTCTCAGTGTGACCATCCAGCCAATTCCTTATCCACTCAGTGGTCCATCTGTCAAATCTATGTCTCTCCAATTTAGAGACAAGGATGTCGTGCAGGACAGTGTCAAATACTTTGGACAAGTCCAGGCAGATGATGTCAGTTGCTCTTCCTTTCTCCACCAATTCTGTAACTCCATCATAGAAAGCAACCAAATTTGTCAGGCACAATTTGCCCTTAGTGACATCATGTCGGGGGAGTTCCTGGCTACTACAATAGAAAGCACCTGTGCCTTGTTAGGACAGGTGCTGTGAGTCACGTTGGTCAACCGGAAACCACGTGACTCATGGAGGTTTAAAGGTGGGGCACTCCCAGGAGGGAGTGGGGCAGTTCCCTCCTGGAGACTGGAGTGATAGGAGCCCCTGGAGAGCAGCGTCTTGAAGCTCTCTGTTAGAAACCTTTGGTTGTGACAAGGACCTTTGGAGGGTGTTAGAGCCTTCTGATATACGAGGAAGATCACAACGACCTTCTGGGTTGTGATCCCCGAAGATTGAGGCATCAGTAGTCCGCAACAACGTCATGTTGCCTGTCACCAATCACCTCCTTATTTTCCATGTGCCTTTAGCATAGTTTTCAGGAGGATCTGCTCCATGATATGTTTAACCTGTGTCGTGGTTTTTGGACTGAGGGTCGAGACAAGAACCGAGAGGGAGCACCCACCAACCATGGTCCCGGGCAAAACATGACTCAGGCTTTCTTCTTAAAACAAAACAATTTATTAACAGTTACTTAACAGGAGACAAGGGAACGAAACCGGTTACTTGAGAGGAGAAAAGAGAAAACAAGGCCAGATCTTAAAACAACACCTCCCCACACCATTTCCTTTCGTTCCTGGCTCAACCTCCCCCCCCGGCGGCGCAGGGGGACAGGGAATGGCGAGTGCAGATCAGTTCATCCATGTTGTTAACTGCCGCTCCTTTCTTAAAGGAGGAGGAGCCTTTACACCATTTTTTCCCTTGCTTCGGTGGATCCCCTACTCACGAAGAAAAACGTCCCCAAACTTTTCCAACGTGAGTCCTGCCCGCAGGATTGCAATCCTTCCCCATGGATTGTACCAGTTCGGGCTTTACCAGTCTCGGCCTCTTAGGGAGCGGCTGCCACTCGCGTCAGCGTGGGCCGTCCCACGGTCTCCAGATGCCTCCACGACCTCGTCGTGCATTCCATGCCCCATTATTAACAGTACCTGGTCGCGCATCCCCTGCTCCACGACCTCTCCTGGGCTCAGGCATCTCCTTCCCGACGTGGGTTTCTCCACGGGCCACGAGTGGGTCTCTGCTCCGCCGAGTACACCCTGGCTGCAGGGGGTCGCCTGCCATCTCACACGGATTTGCAAGGGAAGCCTCAGCTCCAGCACACCTCCTCCTGCTCCATCCTTAACTGACCTGGTCGTTGTGGTTGTTTTCTCTTAGATCTTAATCTCCTCTAGAGGAGCTCGGCCCGGTGGGCACCCCGGGAGCGGGGCGCTTCCCGAGCCCCCCCCCATGCGGCTTCCCTGGCGCCATCTTGAGCACATGGCGCCGGGCCCGGGCCCGGGCAGTCGCCCGGCCGGGAGCCGGGAGCGAGGGCAGCGCCCTCCTGCTCTCTCCTCGCTCCTGAGCAAAAAGCCCTTTTCCCGCCCCTTTGTCCCAACTTAAATAGGGCAATTCGCAGAGGCGCCAATTTGGCTCAACTTCCCCCGGGGGGGGATGGGGCTCAGATCTGGTGGCACAGGGAGCAAATCCCCTCCCCTGCCACCAGAACACCCCCACACACATCAAACTATCACAACCTGTTATAGCATAGCCAAACACAACCTGTAAGTATTTCACATAAGGTTGTGAACAATGTGTCCACCAAAAAGCAAACAAAAACTTGTGTAGTTGCAAGCAGCAAGTGTGGGAAAATATATAAACAGCAACCCAAGTAACAGAATTTGCAAGACAAAGAACAAAGAACAGGATAAGTACAAGGAACAGCAAATAGGCAGGATATCCTAGCAAATACACAAGTAGTCAGAAGGATAACCGGCAAAGCCAAAAACAAGATAAGCAGAACTGGAAGCAGATGGGATCTCTTTTTGGGAGAAGAGCAAGCTGCAAAAAGCTTCAGGCATCCAGAGGAACTTTGCCTATAAAAGTGTACTCAAGCCTTTTCACCTTGACCTCTTCAACCATCAAACACTGAGTTCTGCAGGCACTGGTGCATCAGCTCCATGGTATTGCATACTCACAGCTAATTCAAGATACAGTGGACTAACAGCTTTGTGGATGTAAAGATATGTGGTGATAATGTGCAAGAGCTAACCATTGGCACAGTCATTAATGAATGTCAGTCTACCGAAGTTTTGGTTTAAAGTTGGTTTATCAGTCTTCTAAACACTCTCATCACAGTGATTTCTAATTCCTTAACTGATATTGATAGATGTAGATATATATTATACACACACAGAGTTGCAATAATTTTACAAAAAAAATTAGTCATGGTTATCATGTTGAGCAGTGTGGGCAATTTGTACTTCACATCAGAAGAGGACAGAAAAGAAGACTCTCTCTCCTTTCTTGTGACAAAGCTAGAGGCTGGTCACTGCCAGCATCTCTGTGTCTAAAGCAGGATGTGGAGATACACGCTCTGCATTGCTGACCGATAAAATACACTGCCTTGTGGAGTTACCTGGCTCCTACAGCTTGAAACACTCAAGGGAAATATGCCACTGCTGCAGAGATGAGTGATGAAGCAGTTGGGTTCTGTTTATGTGAAGTTTTGATTTTTTTAACAACTTTTTTTTACTCTTTGAGAGCATGTAGGAATGTGTGCAAAATAACTACAGTCCGTAACGTATCTCGAAGCCTCTGAAGTATTTGTTTAAATTTTAAATGCTGCATCTGCATCTGCACTGCAGTTTCAGATATTAAACCCTGATGTATGTTTTGAATCCCTACAAATTATGTAATTTTTTTCTTTCATGCTGCTTCTCCTTTCATACTACTACTACCAGCAAGTTTCTTTATTGCAGACCAGGAGTAATACTGATTTAATCTGCAAAATTCAGGCTAGTCACAAGTCACCTCATCATCAAGAAAAGCATTCTTTACATTCATTAACAGAATAATAGTAGCAAGAGTTAATGCAACCTTGACTATCATTTTGTTTTTTTCTCTTTATTCTTTTATACCACACTTTTAAACTGTTAGTCAAAATCCTCACCTGACATAAAGTGATGTCACCCCATTGAAACTTTGACTAATACCAGGCTCAGAAAGCTTCCTCCTCCAGATCTCCATGGCCAAGTCTAGATTAGTAGCTAAAATGACTGTCAGCGCTTAACATGAAAATTTACAAGATCCAAGTGAAAACATTAAAATCCTCAGCTACCATGAGTTTGTCCTGCATCCATCATTTGAAAAGGTTTGGTATATATGTTGAAATTTTAGTCATGCTGTACTTGTGCCAGCCCTATTGTGTGCAGATATATAAAACGCACTAAAATTTTAATGCCAATCTATTTTTTAATGATTGTTATCACTTTTTTTTTATTTTGATAGATTACCTTGATGCAGAATCCATGGCTTTGAAACTGCAAGACCATGGGGTTGGAACAGATCCACAGGAACTATAGCAACTCTGCAAGCAGGTACAAAATATGTTAAATGCTGTGAACTCTTCCAGTCTCCAAGCTGCTTTGGTCCTGCTATGTAATTGAACCTTTGGGCTGTCCTGAATGCTTGCAAAGGCCAGAAATAACCAGAGCAAGAAAGTGTGAAAGAGGACAATTTTCACAGCACTTTTTCTTTCAACTCTCTGCAAAGAGGCATATATGACCTGTGTGCCACTACCATGCCTTTCCTCACAGGCATGATTTAGCCACGGCTGTATACACAAGTTATGAGGAGTTGAGCTTCCTGTCCATAACAAGCAAAACTGCCAGAGTTCAGGTCAACACTAGAAATATCATGGAAACAAAATTTCTTTCTGGTCTAGAGCGAATAGATTATGTCTAGTCTGGTAAGTTGGACGCATTTAGGAATATTCTTTGCCATGGAGGCAGGCTCCCATGGGCTCAGTGACTGTTAGTGAACTGATGACTAGTGAGTCACTCAAAACTGAGTTCCTGCATGTGAATTATGGAGCAAGATCCTTAGAGACAAAACCATGCCTGGAAAAAGATAGGAGAGGTTCTGGCTACTTGGGAGAGACCTCACTGATATCAAGAAATTTTCTAAAAGTTCACCAGTTGTGGGGGTTTGACCCTGGCTGGACTTCAGAATCCCAACAAAGCAGCTCTATCACTCCTCCTCAGCTGGACAGGGGAGAGAAAATATAACAAAAGGCTCATGTATCAAGATAAGGCAAGGAGAAATCATTCACCATCCATTAAGCTCCTCCTGAGGCAGGTTGACAGCCTGCCTCACCATGGTTTTCACCACAGGCTGCAGAGGAATCTCTACTCCAGTGCCTGGAGCACCTCCTCCCCCTCCTTCTTCACGGACTCTGGTGTCTGCAGAGTTGTTTCTCTCTCATGTTCTCACTTCTCTTTCTGCCTGCAGTTTTCTCCTGCACCACTTTTCTTTTCTGCCTTCTTAACCGTGTTATCTCAGAGGTGCCACACTGTTGCTGATGGGCTCGACCTTGACCAGTGGTGGGTCTTTCTTGGAGCCAACTGGCATTTGCATCCCCAGACAAAGGGAAAGCTTCTAGCAGCTTCCCTGCTACCAAAACCTTGTCATACAAACCCAATACACCAGTGCAGACATATGAATGCTTTAACACCTGAGAACATGACCAGCCATGCTTGAATCGGCAGCTACAGACCCAGCCTTAATAACACGATTCATTCAAGAGATAGAAATTTTAAAATGATTTTGATATTGTGTCTGTTTATGACTTTAGAACCAGTGATGCTGTTACATGCAAGTTACATGCAGTTTCCAGGTGCTTGAAACAAACATTTCCTGATGACTCAGTAATATTACCTGGCTATGGTCTGTCCTACTGCGCATAGGTTTTCACATTGCCTACTTGCTGTAGTTTCTGTGTGTTATAACGATTTCATTAAGTGACATCATGGACACTGTAGATTCTATCTTCTTGGACTCACGAGGGGAAGAAATATTAAGAGACGGATGCTATTTTTTGAAAGGACTTTTAAAATGTGCTTACTTTTATAAATAGTGCTGTATATTTATGCTAAAGAAAGAGAAAGGAGGCTGCAAACTTTACAAAATGTGAATAGAAAAGTTTGTGATTAGGCTTGGATCCTTTAAAAAAAGCATGCTGCAGCCTTGGTTTGGCCAGGAAGGCAGACCCCTACACATACAAAATAGTTCCAGAACATCTATACTGCAAGAGTTTTTATACTTTATGCTTGATTTATGCATTCAAGAAATAACGCAGATTAAGCAGCGACAAAGCGTATCTCCAAATACTTTACCCACCTCTAAAATACAATTCGAATATTAAAATGATCAATTATTCTTGTTTATTTTCTTCCTAGCAATATTGACCCCCAAGTGAAAAAGTGGAATTTTAGGGAAAATAAAAAAATCTCAGATATGTTTTACAGATTATCCCTTACCTTTTTATTTTTATGTTTCTTTTCTGCACAGTATAAAATTGATTATTGATGAGCTAAATGGAATGTAAAGTCTACATTGAATTCCAATGAATATGAATTAAATAAATATTTTAATGTATTTTCTGCATTACCCAAGATTGGAAGAGAAAATATACATATGTAAAAAAATAGTAGTAGTATGGCTGTAAAACCTTAAATTCTGAATTACATTAAGAGAGGCAGTTTATAAACATAGAGTGACAGCCTTTGTCATTCAAGGTTACAATCTAAGTATTGAACAAGATGCAATCGTTTGCTACAAGAAATAACCAGGGCTATTCTGGTCTGTTCTTGCAATTCTTATTCAGGAAAACTTCCACAGAAATTAAAAATTCAGAGGAAGTGTTCTCTGATGAAGGTGTGTAAGATCAGGTGATTTTTTAATTTGAATATCACTAGGAAGCAAAGGCAACTCGCTTTATCTAGCTAGGAAGTGAGATCCTGTTATCAGAAAATGTCTACTTTTGACTTTTGACCAGCAGTATTTAGACGTCTTTTGATATGATGTGTTAAGTGCATCTGGAATTCTTGGCTTAATCTCCAAAGAATTAGAGCTTTTCCTATTACTGTTATTGCTCTCCTTCCAGGGAAAAAAAAAGCTTCAAATTTTCGTTAATCAGTTTATCAAGTAACCATGTTTGGGATATAATTTCCTTTATAATCAATGAAGCATGAGATTTTTTTTTCCAAGCTCTCCAAAGGTGAACTTTTTATCATATATTTTACCATATATTTTCAGACTTTCAGAGGAAGGGACAATTTAGGTTACCTATAAACAAAGTCATCGATAGACTCTGCACTGTAATAAATCTAACTCTTAAAAAATTTGAAATGATTTCACAATTTAGTCATTCTCATCTCTTTGGTTAATATGATTTCATTTTGTGCATGAGGAGGTTGTACTGCGTTTGCAGTGAATCCTTGGATATTTGCAAGTTTCTCTGGTAGAACTCCTGAAATCTTAAACAATTCAAAACTCATGCCTCATGTCCAGCTTCTTTCTTCACTGATATATTTTTTATCTAAAAAAAAATTAGAAAAAAGCACGTAGTTTTATGAATCACAATCTGCTGTAGACAGTAATAAATTATTGTATATTTTTGAATGATGCTTTATTGTCCTAAGAAATTTTAAAAATATTGGAGTATGGTATAGCCTTATATTGCCAATACAGAGACTCCTAAATTGCTATAAACGCAGGTACTGTTTACTATGTTAAAGGAACATCAAATCTGAGCTTGAGATACAAATTTAATTTTTATTAAAAATAATTTTAATACGGTTTCAGGTTTTTCCATACTTATGACATTATCATTCATTTTCTGATAAATTGTTTTCTTAAAGGACTAATAGTTTTAACCAAATTACCTGAAAAGCTTGATTTTCATTAAAAAACGTTATCCTTCTAAACCCCATGATGGTGAAAAACTTGGTGACATGAAATGTAAAAGTTTCAATCTCACACAACAAAAAAAGTAACACAATATCTACTGCTTTTCAAATCTTCTGATTTTAAGTGAGTATCTTGATTTATAAACATGTACATTTGTCAATACTAGATCCTCAATCTGTCCTGGACCAGATCTGCTAGTGATTAGTTTTTAAAATCAGATTTTCCAATTTGATGAAAATTTTCCTTCCGTTCTGCTAAGTGAAAGACCCACATGGACAAAAGAATTCTATTACGTGAACAAAACAGTGAAGCTAAACCCAATACGGTCAAAAATTGTGCAACATATCATATGAAAATATACTTTCTTTAATTTTTTAGTTGTAGCATATAAATAAAAGTTATTTTAATGTTATTTTTATGTTTTGAAAAATAATGAGAATAGATAAAGAAGCTGTACATGAATGTATCTTTCTCTTTTGTTTAAATTGGCTGTGCCCACTCAAGATCTGTACATAGCAAATTTTATATAATTGGAAGGCAAGCAACTCTTTTGGAGATGGAAGAGTGCATTATGTTCTGTAGGGCCAGCCTCATCCTTTGATAACAAGGAATTCCTCAGGGAATAATACTTGCAAGGAATATTGCAGGGAATATTACTAGGAAAGCTTGTACTTGCTGGGTTGGAGTTGAGAAACTCTATTACACTTGCAAAAACTTAGCTTTTGACATTAAAATGTGCACTTGTGATTTAATGGCACAGAGCACTGATTCTTTGAGGAAGATCTGAATTTTTGCATAATCCATTTTGAAGGATCAAAACCTACCTATTGTACTCAGTAAGAGTTCACATTTTTTCCTGTGTCATTTTAACCCTCAGATGGATGATGAGATTTAGCCTGTTGGATTTACCTGCTGACTTCATGGATTAGCTGCCAGATGACTGTCACCTTGTCTTGCAAAGCTGTTGTGTGTCTGTTTTGGTTTTGACTTTTGTCAATACTGACAGTAGTTCCATGACAATAAGCCTTGATCAGCAATTTTCACATTCAATTTTTGTCCTATCAGTTGTGGCTTTGGAGTCATTATTTGAAATCTGTTGGGCTGGCTGCTGCCAGAAAATGCCTTTCTGCTTACCTGGTGGATTTAATCAATTTTTCTAAAAGACTTTAAACTTTCTTCATTAAAGGGAAATTATCAGCCTGCCATATGAAAGCTTTACCACTACAGTTGCCTCCAGATAATTCCTAGATTAATAAAGGCAGTGTTGAAAAGTTAAACAACTTTGTTTTTTAGAGAGTGTCACTCTTCTGTGGCTCCCTGGGCGAGACAGTAACTAGTGGTAATAGCAGCAAATTCCAGGTGGGAGTAGCAGCAAGAAAACTGAAAACGCAGCAAGCTGTGTCTGCACAGGAAGAAAAGACTTTAAGACAGATAAAGGTTCTTAATGTAGTATGATCCAGAAAACTCTTTAAGCTCACTCATAACTTTTCTATCTTCTTTAGTCCTAATATAATATGTGTTCTGCTGATACTCCTGGAAAAACCTACTCTGGCATCTCCTGTAAGGGTTGATCATCCTTTTTTTTTTTTTTAAATACATCTTGAAATCTTGCTGTTTTGAAGATAAAGAAAGAAAAAATATATTAGTATTGGAACTTAAAAGGTGCTTAATTGTGTAGTTTTGAGAGGTCTTGTTGGGTAAGAAGACTCAGACTCTGGCAGGAGGAGTGAGGAGACGGGGGAAGGGAGGTGGTGAGGTGAGCACGTGTCAACTTTTGCAGTGGATTCCATTTTGTTTCTCTCACCAGAGCAGTGCCACCATACCACTGATTCAGCTCTCAGAAAGTTTGATTTTCTGCTGAATAAGATCCAGATACTTTGGACTGTATTGGTTAAATTTTTCATTTCTTTACTTGGACAAAGATATACAATGTTTAGGGATTACGTTTTTCCTTTTTCAATTGCAACCTATATACTTCATTGCCTAAGTGCTACTTTAGCATCAATTGCAAGAATATAAATAAAAAGCACCACTCTGTATTTGTTCATCTAAGACCTTGAAAAGCAGTAAATCAAATCCTTTCTTGGTCTACCTTCAGTTCTCATGACAGGACCAATACGTTTGGACTGCTGCAACTTATTTAGATGATGTTTGTCAAGATGGTAGATTTAAAACACATAGCAGCTTTTTACACCAAAGCTGATTACTATTTTATGTGTCCAGCCCCATGGCAAAGTGGAATTTAAACATTTCCCCTTTCCAAGCAAGTTTACTCTGCAGCTCATGACAGACAGTCTCTGGGTTCCCAGGCACAGCTCGGGTGTGCTTGCTTTTATTGCCTTTTAGAAGAAGTGAGATCTTGTCTCTACTAGCCTTTCCCAAACACAGTGAACTCCAGTTTCTACCCACTCTTGAGATGTCAGTGAGAGAGAGTCCAGGGCTCGGAAAAGAGCAGTATTTCCCATCCTAGGAAATTAAGTGACAGACACTTCTTTCTTGCAGATGAAAATAATCTAATCAGTGCTGTGGATGGACAGCCGCAATTGAGTTACCTTCCCTAAAAGCCTGATTCTGCCTCTCCTGTGTAGACTGAATGGCACAAGAGTGCTGCTGTCCCAGATAAGGACCTCAAGGAGTTTGAGAAATGAGGCTTTTGGTACACATACATCTCTTTTGGGGGGAAGTCAAAATGAAAATGTAGAATTTGGATTTTGTCGAAAGAGATGAAATGCAAAGCGAAGAGCTTCCTTAATGCACCAGGGAGAAAGCTCAGGCTACGTTCCTGTGTCTAAGAGTTAAATGGTGATTACTCTTTGATCCTTGGAAGTATTTTATTCCTATTCTGACTTTTTCAACTAGTATCCCTTTTTTTTAGGGCATCCCTTTGAATGCAAGTTAAATCTTTGAAAAAATGTCAATAAATTTCAGCACTTAGACACGTAATTAATCTTCATATATCTCTGGTAGTAATGCAAACACACCTGTAGGATGTTTTCCATTGAAAACATAAGGAGAGAACCTGTAATAAATCTCAGAGTGATAGCTTTATCGTGACTGACAGAGCTGCTGGAGGCCTCTTCTTTATGAGTATAATTTGGGAGTATATAAAGGAGAGATTGATTTCCACAGACCACTCTCTTTTCCTTAGTATTTATTCCTAGTCTGTACAACTCGCCCTAGTTTTTATTTTACGAAAAGACCTAACATGTGTGACTTGATTAAAACAACGATTCCCATATTGCATTTCTATGAGTCAGCACAGGCCAACGGGAACACAATTTAATTTTGTACTTTGCAAGTCCCACGACTGAGTGGTGTGCATGATTTATCAGGGAGTTGCAGCTCTCTTCCTTGTCAAGACTTGTTCTTCTGGATCCTTTGGAAACAGCAGTTTAACCTTTTGAACTGAGCCAGTACCTAGTAGCTGGAGAGGATGAAATGCTTTGAGAAAGAGGCTATGGGAGTAATGAGATGTGACCGTGAGATGAGCCTTGCTTGACAACATACAACAAACCTCACATCTCATGTTAAGAAGTGGCTGTCATTTTGATCTGCATGAAGTTTAGTGCTCTGTGGATTTGAGCCACTGTGTTTGTGTTGAGCCAAATCTTTCTTTTAAAGGGAAAAAGTTCTGCTGATGTCCACAGGGCAAGTGCCAGGGCAATAAACTGGCTCCTTGACTAACCCTCACAGCATTCGTTTGGTACATATCATTAACACATTTTACGTGTAGGGAAATGGCAAGCTAATATTTTCAGTATCTCACTTAAGGTGTCCTTGACCTAAGCTGAATCTCTTGCGCCATGCTGCCCCTAGATACTTTTCTTTTTTTACACATCAGATATCCTCGAAAATCGACAATTACCTGTTTTCTTAAATACTCCTCCATTATGAATCCTGATGATTCCTTCTTATTTATTCTGTGAGATGACCAGGCAGTAATTCTGTATGGAACAGAGAAAATTATTATTAATGGGAGTTTACCAAATATACCAAATGAAAAATTTATGGAAATGAGAGGCCTTATAGAACAAAGAACATCTTCCTACTTGATTGTGTTGCTCTGTTCTTGCCCAAATCTACAATCTTTGTTGCTTATTTTATTTAGAATCAAAACAAAATGAGGAGAATACATCTTGACCACAACAGAGATGCATGTCTTCATTTCAGTTCATCACATTTCAGTGCTGTGTCAAAAAATATGTTAGAGACAGAAAGATATTCAGTCTAGCTGAAGCAAAGATGCTTCACTGCCAATAATTGTTTTCTGTAACAGTTAGTCCCATTGAAAGTATTAATGAAGTAAGGAGGTTTTTTTTTTAAAATGTGATGTAATTCAGTGCCAGCTGGCTGACCAAGAGCCTGGGCTAGGCTCTGTCACTTTCTGAATAGGAAGAACAGATCTTTTGTTTTCCTTCATCAAAAACTTGTATGCTTGTCTGTACCAGACCAGGCAGATTGCTTGAAGTGACTGGCTGCCAATGTAATTTGTGTTGGTAAATAGATATAAAATGTTGACATCTTTCAAAGATGGGATTAGGAGGCAATGACTGATGCCAAGCAGAGTGCAGTCATTTCCTGAGGAATAAAACTGCTCTATCAGCTCACCTGAAGCTTAATGTGCACAAACACCATTTGTTGTGTCCCTTCATAAGCAAAGCTCTTAAACTGAAAAATCTCCTGTGGCTATTGTGTAATGTCAGGCTCACCTGGCTCCTTCTCATCCAGCCTAAATAAAGGGATATCCTTAGCTCTGTCCCATAAGGCTTGCTTTTGGTTTTCCTGTCAACCAGCTTACTGACACTGGTTAGTATAGTGGAAGGAAGTGGAGCAAGGACATAGGTGATGTAGGTATGCTGATGTAAAATAGTCAGACACAGATAATAGATCTGAACTTGGGAAGAAACCAGCCAAGACTCTGGTGCAACATTTTCCAATTTGTACAATTCTTCCAGAGGAGGGATGGTAATGGCAAAACATGAGGCAACACCTCCTGGGCCTGAGGAAGGCAACACTTCTTCAGAGTGAGTATCACCTGATGAAAAGAGGTATAGATAAACCTGCTGCAGCCTCAGCTCTGGCAAAAGGTCTAAGAAAGGATAGAATAGAGTCTGCCTGTTGTCGGTAGGAATAAATTAGTCCCTTATTGCACTGTACTTCATTGACACAAGAAACTTAAACTGGCTTTTCCTACATCATGGGGATGATTGAAGGTAAATTGAGAGTCATTATTAAGATAGGCATGTACTAAATGTGGTCAGCAGAGAGAGAAAAAACACTTCTTTTGCAGAATGATTCAGAAAGGAGAAAATCCTTTGTAGAAAGGAATAAACTCAACTAAAAGCAAACTACTATGCAGTTCAATAAAAGGTTGCCCTCTCCAGTCAAACAGATACAATTGCCACAGTGCGCATAAAGAGGATCTTTTTCAATTTAGCTATTTCCATTAATGTATGAACCACTGATCAATGTTAGACATTGCTTAGCTTCTCAGGTCATGAGAAACAAATCATTGCCAAGCATTATATTTCTAGGAGATAAAGTCTTGGTGTGGTAAATATATGACCATGCAAACAAATTGAATACTTTCCATGGAAGTTGAGGGTCAAATTAATAATTTGCCCTCAAAGGTATAAAGTTTCAAGACTGTTGCCTCAGTCTTCACTGGCAAGAGCTCCAGCTGCACAGCCCAAGTCACAAAAGGCAAAGGCAGGGACTGGCAGAATGAAGAACTGCCCAACGTAGGAGAAGATCAGGTTCGAGACCTTCTAAACAACCTGAAGGTGGACAAGTCCATGGGACTCGATGAGGTGCATCCGCGGGTTCTGAGGGAACTGGCAGATGAAGTTGCTAAGCCATTATCCATCATATTTCAGAAGTCGTGGCAATCTGGTGAAGTTCCCAATGACTGGAAAAGGGGAAACATAGCCCCCATCTTTAAAAAGGGGAAAAAAAAAAGACCCAGGGAACTACAGGCCAGTCAGTCTCACCTCTGTGCCCGGCAAGATCATGGAGCAGATCCTCCTGGCGACTATGCTAAGGCACACAGAAAATAAAGAGGTGATTGGTGACAGCCAACATGGCTTCACTAAGGGCAAATCGTGCCTGACTAATTTGGTGGCCTTCTATGACGAGGTTACAGCATTGATGGATAGGCAAAGAGCAACTGACATTGTCTACCTGGACTTATTCAAAGCATTTGATACTGTCCCACATGACATAGAAACCCTAAGATCATCTAGTTACAACCTCCGTGCCATAGGCAGGGAAACCCTCCACTACACCAGGTTGCCCAAAGCCTCATCCAACCTGGCCTTGAACACTTGTCTCTAAACTGGAAAGACATGGTTTTGATGGATGGACCACTCGGTGGATAAGGAATTGGCTGGATGGTCGCACTCAAAGAGTTGTGGTCAACGGTTCAATGTCCAAGTGGAGGCCAGTGACGAGTGGTGTTCCTCAGGGGTCAGTACTGGGGCCAGTGCTGTTAACATCTTATTGGTGACATGGACAGTAGGATCGAGTGCACCCTCAGGAAGTTTGCAGATGACACCAAGTTGTGTGGTGTTGTGGACACGCTGAAGGGAAGGGATGCCATCCAGAGGGACCTTGACAGGCTGGAGAGGTGGGCCTGTGAGAACCTCATGAAGTTCAACAAGGCCAAGTGCAAGGTCCTGCACATGGGTCGGGGCAATCCCAAGCACAAGTACAGACTGGGCAGAGAATGGATTGAGAGCAGCCCTGAGGAAAAGGACTTGGGAGTGCTGGTGGACGAGAAGCTCAACATGAGCCGGCAATGTGCACTGGCAACCCAGAAAGCCAACTGTATTCTGGGCTGCATCAAAAGGAGCGTGGCCAGCAGGTCGAGGGAAGTCATTCTACCCTTCTACTCTGCTCTCATGAGACCTCACCTGGAATACTGTTTTCAGCTCTGGAGTCCCCAGCACAAGACAGACATGGAGCTGCTGGAGCGGATCCAGAGGAGGGCCACGAAGATGATCCGAGGGCTAGAACACCTCTGCTATGAAGACAGGCTGAGAGAGCTGGGGCTGTTCAGCTTGGAGAAGAGAAGGCTCCAGGGTGATCTTATCGCAGCCTTCCAGTACTTAAAGGGGGTCTACAGGAAAGTTGGAGAGGGACTTTTTACAAGGGCATGTAGTGATAGGACAAGGGGCAATGGCTTTAAATTGAAAGAGAGCAGATTTCAATTAGATTTAAGGAAGAAATTTTTCACTCAGAGGGTGGTGAGGTACTGGAACAGTTTGCCCAGAGAAGTTTTAGGTGCCCCATCCCTGGAAGTGTTCAAGGCCAGGTTGGATGGGGCTTTGGGCAACCTGGTGTAGTGGAGGGTTTCCCTGCCTATGGCAGGGTGGTTGTAACTAGATGATCTTTGAGGTCCCTTCCAACACTAACCATTCTATGATTCTATGATTCTATGATTCTGTGATTCTATGATTCTACGATTCTATTCCAAAAGCTACGTATTTCTGGAAGGTCATCTCAGCATGGTTCTCAAATACATCCAGAGACCTCTGGAGAGGGGAACAGACCTTTGGTTGTGCCTTATCTGCCCTTATAGCCTTGCAGGGTCTAGCAGTTTTCACATGTAAGGAGGGTCTGGGTAAGATGACTACGGAAACACAGTCAGAAAGCTACATGCCAAAACCACCATTTGTAATGCCTGATTGCTTTTTGTTAGAGCAGCTCTCTGAGGCCTCAACTATCAACACATCTCCATCGTATCCAGCACTGAACATATTTGTAATTGGACACCATTCTTGTTCTGCAGTCTATAGCTATAAAGGCAACTAATATATTAGCTGTTATATAGATGGGGGACTGGAACATTAAATATCTCGTCCAGGGTCACAAAGAAAATGTGTGACAGGTCTGGGACTCGTGAACCTGGAAATGTAGAGTTGAAGGCCTCAGCCGTGGCTATATATTTACTCTTGAGTGTTAGCTGACTGCACATTTAACAAAACACTCCAAAAGACACCAATATGTTACTGTTTCTATTGGAAAAAGACTGGACAACCATTCTTCTTTTGATAAGTAGCTAAATCTTGCCAGGACAAATTATTCAGTTTTGATAAACTGTATAAAGTAATTTGAAGAATAGATTGTTTTGTCTTCTGAGTATGTATATATAGATTCTTTGGAGAAGAAATTGTGTCTCCTTGTAAATATTAATGTTTTTTACATTTCACTTAGGAGCAATCAAAGAGGCAAGAAATAACCACGATTGTAAAAGCTGAGCTACTAACTCAGTTCAATGCCCTCAGAAGAGCTTTAGTCAACAGTGAGTTCAGGCAGCTAAAAAAGATGGAATAAGTATAGCAGGGATTTTGACTTATTTAAACTACAGAGCTTCTCCTTTAGCTTAGTAAAAGAACAAATGCTTTGGGAATCAATGACCCAGGTTATGGCTCCATTAGTAGTTTGGCCCAATTTTAATTAGTTGATGATGTGTGCACTATCGTTTGCTAATAAGTGGTGTAATGATTTTAGATGTATGTTGTTATAAAGCCCCCAAATTTTAAGCGTGCACTGTCCAACATTAAGCCTTCTGGGCTCTTCTGGGTCATCTCCACTTCGAGTGGGAATCCTGCAAGGGTGTCCAGGTTTGAATGCAGCAGATGCTGAGCGAG
Organism: Tauraco erythrolophus; assembly: GCF_009769465.1. Lineage (NCBI taxonomy): Eukaryota > Metazoa > Chordata > Aves > Musophagiformes > Musophagidae > Tauraco > Tauraco erythrolophus. The sequence continues at coordinate 38,940,977 of NC_141467.1, forward strand.
GAGCCTTTCTGACTGGTGCTGTGCTACAGTGGCTTTTGAGAGCTGGATACCCAAATTCTCCCTGTAATTAACTGTGTACTGAGGGTCCATTAGAAAGGCATGTGATGGCCCTAGGCCACAGATTTCTGGCTTCACCATGGCCCTGGAAATATCATGTTAGCCATAAAATAATTCCACTTTATACTGTGTGACTAAAATTGAGGCAAGCCTTTTAATACTACGAGCAGCAGGGTAGGAGGTCACAGAAGATAACATAGGTGATGCTTTTTCAAAGAGTGATTTATTCTTTTTCATGTAGCAATAAGGCGTAAATATTAATCAGAACACTCAAAATGACTAACTTCTTGTTCTCTGTTTCATAGATACGCTCTCTTCAGTAATGTGATCATCTGTTCTTTGGAGCAACAAATGAGGGAGTGTATAATTCGATATCAAGAGAGATTCATAACATCTAATTTAAACTATTTTACTGTTTCATAGAGGTACAACACAGAGCTTCCTGGAGAAAAAAAGGAGACACAAACCCCTCCAGAAAGGCAAACTGGGACACATCTTAGATGTTAAAAACATGGGTCCCTCACTAAGCCTGTGTTTTGAAAATAGAGAGAGTTCGTATGTGTGGTGTTTGTGAAATAAGAAGGTGCTACTTCTTCGCCTAGTAAAATCAGAGAGTCATAGAACAGCCCAGATTGGAAGGGACCTCAAAAGATCATCTGGTACAACCTTTTGTGGGAAAGGGAGCCTAGAGGAGATCATCTAGCACCCTGCCCAATTGCATCTGGAAAACTTCCAGTCACAGGAACTCTACCATGTCCCTAGGTAAAAATGCTTTATCAAGAATGTAATCGATTGCATTTTAAAATCCTTGTTTACCAATAATGTGTCTGAACAAAAGAGCAAGAAAGGTGAAATGCCTAGTGAGATATTCTGGATCTGATTAAGTATAATCACCCTGTCATTAAGGAACAGAGGAGATAGTGCAACACGTTATCAGTGCCAGAGGATCTTACCTTCCTCAAAGCGTCTCCTAATTTCCTCTCTCCACTTTTTAGTCTCTGTTTTTGCTTATTTTACAGGATTTTCTGCCTCTGAGAAAGGTGAAGTGGCCTCCTTGTTCCCCTATAATAAAGTTGCACATAGAACTTAACTAGGTGGTTTACCAAGTCCTAGGGGATTGCTCATCATAGAGGAAAACCAAATTCAGAGTTAATGCTGTTGGGACTGGCAGCTCTACACAGCTCATTGTTAGGCTGATCTCCTAAAATCCCCAATGGGTGTGGGAAGCCCCTTTGGGTGTCTAATGAAAATGTGGTTTTCCTCTTTCATTAACTTTTGTATGCAAGCAGCTATCATGCTGACTGGATACTAAGCACTTTACTGCCCATCTACATCCAAGTCAATGCTACTTAAGGCTAATCACATACTAACTACATATCCCAGTGACAAAGCTGCATCCCCACTCTGTCTGTATTGATCTCCCATCAGTCATTTGTAAGTGACCGTGCTAGACATGGCCCTTGGGCATTTTTCCAATACAAAAGCCACTTAACATTAAAATTGCAGGATCTCTTTTGGCTGTTTTACAAGCCTTTATCAAAAGCATTTAAAAACCTACCTTTAATCATAACTACTCTATGAATTTTTTTCACCTTTGACCATCGACCCCTTTAAGATAACGAGCACATTTGTGCAACAGACTGCTCTTCCTCAAGTTTTATTCATTGCCTGAGAGGACCACTAGAAGCAGTGGCAAAATGGAGGGAAAACCCTTTTGCAGCAGTGTTTGCTTCATTTTATCAATAGCAACCTTAAAAAAGGAGATCGGGTCACTATTTCAGACATTTCCATACCCTTTGGGACAGATGCCCATCCCTTTACTTCCTTCAGAGGAGCAAACAGCAGGGCTGCCTCTGTCTTCCAATTCCTCTGCCATATATTCTTTCACTTCTTGGCATGGAGACTGTGTTTGTTTTGCATGTCTATGTGAAAAGCCAAACTAGTACAAATTCTTTTACTCTATCACTGCCACATATGAACACTGAATATATAATTTCATACACTCTGTGGTTATTGGATCTTGTTCAGGAGGTTAGAAGAGAATTTTAATTGCATAATTCTGCCATCTCTTCCTTTCTGCACTGTTTCAAGCTCTCCCTAATTTGAGGCTACATCTGCAGCTTCAGAACAAGCTTAACAACTGTCTTTTTTCAAGTTTAGTACTCATTCGGTTAAATCAGCTTGTAACATAGTTTGGCTGTGTTCAAGTAGTAACTATTTTAACAATCGTTCTTGTCTTGTGCAATGCCGTTCATACTGGCCTGTGGAAATTATTAGAAAACGGTTGTGGTGGAAAGCTGTACTGTTTGCATATAAGCCTGTAATGTCTCCTCCTCACTAGAGCTACAACTTGCTTTATTTGTTGGGCTGCTCTGAAACTTTTAAACGCATCACAGACAAGTCTTACTTTATTCCCATTAGAGGATTCATCAGTGCATTTGAAGGGCCATATGTTGAGTTGACACTATCAACTATAGGCAAGATGCCAACGAAGTACTCAGGCAGGCGGCTCTTCCTGAGTTCCATACTATCTATTTTTTGACTATCTATTTTGATTTGTGTCTCATAAAATGCATCAATTACATATATAAGGAGAATTTCTCCACAGGATGTTAATGGAGTAGTGTACAGCGAAAGGTCAAAAGCACTGTGACTGATCCTCTTAGAATAACATCCAGGAAAAGCTTTCCCTAAAAAAGACAAAGTATTTATAGCAACAATTGCAAAATACAAATGTCATTTTGGAGTCTATTTGTCTAAATCAATGTTTCTCAACATTTTTCACTCTGCATATTACTTCTTAGGACTAAGACCAACCTACCTATCTGCCCCAAATTTCACACATTTTCTACACACATAGCATGCTTGGCTATATAAAACCAGATCTGATAAGATGCTGGGATAGTATAAAGGAAGCGAGATTAAAATGAACTCAATGTGATGTGCTCAGCTGCTTGTTGCATCGCTTTATGTCTGGCAGTATCATTGCTATACAATGGTGATGCTGTGTTTGTAAATATAATCATGAGGGAACTCTCTGCCAATGGATGACCAAAGATAGAAAAAGTTAGATGTCCCCGGCACTCCTGCCAAACACGGACTGATGGAGGCATGTGCCTGACTGGAATCTATTTTTTCCTCTTCCTTTAGAATCTCAGAGAAACCTGGGCTGAAAAATGATGAAGTTTAAATAACTTCGTAGATTTTTCAACTGGTGATGAAAGTAAGGCAGTCTGTTATGGAGCATTACCAGCCCTGGATTACAGTCCATGGGGTGTTGGACTGAAGTGTGCCAGCTGCACTGAATCTTATGCCAAACTTAGCTACTTTGAAATTTCAAGATGAACAATGGAAAGATTTTTTTTTTTAAGCCATTGGAGTTTCAATACATATTTGTAATAACCTAGCTTATATACTAATATATTTTTCTGGACATTAATTAAGCATATGAATAATAAAATTAAAACTCTGCCTCAATTGTAGTCACTTTCCTATATATTCTTCATGAATTCTTTCAAATGCAAGGCATTTTGGTTAACTGACAGGCTCAGAGTATGTGCAATTCTTTAATACAAACCTGTTTAGTTTTCTTCATTTTTAAGGTATGATAGGGATTCTGAAATAATAAAAAGTTTATTGCATTATATAAAATACTAATAGTACTGAAAATATAAAAGAGAGAAGGCAATACAGACAAGGCAGACACCCTTTGTAATAGGAAACAAAAGAACAAAACCACTTACACAATATATATGTTCATATGCACAGAATGCAACAGTGCTCATGGCAAACCATCAAACTGTAAGTGTTTAGTATACCTTTCTCTAGTAAATTTTTCATAGTAAAATTAATTGAGAAAGGGAGTCGGGCCAAAAGCACCAAAGATTGAATTCCTCTAAAGTCCACTAATGTAACCAATAGCTTTAGCAAGACTAGTTACCCCCTCAGCTTTTCCATGCCACAGCCTTATTTTTCTAACCTGGAAAGATAACTTTACAGGCTAGTTCAATCTCCATGTGTGTGCAAACTGTAATCTGATTAAACATCCATTAGTGTTATATTTAGTGGCTTTTTGTAACATGGGCAATTGTGTCCTACAGCCTAGACTGACGCCACAAACTGACTTAACTCATGCCATCAAAGTGCTGGCAACTTTTGGGCACTATTTGTATGAGCTTAAATTGATCCAGAGACTGAGGGTGGCCAGTTCCATTTGCCATTAAAAAAAATATTTTAAAATAATTAACAATATTTCCTGAGCCTTTTTTATAAAGCAGAGCAGGCAAGTGACCCTAGATAGGTTAGAATTCATTCATGAGTTTCATGACAAGCCCAGCCATCGTGTCTGTGATCTGTCTCTGGGAATTCTAAAAAATTCAGAACAAGGAATAGTTAAAAACTCATCTTGCAGTGACTGGCTCTAAACAGAATTCATCAGATTGTACTGATTTTGAGGGTCCCCTCAGAGCCTATATTTGTTCCAGACGGGGAAAACAGGCTTCAGAGTGATGTATTAGAATCAGAACTCACAAACTTTTAAAAATAAGCACAGAAAGACTCAAGCTTTCTTATGAGAAACAGTGCAGAAAAATAAACTGATATTAAATTGGTCATGGAGAATTTCCAGGAGAGACAAATGCCAACAGATAATGAATGGGGAGATATGAACAACATTCATGTTGGTAACATACACGAAGAGCAATTAGAATGCAAAATGTTGCAAAGAAAAATGGAAAACATTTAATACCAAAAGAAATGAAAGAAACTGAGAGAGGGATGCAGAAGAGAAAAAAAAACCTTCCTTATTAAATTGAGATACTTTTTTTTTAATTTTCCTCATTTGCTGTGCATTCAGAGGGGCAGATGCTCTAGCTGACTCTAAACCAGAGTACATTCTTCTGCTCCTCTACCTTTAAGATGCTAAGGTAGATCTCCCAGCATCCACTGCAGCAAAGGAAGCTTTTCCCTATGAAGAAGGTGACTGTCAGGGAGGCTGATTATGAGAATGAAGCCTGCCTAGGTATGGCTAAACGTCTGGACTGCTGAATCTTCATCCAGCTGGAAAACTCCAGCCACATCAGCTAAATTAGCCCAGCATTCACTGAAATGAACAGATACATACCCAAGAGTGTACCCTGCCTCACTGCTTGACTCATTTGGAGAATCAAAAAATGCCATTTATGACAAGTAAACTTCCAAAGTTATTGTTCAGTCAATATATTCCATTGGAGTCTTACTAGACAAGTTACAAGCTTTATGAAATAATTAAATTGTGTTCTAATTTTCCCTTTTAGATGCTTCCTCTGACACATCTTTCTTCCATAGGCTTGTTTTGAAAAGATAAAGTTTGGATTGCAGTTTTGCATCCATAGAATCTTAATGCCTAACCTCAAAAATCTGAATGCTAAATAAAGTCTTTCCCTCCAGAGCACTAACCATATCCATTTCTCTGTTTTATTTGTTTTTTTTTCATTCTTCAACAAAAGAATAAGTAAATCCTCATTACCCAGAATCAGTTGAAGCTTGTCTATATAAAGAATATATTGAGTTTCTTGTAAGTCTGTGTATGCGTGCAGAACTGCATTGCATTAGCATTCCTGAATACAGGCTTTTAATGTGCTAATCTTAGGAAGGTAAAATCAACATTCAAATGGTAATTATTTAGGAAGTAAATTGATCAATTTGTCCTAAGCTCCATGAAGATGAACTGAGGTCAATCCACTTTGCCTATTAAGATTTTGAAGATATCTGGTTGGATTACTTTCACAGTAAAAGCCTGTTTTCCACTGGGGTTTAAGGAAAGGGGGAAAAAAAAAAAAAAAGAACTGAGCTTTAACGTTAGACCTTAGGAAAAACAAACTTTTCATGTAAGTGCAATTTTCATGGTCTCAGCAAGCTGTCCATGTAAATAACCTCTGTGTTATTAGCTTTTAGTACCATACCTCTCCCTGTGGTGAAAGTAAAATGGCTGCTAACTAAACAGAGTTGAGCTGTCTTGGTTCTACGACCCTGTATATATTTTCTGAAGTATTTTTAAGGCTTAGGAATGTGTACATACACACACATATAGGAGACTGAAAGAATTTAGAGGCAAGCTATTCAAACAAATTTGGCATTTCAAAACTAAGCACAGTGAATTTTCTTTTAGCTGAAGTGAAACACTACAAAATTGTTATTGCTAAAATCATAGAATCATAGAATGGTTTGAGTTGGAAGGGATCTTAAAGATCATCTAGTTCCAACCTCCCTGCCATGGCCAGGGACACCTTCCACTAGATCAGGTTGCTCAAAGGCTCATCCAACCTGGCCTTGAACACTTCCAGGGATGGGCCATCCACGACTTCTCTGGGCAATCTGTTCCAGTGTTTCACCACCTTCATTGTAAAAAAATTTTTCCTTAGATCTGATCTAAATCTACTCTCTCTCAGTTTAAAGCCATTGCCCCTTGTCCTATCACGACACGTCCTTGTAAAATAATAGTCTACGAATCTTAGAATTAACATATTGTGTTAGGGTAGAAGTACACATCTGATGGTAAATCACTAGACCGCATGAATTCAAATACCATTAAACCAAAACTTTTCTTTCATTTCAAAAAGGGAAGAAAAACTACATTTTGTAGAAAGAGAGACAAGTGGGTATGATGTGTCTGACTACCGACTCTTTCTAGTTCTTGAGTGTGAAATATCCTCAGTACAGAAACTGACAGTATTTTGACCCTGTCTCACCTTTTTTCTAGAGGGACTTTCCAGATGACTAAAGAATCTCTAAGACTTCAGCATTTATTCTGAATGTATCATAACTGTGTTAACTTAATATGGATTTTCCTAATGGTTTTATGATGTTAAATACTTCACAAATAAGAAAATTAATAGCCAGTCTCATTTCATACAGTGTTTTGCAGCTCATCGTTGTCAGCATGGTTTGAACTGGTGGCTTGAAGATTAATTTCTTGGGGTTCCCAAATTATCTACCTTGTAGCAGATTTCAATATGAAGACTGTGGAAGCCAAAAAAGACTTGTGGTCACTACAGAACGTTTTCAAGACCGGGTAAGTTTTACCATTTAGATAACCAGTTGTCTATGCAGTCACTGAAACATTTGTGTCCTACCAGTTTCTGGTCTCATATTATTTATGGCAAGAATGAAAAACAATGATGTTAAAGGCTCTTATTTTATGGCAGTGACATTCTCTTGTCTCATCCAAAGTGTTGTCTTGCATAGATGCAGCTTGAAATACTATGTAAGCCCAAGGAAGTGAGAAGCCACGCAAACAAGTAGCTTTGAGCTCTGTCTGGGTCTTCAAAAATAAAATTTTTTTATGGGTTTCACTGTAAGATTTCTTGGTTGCATCTAACCTGCAGGACAAAGCATTCAACATTGGACCAGAATCCTAATACCAGGTATGCATTTCCCAGCTACTTTGGGAAAGAAACACAGGCGTATGAGCATGGTAAGAGCTGGAGTGTGGTGTAATCTGGGCACTGAGAGGGCTTCGACTGTGAAATACTCCTGCACTTCATGGAGTATACAGTCCTTATGCTTTATGAAAATTCAGAAACCTTTTGATATGCAGTGTATAATTATAAGGTGAGATATACCTATAACTTCCTTTCAGAGATCAATAAAGGAAGTTAATTGTTATATTTTGGAAATGTAACTTTTTCTTTAAGAGTGCATTTTTTTTTCCTGTGAGGTATATTTAACAAATACTAACAAAAGATATGACTATTCTTTCACAACAAAACAGGGAGCAGAAATTCTGAATTTTAGCAGAAGAGGGCTTTGTCTGAGTCTACCATTGCAGAAAAATCCTAGTATTTGTCTGACTTCCATTTCTTTCCATTCCATGAGCTGAAGATGTATCCTTGAGTTTTAAAGCAACTGTCCACCTGAAGTAAGAAGAGTAGAAGAGACAATTTTGTTCTATCATAGGGATCCATCATAATGGCAACATTTGCACTGCAATTTATAGCTGTGACTTCTGTTTTTTTTTCAGATGTTTTATAATACATTAAGATATGTGGTGTATAGAGGCAGGAAGAATAGATGTTCTTGTGACCCTTCTGAACTACGCACATACTGGATGCTTGTAACTGTGGGGAACTAATTTAAAAGACTCATACAATCTTGAGTAAATCTATGTTCCAAACCTACTTTTCAGTACTTTTTTGAATCAAAGCACTCTATATTCTTTGCATAGACTCTTTGCCCTCCAGGTTGAATTTTGCTTAATAATACTGAGCTTCTGCTTGGTGGAGATGGATAAATTCCAAATAACCTTTGACTATACAATAAAAGACTTTGGTGATTAGAGTGGTACATCAAATATTTCTGCATGAATGTACAACTGATTAATCATTGGAGAAGCATTTGGAGATTGTCTTTAGACAATTCAGTCATAGAGTTGAATGTCAGCATTATCATATACGAATCCCTCCACATATTTCCAAGTCCTGTGTGGTGATGGTCTCAAGGAAAGCAACAGAACTAACAGCAAAATGCGTTTTGTACCTTTGATTTGCAAAATAGGGTGGTTTGTGCAGAGGGCAGTCAAAGCTGCTCCAGTGATGAGGAACCATGGTTTAGAGAGGAGGAAAAACGAAGAAAAGATAGAGACCCAAGAAGTGCATTTGCGTGCATGTGGGAGAGGCCCTAGAGACTCAGTTCCCCCGCTGATCGTAGGAGGTGTGCAGCAAAGGTGGCATTTGCACCGAAAAGGGAAGCATTTTTATGCCTCACCAGTAGCTGCTCTCTGACTCTCTCTGCTCTCCTTGATGGTGAGAGCGACAGCAGCAGTATGGTTGTCTTTAAGAGCTCTGGCAAAGGAGAAGTGTGTGTTTCGCAGGTACTCCAGTAACATGCACCCAGTACATGTGTTCTGCTTATGTTCAGAGCTGACCTTGTCTTAGCCTTTCTGCTTCACGGAGTGAGCAGGTAAAGCAGTGCAACACATCAGTGTTGTGGCTGAGGTCATCACAGCACCAATGTGACATTTAAAGCTATCATGTAAGTCATTGATTAAATAGACAAGGTTATAGAATCATAGAATAGTTTGGGTTGGAAGCGACCTCACAGATCATCTAGTCACAACCCCCCTGCCATGGGCAGGGACACCCTCCACTACACCAGGTTGCCCAAAGCCTCATCCAACCTGGCCTTGAACACTTCCAGGGATGGGGCATCCACAATTTCTCTAGACAACCCGATCCAGTACCTCACCATCCTCAGAGTGAAAAATTTCTTCCTTATATCTTATGGTGGAAACATCTAAGCATCTTAAAAATATTAAGATAGATTAAACATATGTACCCTAAGAATAAGTTGTATATGTATGAACTCAAACAAGATATGAAGTGAAAAAGGTTACTGAATCTCTGAATCCATCTTCTTGCCAGGACAGTACATTCCTAATATAATTCCACGCAGTGGGAGAGTCAGAATGGGGAGCAGAAGGACGAGAACAACTATGTCATTCTTAGTTACCATTCATAAAATAACACTAACTTAGCATTAAAATTTAAGAAATATGGCTTAAGGGAATAGAAGACTTAAAGTTTAAATGAGATGAGTTTCCTTTCCTGTGACGCGGCCACGTGGCTGTTGAATGGCAAGGGTGTATTTGGACATGAGAAGACTTCCAATGAGGAAATTCTCACTGTTATGAACTGTAAAGATCTTCCAGGTTGTGAGGATATGTCCGAACTACCTGGTGCATATTTGTTCTATGAGTATGTTCTTTAGAAAAGATTACTTTTAATGGGAAATGTGACTATCAACTGCAAAGAGGATTAGGGACAGCTCCCATTACAAAAGAGAGAAAGATTCACAAAATAATTTTCAAATTGAAAAAACAAGCAATATTTGGAATTACTCTTTGGTGAGAGGACTATCCTTTATGAGAAGGTGGCATGAAAATGGTATTGACCAGAAAACTGTGCTGAGGAATAGACAGTATCCTCTTTTCAGTAAATGAGATCTTTTCTTTTGTAAAAGACTATTTATAAAAGCTATGGGAGTCCCTTTGGATTCTGTCTTTCACTTTTTCTTGTCCAGCTTACCATCTACGAACTTGGGAAAGGATACTTTGTAGTCTCTGAGAACCATGAGGGTAATCAAGTGACATATAGGCAAATGTAGAAAAAAATGGACATGAGAAGGGGAGGATGGAGTTCAGTTTCTTTTTCAAACATCTCCTCTATATTCTAATTGAGAGACTTCAGTATCTATAAGCTGAACTAAGTCCTTTCATACATTTGTAGTCTTTTCAGGCTATGAATACATCTGGTGAAGATTTATTTCTATAGTGGCATTTTAAATATCAGCAAGAAAAAGCAATTTTCCTGAATTTTCAATGTATTTATAAAGGGTCATTTCTGTTATATGTGTGGGCAAACTATCGATAACAGGCTCTGAGGTTTTGTCTTGTTGCTGAACCTCTGCAACTTATTGTACACCTTGGAAAGCTCCCTATTCAGTTTGCAGGAACACTGAAAGGTACTACAATGTATGGTTTCCAAATTTTCCCAGACAAGCACAGGAGAAATAAAATGCCCATTTGTCCACATCATTAAACTACCTTGCAGTCTGGTACAATTGGCAGACTCTGCTCCAGAGAGATTCAAGACAAAAACTGCAAGGGTTTTTCCAGGTCAGGTTGGAAGTACACTGGCAGAGCTGTGTTAGGCAACTTGTTCTGTGTTTTCCTGAACTCCAGGGGCCAATCCTGAGATGTTCTCAGCAGTCCAAGTCCCACAAAAGCCAAAACGATTAACATCCTCCTTTCATGAATATTATATTCCCTTGCAAACATGTACATTTAAAAAATGTGAAATGTGCCCTGCTAGTTTTGCACCCTATATGACTTTCTTTTACTATCTTCTGTTCTTATTGACATTGCATGACTTTGTTAATAACTTAGTTTCACTGCTGTCTCTTAGTTTAATTTTTTTTCTAAAGTGAAGGAAAGATATTTTATATTGCTGCAGCACTAGAGCTCAGTAGAATTCTGTGAAGGAATTTTTTTAATGGGAAACATATAATACAAGGCAAGTCTTTCCTTTAATAATATTGATACTGCTCTTGTGCAGCCCCAAGCCCATTTGTATAATGGCAGTTCTGTATTAACTTGCTTGCTGTTTTTATTATCCACAGAATACAAATTAACCTCTTGTGTTGTGGTAAGACTTGGCAACCATAGCCATGACTGGGACAACAGGGTGCAGAAAGTCTCCCTACCTTAAAGAACTTTGTCTAAACAGCCAAAGGGTAAAATAGGAAAGGAGTCAGAGAATAAAAAAAAAAATTATTCGAAGTCACACAGCAGAAGCAGGTCTAGATTTCATGATTCCTGGTGCTAAGGATTCTGTTTGATTACTTAAATCACAAAAACCATATTGAAAGAATAGATTTAGCTTCAGCATTATTTGTAAAATAAAGCCCTGCAAGAATGTAAAGTGCTTTTAAAACAGAATTTGAAACTGAAGAGCATGATTTGTACCATGAATATCTTACATGCTTGAGATTTCAATTAGTTTTATTGCTATGAGAGAGGGGAAGAAGAAAGAGAAAGACACTAATTAAACCTTTCCAATGCATAACAATCCTCCTCAAACTAGTTATCTCAGTTTGGTTCCAGTGCAAAGAAGCCATTTTTTTTAGTTTTTCCTAAAAACTTTTGAGAAGCAACAATGAAAACGTATGCCCATCTATGATATAACTTTTCAAAGCAGAAGTGATGCTGAGAGGTTCATGTCACATTGGCTGCCACTGGCAACAGGGTGCCAAGAAAAGCCTGTGCTCTATAGCAGATCCAAAGCACAGGGGTTGACCCATGTCCCATTGGGTACCGATGGTCCCATGGTGCTCTGCAGCACATGAAATCATAGTGCCTGTCAGAGCTAGCCAAGTCATACTCTCAAGTACAAGCTCAGTCTCTCATGTGGCTCTTCTAATCAGAGATGCTGATTCACGGGGGGTCCTTCCTAGAGCAAAAGACCAGCTCTGCTCTCTGTTGTGCAGATCGACATGTCCGGAATCACTGCATTGGGTTGGCGTGGCAACATATTGATAGCAGGGGGGGCACAGGGGAGCAGGTTTGCTGGCAGGACTTGGGACCCCGTGGGGGACCCACGCTGGAGCAGGTCGTGAAGAACTGTAGCCTGTGGGAAGGACTCACATTGGAGAAGTTCATGGAGGACTGTCTCCCACAGGAGGGATCCCACGCTGGAGCAGGGGAAGAGTGTGAGGAGTTGATCCTCTGAGGAGGAAAGAGTGACAGAAACAAAGTCTGATGAACTGACTGCAGCCCCCATTCCCTGTCCCTCTGCACTGCTGCAGAGAAGGAGATAGATAAAATTGGGAGTGAAGTTGAGCCTGGGAAGAGGGGAGGGGTGGAGAGAAGATGTCTTAAAATTTGGTTTTATTTCTCATTACCTTTCTCCGATTTAATTGGTAATAAATTAAACTAAATTCTCCAAGTCGAGTCTGTTTTGCCCGTCATGGTAACTGATCAGTGATCCCCCCCGTCCTTATCTTCACCCAGGAGCCTTTCATTATATTTTCTCTCCCTTGTCCAGCTGAGGAGGGAAGTGATAGAGTGGCTTTGGTCGGATTCTGGCATCCATCCAGGGTCAAACCACCACAATCACTTTCCTGATGAGGGCTTTGGCTTCTAAGTGAACCAGGGGTGTTGAAAATTCACCCCAGTGAGGAGCACCTGGTGTATGGCCACCTTGCTTTGTTTTCAGAAACGTCCTTACATGTATTTTCTATGTTAAACAGTTCTGGCTGCACTGAACTACTGGTTCTGCTCAAGTTCAGATAGGAGGCTGAACAGCTCTCACTTTGGCTTCTTGCAGAAACACAGCATTGCATGCACTGATCTCTCTGTGGTCGTGAAGCCTATGAGAAAGGCTGAAAAAAGTGCTGAACCCCCAGACATAACCTAATGAGGTACATATCCAAGTAGACACTAGGTATGCACACAATGAATCACTTCCTTACATGTCTTGGATGGGGGTACTATGGGCTTACCTGATTCTTTTTCAAGCATGAAAAATGTGTATGTGCTAATTCTGAGTACCTGCTCTTTGTTAATACTGCTGCACAGAATAAAAAAGGAAGGGACAAATTAAATATATCTGCTCCTTTTCAAACCATCCCTCTGCAGTTATTTGAAATGCTTTTATACTTATTTTTGCATGCTCATTTATTTGTTTATGTGTATGCTCATGTGTCTTTAGCAATTCCGTAAAATTATAGGATTTTTCTTTTAAAAAACTCACTTGTAGGCTTTTACTTTATTTCTCATGTTCCTATATTACTGTGAATTTTTTCTTACAAAACCTCATAGCTTATAAATTACAATAAGATTAAACCAGATATTGCTAATGTATTTTAAACAGTAGTTAAATTACCAAAGTTGGTTGATCCTTTCCTTGAAATTTGCTGATCCTAACTTTAAATGACTCCTAGGTTATTATTTATATCTTTTAAATCTTTTATAGCTGTACACGGGTGCTTTTATGAAACCTGGTGTAACGTATTCTAAGAACAAAAGCATATTTATGTAAGTAGCACTGGGAGCTGACTTGGCAGGGGTTTGCCACAAAGTCTTTACCCCTAAGCATTAGGAGTAGGCATCAAGCACATCCTTGAAAGGTTGTGAGTCTCTTTTTCTACAGAGAAACCCTTCAGGCTGAAAATGTATTAAACTGGAAAGAACGGCAGTGTTAGTGCTATCATAAGTTTGTGGATGGCAGAAATAAGTAAGGGTTTAGGAATAACATTTGCAACAAGTGCCGTAAACCAAAAATACAGTTGTGATGGTCAGGGCTTCTCAGGGCAACTGCAACCTTATGTAGCTTACACAAGAGCCAGGCAGAATTGCTCTTGGGAAGAAAGGAGCCCGAATGGGGAAAGGAGAAGGCAGGGCCATAGTCTCTCCTCTTGCATAAACCAGACAGGAAAATTGGCCAGCTGGAGGAGATCCAGAGCTGTCTCACATGAAGAGGGGTGACAGAAGGAGCCCAGCCTTTAAAAACAACATGACTTTGTCTAGAGCAAGGGTCTGTCAGCTTGAGTTAAGGTAGTGGAATCTGGCACTGAGAACTGTGAGAGTTTCCCTGGTTTCTGCTAAAGCCAGTGATTTTCACGGATCTGCTGGAGAAGGCCAGCAAGGAATGAAAGAGTTCCTGAGAGCAGAGTAAAATATGACTGGAAACTTCCTTTCAGTTTGTAGGTATGAAACGTGTTGGTTCTTTAACGTCTTCTATACAGGAGGCACCCTACATGGTTCAACATGCTCATCAAAGCTAACCAGGAGCATTTTCAATAAAAATACTTTCATTGAAAAATGCTGTATCACTGAAAATACACTTTAGAGGCAGAAAGTATAGCTGTTTCAAGAAGATGATATTAAAAAATGTTTCCTGGCTTCAGAACATCATTTTAGAGCAAGCAATGCCCACAGGTGACCTGTGGTATGGTGTTCATAGGCTACACTGCTGAAGTGAGAGACCTTAACTAAGTCACTATTCTGGCTAAACAAAACCAGGGTTTAACCACCTTTTCTGACTCAGAGGACAGTCTCAGCCTGCAATGCTCAGTTCTGGAGGGATATGGTTGCTGAGAAGGTGCTGCGAGGCCTCCCTGGAGAAGATGGGCAGCGGTTCCTGGCTCCTGCAGTATGGTAAAGAGAATTAGCTAGAACCACCTCACCACCTCATGGATGAATCCTCCAGCTGGGAAGTGGGGAGAGGGTGAGAGGAGTTTATTTTGGTTTTGTTTTATTGTGGCAGTGTTGTTTTTCTAAATGCAGGACATCAGAGGTTCCAGGTTTTGTTCTTACAGTAAAGTGGAAACATTTTGCAAATGGGAGTTTTTGTAACAGAGGAGAAAAGTTTCTTCTGGTTATGTACTAGAAGTGCTGAACAAAGTGTCCATACATCTATAGAGATGTGCTGGTGTTTTTCTCTGAAAATGAGACTTATCTTCAGGTGTGTTCACACAGGCCCCTCAAAAGGGCTTTAGTAGGGTTTATTTGCATGGAACTGGCATGAAGTTCTTGTTCTCCACAAGCCATTTATCTCATAGCTTTCCTAGGAGTTTCTTCTTTGATGACTTAGGGAATTCCCAAGAATCCTGCTCCATTCTATGACTAACATGTTCTCGGTGGAAGTTCTATTTTAAGCTTATTCAAAACATAATTTTTTATGTGAGGAATTGTAACCATTAGGTAATATCCATTGCAATTATATAAAGCAAAATACTTATTAGAAATCTTCCTTATAGTTCCAGGTTTCAGTCACCTACTTTTTTTCATATGACTGCCATCATTCACAAAGAAAAAATCAGCTATACTAAGAAGAGATGTCAAAGAACTGCTTTTTATTCCTATGATTTTTACTGTGGTAAAATTCCTGCATACGTAATTCCAGTAGTCTTCCCAGGAGTATGTAGGCAGATAACTTCATCCAGAGTCCTGCATGCAGTTGTGGTCTCCTGTGTTTAAGAAAGTTCAGGGGATGGCTACTAGGATGACCAGGAGCATGCAACGCACAGGAAATAAGAGACAATTAGAGGAACTTGGCTTGTTTGGGCTTCAAATAGAGATCAAGAAACAAAATTATTTCTTGTGTGAGGGAGAACGAACATCAATATGGGAGAAAAGCTGTTTGAGTTGAAGGATGATTTCAGTGCACAAACAAATGAAAAGGAATGGGAACAAATTCAGGGAAATTATGATTAAAACTGATGACATAATATGGCTCCACTTGCCCGGTAGAACAGCCCCCAATAGGGTCCTAATGAACTTCCCATCCCTCTCATCATAGCAGTGGTTTATGCCCACTGTATATTAGTAGATATTAAAACGTATAGGGATTTCTCTCTAAGCCAATTCCTCTTGCCGCTTGGGTGGGATGTACTATAAACAGTAATTGTACTTTGTTGTATTTTGGGACTCCAGATTTTAGCCTCAGTTGGAAAACGGAAGCGCAAAGATTGCTTAAAAAAATAATAATCAAAGGGATTAACTTTTTTCCAACACTGAATTAGAAATTTATCCTGAAGAATCAGCTGAAATGCCAAGAGTAGGCTCATTTAGGGTCAAGTTTGTCCCCATCTATTTTTCCATCTGTGATGCTACTATGCAAGAGGGAGCTCGTGATCAGATGGCAAAGTGCCTCTTGTTAAAAATGGGAAAATTGTTTGCTTATAAGCTAGACTTCAGAAACTGGTGTATCTCCTGTTTGGACTTGCAAGCCTATGGGCTTGCATTCTGTCTGAGCTTTGCTTTCTCTCTTTTACCAAAAAACTACCAGATTTGATACTTGTGTGTAGCTTCATCCTCTGCTTAGGCATCCTTCCGACAAGCAATTCTTTCTAGACCTGGGTGAGGAAAACTAATTTTTCCCACCTCTGAGGTCTGAAGGTGGTGTTTGACAACCTCAGAGAGAATCAAGTGGAGTTTCTCCCAAGTCTTACAGTGGTTTTATTATGCCCAGGAAGAAAGGAAAGCACAAATTGTGCACCATTGCTAGGTTGGGACTGGCTGCTGGTGAAGTCGGCACAACGACGCCAACTAGCCCTATTGTTTCCAGAAGTGCTCTACCTTCCATTTATGCCTCTAACTGTTCTGCTCTTCAAATCCCAGCCTTCTCCCACCTTCCACCCCCAGAAATTAAGCAAAAAGCATTTATTCCCCCAGGAATGCTTTAGATATTTAGCAGATAATTTAATTCTCTGAGAAAGGCATTGACTGCTGCAGAGTGGAGTCCAGACCCTCATCGCATGCAGACAGGCTCCACTTATTTTCCTGGCACTTCAGATTTACTACTAACACACTGGCAGGCAGCAGTAGTGGATATGATGATGTAGTGTTGGAAATAATCCTGGGTTTTAGTAATACCTACGCACTGCCAGACAATTATGTCCAAAGAGCCCAGATTTTCTAGAAGTACTGTCCCACCCTCCCTTCTGTTGGAAGCCCTAATTTCCTCCTTGCCCCTCTTCCCTTGCTGTCAGCCCTATCATGTCTCTTGTGGCCAGATCAAAGATGTTTAAATATAGATTCAAAAATTTCTGAGGGAGGAGCGACTTTGGCAAGGCTTTGTGGCCTGACTGATCTCACTAAACTAGTACTGACTATTCAGGATCTCTTCCAATACTATCTGGCCTTTCTTTAAATCTGCCAGTGTTTCAGAAATTCCAGAATAAAGCAGTAAACAGATGCAATGAAGCTTCTGAGGTTTTTCCATGCTGGAAAAACACCCTCTTCCTCCCTTCTTTTTATACCTTTTGTAACTTAATACTGCCAGGACTTACCTATAGAGCAAAAAAAGTACTTTTCTAAACTAGCAGACTTGGTCCTAACCAGTCACAGCACATGTCAGTACAGGGATATTTGGGAGATCAGGTTTCAAGCAAAGGCAAAAAGCAGAGTATCCTTTAAAGCTTTAGTAGCAGAAGTGGATTAGACGAATCTATCCCTTTTTTCCTTTCTCTGAAATTGCCTTGAGGGTTTGTTTCCTTTTGAACAATCATAACCCCAAAATTATTAGGAGGTATTTCTGATGACTTGAGCTTTGACCATAACCTAGAGTGTTTTTATTCCTCTGTGATTGCTCTGATAAAGCGAAACAGTCCTGAGCTGTAGTGCGACTGTGAGGGCCCGGTAGAATTATTAGCGTACTTGCTGAAAGTTGGGGGAAAATCAGAACTTGGTGTGATTTCCTGAAGTGCTCACACATGGTCAGCTTCTCTCCTGTGTGGAGTAATAACACTAGTCCTGTGCAACCACTTCAATCGCTCTCCTAGCCTCAAAATGAGCTTAAGCACTTCGTAGGTCTTATGCTGGCCTCGTGTTCAAGAGTGGATTTCACCCCCTAGCAGTTTCAAGGAACTGAAGCAGTTTTTAGCAAAACAATAAATTGTAACTTCTGTTCTGTTCTGTAATCAAATATAAAAGGAGATTACACAAAGCATGGAAGTAGGGACTGGTAACCTGGGATGAGTACAAGGAAGTTGCTCGTGTACTCAGAGACCAGGTTAGAAAAGCTAGGGCCCTGACAGAGTCAAATCTGGCCAGCAATATTAGAAATAACTGAAAAGGATTTTACAGGTATGTGAGAGAAAAAAGAAAAACGAGAGAGAATGTGGGGCCCCTCCGGAAAGATACGGGTGACCTGGTTGCTGAGGACATGGAGAAGGCTGAAATTTTCAACAACTTTTTTGCCTCAGTCTTCGCTGGCAACCACTCGAACCACACCACCCAAATCACAGAGGATATTGGCTGGGTCTGGGAGAGTGAAGAACCACCCAGGGTAGGAGTAGATCAGGTCTGGGAACACCTAGAGAACCTGAAGGTGCACAAGTCCATGGGACCTGATGAGATACATCCACGGGTCCTGAAGGAACTGGCGGCTGAAGTTGCTAGGCCATTAGCCATCATATTTGAGAGATCCTGGCAGTCTGGTGAGGTTCCTACAGATTGGAAAAGGGCCAACACAACCCCCATCTTTAAAAAAGGGACCAAGGACAACCCGGGAAACTACAGACCAGGCAGCCTTACCTCTGTGCCAGGTAAAATCATGGAACAGATTCTCCTGGTAGCTGTACTAAGGCACATAAAAAATAACCAAGTGGTTGGTGACAGCCAACATGGCTTCACCAGGGGCAAGTCGTGCCTGACTAATTTAGTAGCCTTCTACGACAAAGCTACAGCGCTGGTTGACATGGGTAAAGCAACAGATGTTGTTTTCCTGGGCTTGTGCAAGGCATTTGACACTGTCCCACATGACATCCTTGTCTCTAAAATGAAGAGACACAGATTTGACAGATGGACCACTCAGTGGATAAAGAACTGGCTGGATGGTCGCACTCAAAGAGTTGTGGTCAGTGGTGCGATGTCTACATGGAGACCAGTGTCAAGCAGTGTTCCTCAGGGGTCTGTTCTGGGTCCAGTGCTGTTCAACATCTTTGTCAGCGACATGGATGACAGCATTGAGTGTACCCTCAGTAAGTTTGCCAATGACACCAAGTTGTGTGGTGCCGTGGACTCACTTGAGGGAAGAGATGCCATCCAGAGGGACCTTTATAGGCTTGAGAATTGGGCCAGTGCTAACTGCATGAGCTTCAACAAGTCAAAATGCAAGGTCCTTCACCTGGGTCGGGCCAATCCTAGGCACAAATACAAACTGGGCACAGAGTGGGTTGAGAGTAGCCCTGAAGAGAAGGATTTGGGGGTGTTTATAGATGAGAAGCTCAACATGAGCCGGCAGTGCGCTTATGCGGCCCAGAAGGCCAACCGCATCCTGGGATGTATCAAGAGAAGCGTAGTCAGCAGGTCAAGAGAGGTGATTCTCCCCCTCTACTCTGCTCTTGTGAGACCCCACCTCGAATACTGTGTCCAGTTCTGGTGTCCCCACCATAAGAGAGACATAGATTTGTTGGAGCATGTTCAGAGGAGGGCCACAAAGATGATCCAGGGGCTGGAGCACCTCTGCTACGAGGACAGGTTGCAGGAGCTGGGATTGTTCAGCCTTGAAAAGAGAAGACTTTGGGGGGACCTAATAGCTGCCTTCCAATACCTGAAGGGAACTTACAGGAAGGCTGGGGAGGGACTTTTTATGGGAGTGTCCACTGATAGGACAAGGGGAAATAGGTTTAAGTTGAAGGAGAACAGATTTAAATTAGATCTCAGGAAGAAATTCTTCAGTACGAGGGTGGTAAGACTTTGGAATAAATTGCCCAGAGAAGTTGTGGATGTCCCCTCCCTGGAGGTGCTCAAGGCCAGGTGGGACGGAGCCTTGAGTAGCCTGCTCTAGTTGAGAGGCGTCCCTGCCCATGACAGGGAGGTTGGATTAGATGATCTCTGAGGTCCCTTCCAGCCTATGACATTCTATGATTCTATAATTCTTTTCAGAGAATAGACTGCAGTAGATCTTGCAGATGGATGCCATTGTGCAGCAGCAGGCTTTGACTATGCCATGCAATGGCTAAAATGAAATAAGTTTTGGTAATATTATCTAGTAATAGATAAAATACCCAACAGCCAGAGTGCTATGAAAAACAGAACATATCTATAAAGCACAAAGAATATAAAATGGAAAATTAAGCGCTGAGTCAGAAGACATTTAAATTCCGAAAAAGGAAAGGCTAACACTGGCATTGTCACTGCCACAGGACAGTTCTGCCCATGAAAGCAGAAGCTAGTGTGCATGTGTAATTCTTTAATACTCTAAGACGCATATAGCTCTGTAATACGGAGAAATATAGACATAACTTTAAAAGACTCATTGCCTTTGAAGTGTATGAAAACAGTGTTAAGAATGACTTAAAACCCTTTATGGGGCTGGCTATCTTTGGGAATAACTAAAAGTCCATTAGTGACTACATGCTATACATTGTATTAAATCAGCTCTCGTCTCTCAAATCTGCTTCATTGTTCTTTTAGGGTGAAATTCATCCCTAGGCAAAGTACACATACATGATGTTGAGTCTGTCATTTATTATAACATCCATAACTCAGTACATAAGGCTGTGCATATGGCCTTGATAGCTGTCTGCAGCGGGGTGAATTTTCCTTTTGCATACTGATCCAAGGTGAATGACTGTGTCTCATCAACACTTTCTTCTTCAGTGCTTTATTAATAACAAATGAGGTACTCATGAATCCATTCAATTAATTAATTTCTTCTCGGTCTCCTTTTCCTGCTTAACAGTTTGATCTGTCTCCAAAATGTACATTTTCTGCATTCCCATTGGACTAATAACATTTAGATAATTTTTTTACTTTGGAATACAGCCATCCAACTTAAAAGATATTGTACATTCAAAGACAGTGTTAGTGCCATTCCATGCCAGTAAATCCCAATGCTATGTAAGTGAACAAGGATGGGATCTTCCTTCCTTTGAGGTTATTAAACCAGGCATATCACTGACACACAGGATGACACTTCCCTTCATCTACCTTGGCTCGTATAGAGCTTTATTTAAGTTTTGGTTCAAATAACCATTTTTTTCCCAACCAATTTAGAGGTTATAATATCTACTGTTGACCTTCTATTACAACCTGTGAACCATCCTGTTTAATGTGAAATTACATCATGTAAGAAATTCCCTTTTGTCCATTATCTTGGTCACTGCCTTGACAGGGCTCTCAAAGAGTCATGGGAGTGTAAATCAGAGATGGGACTAAGAAGTGAGGAACATGGGACTAATAGATGCGAGTCTAACATGGTGATTCCTTCCATTACTAAGGCCACAGCAAGAGCTCAATGAAGAATAGACGTTCGGTGTTTCTTCCTGGCACCGTGTCAAGTGCAGAATATTTTATGCAAATGAAATATCCTGTTCCGAGAAATAATAGATCTGTAGTGATTTCATTCCAATGTTAGAGCAAGAAGGTTTACATTGAAAAGATGTGTTGGCCTCAACTCTGACCACTTGTTGAGCACAAAAGGAATATTGAGAAGAAATTAATTGTGTGGCATTAGCTAATAAGAAGCAACACATACACAAAAGAGAGGTCACAGACAAAAAAATTCATAGACCATAATTGATTATTGTGATTTGCTTAACTGGACTTGGAAATTATGGGAAAAAATGAATGTCACAGTGAGAGATGTGGAAGTCAAGGCTGAAGGATATAACATATCTTACATATTCAACCCTAAGCCTTCTCCTGGGTAACCTCTCAGGTCAACAACAGTGTTCCTGTCTTATATAAGAAAGCTACACATTTCATTACAAATGTGAGGTGAAGGTAAAATAGGTGTCAGTAAATAGGATTCTGCATGCCAGAGGAAGATGAGGAACAGAGTGGTACAATAATGCATTTGGAAAGTTAGGAGATTTTATGGAGTGAGATGGAGTTCAGTCTTTGGATATGTCTGTGAGAGACTGGATGCGCTTTCATTCTGTTTCAGGTGTCTCAAAGTACATTAATTCAGGTATTTATTTGAGGATGGAATCCTATTCTTTTTTTTTCTCTCTTGATTTGGGGTTCAGTTGCCAGTTACTTACTATGTTGTATGTGCAAGGAGGATGCAAGCACTATTTTCATCTGTTTTCACCAATGACCTTGACAATACAGTCCTTAGGCAAAGTATGAATTAGGAAATTCAAAAGAAGCATGAAGAAGGCAGGACTTTGCAAAAACCTGTCTGAGTAATCTCATCTGTTCCTAAGCTTTGCCGTAGGCCAGATCATATGGGACTTTCTCCTAAAGTTAGAGAAAACAACCAAATCACAGTTGCTTGGAAAGCCAGCATCCTTCTATGGGCTTTCCCCTTTGCCTTTTCTGCAGCTTTGCTTAGCGCTCTTCTCACATACTTATATCTTCCATGTGAGTCGCTGTGCTCGAAGCATGTTCTATACTATGTTGTTTTTATCAACATAGCTAAGCATCTCAGGATGCTTAGGGGGTTGCCACTTTGTCAGGTGGTATAACAATGACTACAAAATTTCTAGTGTTGACACCCATAGCAGCACTGAGTGTTTTTAGTTGAATAAATAGCACTGCAGGAAGACTTAGTGAAACTGGACTACAGACCTTCTGCCAGCCTATGTTGTCTCCCCTCTTGGAGTCATAAATAAGTACCAACAGACAGCTATATTGTTTACAAACTCTGCCTTGAATAGAACAGAAAACCTCTACTTCTATTGGGAGCACCTCTGTCCTTATACTTAAAAGGAGATTTTGGCTGGGAGGGTTGTTTGCTTGTGTTTTTCCTCACCCTCAGGGCCCTGCTGTGAACTGTCCTTGTATTTCTTCCCTTAGTATGAGAAAGAGTTTGGCTGAAGAATTTGTCGAAGATGCCTCTGTTTCCCCTTCCGTCCCTCATTGTTGATGCGGGGCAGTTGCTCTTCCAGGACTGCCTTGTCTGCTCACAGCTACATTCACGTCGTGGCAGAGACTGATTCAGCTGTCTGAGTGAACTGAACTCCTTCAGTCTTCCTTGTTAGTTTAACGTACAGTCTCAGAAATCAGGTGCATAAATCACTTTTTGGATACAAATCAAAACATGTGATTAATACCTAGACATTTATGGCCATATAATGTCGCACCATAGTTAACAAGTAACATTTGGCTATGGAGTCTGTGCACCTGCTAAGCAGTATTGTGCTACTAATGGTTTAATAAAGAATCCTAGGAAAAAAGAACATGTCTCTCTATGCTAGTGGTAAAACTTGAATTCCTGGAATGCACATATGCGGATAGGAGAGTTGAGTGACTGGGAAGATAGCCATTTGTTTTCCCAAATTACAAATAATAATTAATAAATAAAATGTTTTCTCATGCCTGAGAGCAGGAAGTTGGGAGAACCTCTTGGCAAACAAACTGATATTTAAGCTATGATTTGCTGAGAATATTTGCACATTACTCTAGAACAGTGGTCCCAGGAGGAAAAATACCGAGCAACTTGTGTTTTGCAGACAGGTTTGCCTGCCTGTTGGCCTTGGCTTTAAGTTTTTAATTTACTGTATCCATAGGCAATATCAGAAAGTCTTGTGGGCAATGTGGTGCACATGAAATAAAGATTGTGAACTATGGCTTTCTGGTGATGTACCAAGTTTATTGATATTATGGCATACAGCATAGCTTTTGCAGACTGAAAGTGAGGAAAAAGAAGAGATTAGGTATGGAGGCCCTTTTACAGGGAAACTAAAAAGCAATGTGTCATCTTGGTTTGGTGCAATCTTGACTAAAATATTTTCTTTAGCATTATGATGATAAACTCCAGGGATGCTACCTGGCACACGTGGTTTAGCACTGCTTGAGAAGCAACGTTTTTCAACGAGAAGAAAAGAGAGAGGTCAATTTCTTCCTTCTTTTTTTGCAGAGAAACTTCAAAAATAAACTCAAGATCTTCCCCAAGAATGTCTCTAGGGAACACTTTTCTCGAATATTTTAGTGTCTCTGCTTCATTGAGGCATTCATCTAACCTACGATTTGGTTGCTAACTGTGGTGAGTGGTAGATCTTTGAGTAGAAGATGCTGCCATTACTTCATTTGATACCATCTTTGTGGATGCAAGTGGTCTCTAGCAGTCAATTAATGTAGATGTTTGATTTTAGAAGGGTGTTTTACTTCTCACAATGATGCAGAGAAGTGCAGTGAAAGAGACGTAAAAGTCACCTTTAGAGAAACTTGTATATTAATGTTGTTATTCTTGCTGTGTGTTTCTCGGGGCCAAGCAATGCTGAGCTGGCAGTGACAAACAAGTGTTTTGAGAAGTTTTTCCTGACCTGATCCTAGTTAAAATAAAACCAGAAAATTTGAAAGGATTTTGAAGGGATAATTACTGAGATTTGTCAAAACTAACTTTTTCCCCTCAACAGGCTATTTTTGTTTCGATAGAAGATTCTCTGATTAATTTTTCTCACTTATTACTTTCCTTGAAAGCATCCTCTCCTTCTAGCTTTCTGTTCTCATGGCTGAAGATAGTTTGGTGTATATTCTCTGAAATCTGTCCAGATTGGTCGCAAATTCATCAGATGGTGTCTTGTGAGGCTGCCTTTAGGCACTCTACTGTTACTGGTCTGGCACTGGATTCAGTTTTCTAACCCGGTGTCTTGAAAACCAAATTTTCCTCCCAGCTTTTTGTTCAAACAGTAGAAAATGAATCCTAAGGACTTTTAATGAAAAGCCATTTTCAAATTAAAAACACTTTGACTGAGAAAATATTGATTGGCTGTCTATGCAAGTCTGTTAAGAGAGTGGTGAAAGTGAGTGAAAGAATTTGGGAGTGCATCTGTATGACAGAGTGAACTGCAAGCTTTAACTCAAGCATTGTATCCAGTCATCTCCCTGATCACATGCGAAGCATCTGTCTTGGAAGTGTTGCAGGGCTTCTGACTGAGCAAGCTGCCTCAATTTTGGTTATAGGCTAGGGCTTAGAGGTTATCTTCATGCAGTGTTGTGTCCAGCCCACTTTGCAGGAAAAACTGAGGCCAAATCATGAAATTTCGCACATCCTCCAATATCTTTTCACAGTTCTCCCATGTATCAAGGAGGATGTAAAGATCCTCCTATGCTTACTGGGGAAAGTCCTCGAAGCTTCAGTTCTGCAGCACTGAGAGCAGTGAAGACACCAGAGATCTTGAAGAATGGAGGCCCCAAAGGAGAACTAGATCATTAAGCTGACCTCCTAAAAGGACTCTTAAATTTTACCAAATCTCTGCCATATTAGAAAAGAGAGCAGGAGCAAGACTTCCCAGTGCTCTGCTGAGACATGACTGCCATTTCTGCTCTGTGGATCCCTGCAATTGACAACCGCTATAGTTGGGTTGCTCAAAAATGTGCCTCAGAGCTATCTCAGCAGTTTCTCTGTTCAGCTGTTACCTGAATTCCTTGACTGTAGGCAAGGTCTGGAGCCTTTTTGAGCAGACGTAAATAAGCCGATGGAATAGGAGACATTGAAGAGTTTGGTCTCCTGTTTCAGTAGAGGACTACAGAAGAAACATTTCATGCAACTGGGATTAAAAAACCCCGAACATCATCCCAATCTTTTATTGCAGGGATCGTGCTCTTTCAATGACTCAGCCATGGACTTTCTAAAAGGCACCATACAGCAGTCCAAAGGCAGAAATAGTATGTGTGAGAGGAAAGGAGATGTGGAGCACTGTTGCACAAAGATTCGTGGATAATAACTTTGGATTATCTGGAGAGCACTAATTTAATTTTACTATGGCTAATGAGTTTTGTAGCATTTCTGCTTTAGGCAGCTGCTCCATATCCTTCTTGCTTAAAAGAAATAAAAAAGAGCTAAAAAAAAAAATCTTTATCCAGATAAAACAATTTCCTATATTGGGTAGTTCCTTGCAGTGTCTGTTCCATCCCTGAGGCCTAAATTCTCCTACGTTAGTAAGTAAATTAAACACACTGTTACTGGAAGTACACTGCACTTTCTTGCACTAATATGTCAATATATGCATTGTCCTCATGTAGTATGTTCAAAAACTGGGGACTAAGTTGTGTGATTTTTATACAGCTTATGGTGTCACTTCAGAATGTTAATTTTTTAATATGAGTGCTCTACATGCTGGCCATAATGAAGAAATATTTCCAATTCATCAAACTAAAGCTCTTGATATTTAGTAGGTCCTGCTCTTTGTTTGTTTATTGAGGAAATACAGTTTCATACCATGTAAGTAAATGGTTTTCTCCCGTTTTACGTGGATGTAGCAGACAGCAAATGTAAATTGATCTACTGTTCTCCTCCTGAAAAATATGAGAAAACCCATCTCTTAGTGAAACAGGAGCTGGGAAATCTGGGGTAGAAGAGGAAGCACTATACAGAAGAGATGAGGCTCGTTCTCTTCTGGTTGACAGAACTGAAATGGTCAGTTCTGATAGGGATAAGAATGGGTCAGAAGAACTGCCTAAGAAAATGTGAGATTTTTTTCACTTTCCTTCACCTACTTCCATAAAAGAATATTTTTCAGAAGAAGTGATAGAAAACTCTGTAATGTTGGTGACATCAGCAACATCTTGGCAACTCCAAGTTATCTTTGAGTTAGGTGGGGCTTCCTTTATATTCAGTGAAATATCACTAATGTTTGAATGTGAATACTGTGAACTTTTAAACTTGTGGCATCTGATTTTCTTCTTTTTTTCATGAGGAGAAAAAGGTTAAAGACTATTACACCTTTGCTGTTAAACAATAACAAGTGGTAAGATCTAGCTGAGTATTCAGAAATAATAGCTAAATGCTAAGAGTAACCTGATGACCCCCTCATGAAATGTCATTGCATTTACCTGAATCTAGCAAGTATTTCTTGTTTGTAAAAGACTAATTTTCACATTTTAAAATGTCTTCTATGAGTCTAGATTAGAAGAACAGCTTTATGCAATGGGGAACCCATACTTACGTTGGTAATATCAGTATGGATAACCATCTCAAGCCATGATCAAGTTGAGCAGTACTTGAGAAGCTGCACTCATGTATTGTTCCTCAGTGCAGCAGCCAGCACAGGACATCTTGGAAGGGAACTGAACAGGCCCATGGTGGATGTCATTGAGCTAAATGGGTACAGTGCAGAGAGCATGGCAGTAGAAATCTATTTGTCGTCAATTTTCACACAACTTCTTCCCAACTATTATTTTCAAAAGAATTTTTAACAAGTGCTAATGCTTAGCTCCGGGGATTGCTAGATTAAACACTGTTGGGAGCTCTTCTGAGCTGTTCTACAGATTCATTCTGCCTTTAGAATAAGTTGTGTGACTTCTCAGGGCACTATAACAAGGCTGTAATGATGTTAGAAAAACCATTGCCGTCAGCCTCAACAGTTTAAAGGAAAAAAAAAACAAACAAAACAACCAAAGCAAAAACTCATTAGTTGATCTTGTCTGCAAAACTCAAACAATTAAGTTACAAATCATGCCATCTTAAAAAAACCCCAAGCAAACAAAACAAAGGCGCACCCCTCCCATAACATGTTTTCAGATTTTGAGCTTTATATGCATGCCTTGTAATTCATCCCTACAAATATTTACTCACCTTTAAAGCAGGCACAGAGATTCTTCCTTTTCAATTTTATTCAGGATTTTGAGGGAAAGCATCAAGTGAACTACAACATTCATGATAAAACCCCAAGAACTGACAACTGTAACCCAGTCTTTTTAAACACAAGGTCTTTTAAATGGCTGTGCACATTTTACAAGGTCATAATCTTAAAGTAGATGGGTGTAGTGTGGATTGTATTTGTAATCCATTAATAAGAGGTAATAGAACTGGTTTATAAAAATTTCTGAGAGAGAATATTTTACAGCTAGACTTTATTACTATTTCACTGGTATGTAGCTACTTTTAAAGAATGGCTAGATTTCACTTGAGAAAAAGAAAAAAAGACCGAAAATGAGAAAAACTTATTTGCACCAAAATTGTCATTTCCAAAATAATTCTAAGCAGTTCTACAAAGTTTCATAGGCTACCAGTTGTAGAAATCAGTGATTTCCAAGCCAATAGAAATTGATTATGAACACTACAGTGCTTAAAGAAAGGCAAAGGAAGGAATCACGAAGCTTTTCATGAAACCTGATCTGTGGCTTCAACCTGTTGTAATTTCATTCTTTTATCCAAAATGACCATAATCTTATTTTAATGTCAGTGGAACGTAAATTACTTTGAAAGCCGTATGACCACCACTTGTAAGTACAGCTTTTAGCTGCAAAACATGCAAAGACTGCCTGCATAGTAGGCGCCAGCCATCTAATGTTGTATCCATGAAGCTGGAATTGAGCAGGTCGAATAGCTATTTAGTCCATCTGTGTAAGGACTAAGAGAGAAGTTGTAATATGAGAATTGAAACAAATATAAGCAGGTGGCAGAGTATTTTTCAGTGGAATGGTGTTTATGTGGAAGAGTACTACAGCAGAGAGAATGCAGAGGAAAACAATGTGAGCAAAACTAAACAATATGGTCAAGTGAAAAGCAAGATGCAAGGTGATTTTAAAAGATTCAAAAAGAGGAAAATTATGGTAAGGGAGTAAAGGGTAGGATTTTATCATAAATATTAGGAGTCTGATGAAGCCTGTGTTTCAGGAGATTGCAGAGCACAAGAGTGACATCTTCCATGGCTTAAAGGCTGGGAGAGATTGAAAGAAGCTGCTGTCAGCGTGCTGTCACATCTATATTTTGCAAGTTGCCATAAGGATACTTCAAGTACCTCTGAACAGTTCAGTTCAAGCATCCAAAGCAAACTAGGTGCGGCAGCAGAGATCTCCACACCGTTAACTCTTCATGACATATTAGTATTCAACGACAAATGTTACTTGCTATGTAATTGCTATGAAACTTATACTATTATTGCTGTTTATATTACTGACAAATGTCTTATGAAAAAGAGGAGAAACTAAAAGCTCAGGAACAGATAATTTTAAATCAGAAATAGTCATGGACAAAGTGTCCTCTGAAAGTAATCAAAATCACTGTGAAAGAGGTCAAAGGTCTATGCAATGTTGTCATAATTTTACAAGACTCTGTATGAATTATACCACTTACAAGTCAGGATTTTGATTAAAAATCTGGAGGACTGGTGAGTTTGAGTCATGTTTTTGCAATATCCAGCCTACACAAATCTTCCAAAAATCCTTTTGTCTTCATGGAGACAAGAGATGCTATTGGCTCCTCAAAGAACTACCATCTTTGAGCCATCATTATTGGATTATTGCCTCCTATTCCACAATTTGTAGGAATTATATTCACCGATCTGTATTGAGTCTTACCCAAGAAAAGATGTTCCCATATAAATCCATTAAATTAGCTCCTCATTGAGCAGAGCTAAAGAAGGCAGAGCAGCTTTTATAAAAGGAGGAGGACACAGCAGAATGGACTAAAAGAGAGTGAAAGCGGTAAAGGAGATTCAGGAAGAAGATATTTTTAGGAAGACCCTTTAGAGTAAAGAGAAGTGATGGAGAGCCTAAGGAACAGAGACAAAACACCTGCAGTGAGCAGGGCCAGTGAGAAGGGAAGGGAAGACATTAAGCACCCTGGAAAGAAAACTGACATCATTAGAATGAGGCATTTACTCTCTCTTGATCCAAACGACAGAAGCAAGGCAATCTGCTGTTTGTGTTGTAAAAGTGTTTGCAGTGGGAAGTATGGTATATACACACAGAAAGAACATCTGTTCTAAGAAGGCTCTTGCAAATATAAAGCTGCAATAATGTGGTAGAAACATCTGCACAGCTTATAGCAGGACCACCAGTAGTGCTCTTAGGTGGGGGAAGGTATGAGACATGCCACATTCAGGAGAAGGTCACAGGGAAACATCTTTAAGAATGAGGTAACTTTTTTAATTTATCCGTGCGAAGGTAAGATGCCTGTAGACAGAATGCAGTGTTCAGCGTTGCAGACTGCTTCTGTGGAAATGCTGTAAACCCAGCAAAACACATTATCATCCTTTCACTTAATTATTAAAATGACAACTTGCCCATGTTCTTATGTAGTCACAGGATGACGCAAGGATTTTAAATAAAGTCAAAGCATAGAGGTTTTCCTCTGCCCAGGTGCAAGAGCAGCAAGATTTTGTGGCATAGTCCTGTTAGCAGAAGACCAAGAGATTCAGAGCTGGTAAGGAGCAAGTGGGACAAAATCCAGTGCTGACTGACAGCTTGCTGCTGATGGTGTTGCTGCAGTCCAGTCAAAGGAAAATATGCTCAGATGTAGTTCTCTGCTATGGTTACACAGCAGCAGATACCTGAAAGATTAATTTCTGGTTATTTGGGATATCACTTCTCTACAGACATCGTAGGCTAAATATGATTGCATGATTTGGTGTTCTTTGCTTCAGTTCCTTTTTATTGCAAACACAGCTTAACAACATGTGCCTGAAGAATCATAGAATCATAGAATCATAGAATCATAGAATGGTTGGGGTTGGAAGGGACCTCAAAGATCATCTAGTTCCAACCCCCCTGCCATGGGCAGGGAAATCCTCCACTACACCAGGTTGCCCAAAGTCTCGTCCAACCTGGCCTTGAACACCTCCAAGAATGGGGCATCCACAACTTCTCTGGGCAACCTGTTCCAGTACCTCACCACCCTCAATGTAAGGAATTTCTTTCTTATATCTAACCTAAATCTGCCCTCTTTCAGTTTAAATCCATTGCCCCTTGTCCTATCACTACAGATAGAGGGCAACTTTGTTTATGTGTGGCATTTTTAATGAGAAGAAGAGAGGAAATCTACAGACCATTCACAGCCTACAGTCTTCAAAGGATGGTGTTTGGCAGCATTAGGGTTGATTCAATTAGGGTTGATTCCTCCTTCAGACTTTGTGGTTTCATAGCTGGTCCAGAAAGTTTTGCATCAGCGTTACTAATTTTTATTCCTTCAGGACTTCACTGAACTGCATTAATTTAGAGCTCAGATAGACAAAAATGCACAGCATTACCTCTAGATAGTGACCACTTTGACAGTGTCCGGGGCTCAAAGTGCAAGTCTTGGAAATTTTAGCTTCATTTTAGATAAACGAGAAGAACTAAGCCCAGGAAGTATTTATCAGCATGGTATCTTAAATGGCTACTTCTGCTTTTCTGTGCATTTCTTTATACCAACTGGACTTCTTTTCCATGTGAAATATCAAGTGTGGGAGGGTGCATTTGATGATTCGGCTATGTTGAGCAGCCACCTGTATAGTGAAAACCTGTTACTGACAATGGGAATGTATTTGCCGGGTTCAGCAGGTGATGAACAGCAGATGGTTGAAGATGATGATGGTTGAAGACTTTGGCCTGCATTATGTTTAAAAGAGGATTTTGGGGACTTGCAAACTGCTGAACATGATGCTGGATGTCCTGGTGCTTGCAAATAGACAAGGCTTTTACTAATTTTTGTCTGTTCTTTAAAGTTTTGCAAGAACAGTTAACACGTTATTCCCAGAAATGTGAGCAGTGTTACCTAATTAGGTACAAAAGGTGAGTGCATTCTGTTTTACTGGAATTAGCAGAAATAAGAGACAAATGGTATTTGTAAAACAAGACCAACGGGATCATGTGTCACACAATCCTAGATGAGTAATCCAGGTATCAAAACTAGGAACTACTTTCCCATGACTCCCAGTGTAATTCATGGAAAGAGATAGATGCCTCTAGTATAGAAGATGAAATTGGGAAATCTGAGAGACCCTGTCTCTCTCCCCTGGCTGTATGCAGCATCTAAGCCTGGCAGTTTCGCCACTTAATTGGTATGAATCCTCTCCCTTTCCTGAACTGGTAAAATCCTACTTCAGGAAAATGCTTTGACACTTTTATCTTTTGACACGTTCATCTTCAAGCGTCTGAAAACCTGGGGCAGGTTGAAAGATGTTACGTGTATTTAAAAACAGTGGCATGCTTCACTGTGTGTGGCAAAAACAAACGGGAAAAGTTATTCTATCTTATAAGCTTAAACATGATAACAGATTTTTTTTTTTTTTTGGTAGACATCAAGCAGTTAAAATAAAGGTGTCATTTGCATTTAGGAATATTCCTCCTTGTTACTTAAATAAAACTTGTCCTTTCCCTTCTGAAACATGTGCTTAGCTCCATTGGTTCTAGAGAGTGTGTAAATTATACCTGCCTTGGGAGAAAATAACTTGGCCTTGAAATCAGATACCTTTTCCAGAACAACCATGTGCTTTCTGGCTCTGGAGCGCTGCATTGCATCATACTGCACAGAAGAATTCTTATAAAAATGATGGTTAGGCAAATCTAAAATGCTTTGTGAAAAATGCCTTTTGGTGGTTGGGGGAAGGGGGGTTGCCTCATTTTTACCATCAGGATGACCACACGTGTTCAAAGTCCAGATGGAAAAGAGAGTGAAAGACTGTCACATGGAGAGTATATCTTTAATAGAGGCTGTGAGAGGAAGAGGTTTGGTCCCTGCTGTCCACGTTACTGTATGTTAGAAGGATGCCAAGCCTCCACATCTTCTTCTGGAGCAAAAATCACCCTTCTTTTTCTCAGAAGGAGTGTAGAAATGCTTTGGGTTTCTCACGCTGCAGAACAGAGAAAAAATTTAAAATCTCACAACATGTCACCAGATAGGAAAACAATTTCCTTCCTAATTCTAATGACTTACCATTTCTCATGGAAAATAATGCCAATAGCATGTTAGGGTTTTCAAATAAGATGGAAAAGAGTAGTTTCAGCACTGATGTTATGGTGTAGGTAGAAGAGAACATTAAAGCTGAAAAATATCAGCCCTCGGGTCAGAAGGGGCTTTTTCCCTGATCTTCCTTTTCATTCATTTTTACATCACATTTATCTCCAGCCATAGAAGAGGTTATTACTGGGCTCCTAGATGCTGGTCATATAAAAATGACAATATTAAGCAGTGGCAGGTGAGCCAGGGAGGAGCAATGGCTGTGGTATTTTTCTAGCTGATTTTGGCAGTGATGTCATGTTATTGTGTGCAGGCAGAAGTAGAGGAATAGCGTATTGTTCAAAAGGAACAATGCGGGCACACTTGGTGTAGCCAGGCCAATTAACACTAATCATCACAGATGCCATTAACTTCTGGTAAAGAAATGTTAATCCCACAGATCTATTATTGCCTGCAGTGTCCCGAGGAGGGAGGGTGAGGGCGAACATGTAGCTCCTGGGGATCTCATGGCAAATATAAAGAGCTGCCAGTGGCCAAATAATGTGCTCCTAGAAAAAGGCATGGTCCATTATCCCTGCTGAAAACAGAGTGACAAATTACTGTAAAAGTACTGTACTGCAGCTGAAAGAAGCCAATAATTTCATGAATTTTACAGGTACAGCGAACCATAACAGTATGTTCTAGTACTACCCTCTGCATGCTACAGTGCTTTACACTATAGTTCTTTTTACAGCACTCACAATATAAGCCATGTCCTTTCTTAGAAACATCCCTCAAATCAGGATACTCGGAAGGTACATCTGCTCTACCCTGGGAGACGAATAACACTAGGTTTAAGAAACTGTGCTATAACTTGCATGCTTATTACCAGGATCCAATTCTGATCTCATCTCTGTTGATCTTATTTCAGTATGCATCTGTTGACTAAGAAAAATGTTACTACTGATTTGTATTAGAACTGAGCCTCAAATATCTTCTGTGATGATTAATCTCTTCAGACTGTTTTCCACATCTTGTCCATGGTCTGACCAACTCATGCTGCTTCTTGAGTGTTGGTGTGACGTTCAATACATTGGATATGAACATATGCCTTACCGTAATATAATAGTAACCTTGAAAATGCAATAATATTTGGAGTTGAATGCCAAATGCATTTGGTAGTGCACAGATGCACTGGAAAAGGGAAGTGATAAGAAGGGAGATACCTGGAGAACTTGATGAAACAACATAGACAGGAGGTGCAGTAGTTGATGTGCTTCAGATTTGGATGTGGAAAACATTGCATGCACAATGGTGGTCAAAGGAGAGGAGAAACAGCAGGTGAAAGCCAGTTCAATCAAAAAGCTTGGGGTTTCCTTGATTTAATTAGAGCGTACGCTGTTTCATCACAGATTACTGGTAGAAGATCTTTTACTAATGAGAAAAAATTTAACAATAAGAGACAGTTTACAATCAGTGACTTTTTTTGGCCAACAGATTTGCTGAAGCAAGGATGAAGTTCTCCTTTGCTAAAGGAGAATCAGTTAGGAAAAGACGACTTTTGCTGTGAACTTAAGTTATTAAAGAATGTCCCTCTGCCCCAGTCCGTCCTATAGTTTGGTTAATTCTCATCTTAACTTTGTGTTCTGTTTACTGGTTACATTTTTGATGACAGCGGTTTTTATGTTTCTTTGATTTATCAACAGAGGAGGAGAAAGCAGCCTATAGCATTAACTGCTGGTCAACACAGAGATGGGACAGGGCTATAATTGTTGGAATTGTTATTCAGACATGTGTAACGATTCAATGAACTTAGGTTTCTGGCACCATTGTGAGTGATGCTTTTACAACAGACTGCTATTTGAGTGTGTCTTGCAAGGATTCCCAGCACCAAACAGTGTTACCGCTTTCAGATTCTTTCCCTAAATTATGCCTTTTAAAGGATATGTCTGTGTAGCTCCCTCATATGATCAGGTGGCTTTTCTGGCTTCTGAAGCTATATTTCCCATGGTATCTGTCTTGATATGGAAAGGAAGGATACCTTGGTAAGCTGTGGCAATGTCCTTGCCTTCCCACCCGCACACTCTGACACTTTTCAGAGCTCTCTTCACATCACCAGAACCATACTAGAAAATGGCTCCAGATCCCTCTGCTGCAGGGGTTGATTCTAGTCACCTTGGGTATGAAGTATGCCAGAACCTTTTGCTCCATGTCCAAACTAGAAGAGTTATTTAAAGAGTAAGATCTTGACGATGGCAAGACAACCACTGGCAACCACTGGGATCTAGGAGAAAACTTTACTTCGAGTGAAAACTTTCATGTCTTGAGAAGTTGAGGAAGGGAGATCAGGCACAGAGAAGTATAGGCAGAGCAGGGGCAGCAGTCAGGGAACGGGGAGGAGAGCCAAGACAAAGTAATGCTACCTGCATTACCGTGAAAGAAGACAATGAAGGGACCACCTTTAAGAATGTTTTTCTTCTGCCATGTCTTTAATGACTACTAATACATCAGATGGCTAGGACATAAAAAAAATTAGTATAAATGCCCAAAGTAAGCATCCATGTTGCTCCTTTGCCTTTGCTAAATTTTTCACCACTGGCGAGTTTTACATCATCAGAAAAAGGATACGCAAATAGAAGAAAAATGCAGACAGGATAAAGCATGAACTTTCACAAGTTGGCTGAAGAAAAATACTCTTTCTGTCCTGAGAAAAGGAGTAATCCAGTAAAATCTTACCACTGGTTCAAAGCATGAGACAGAGTCAAAGACGTAAGAAGGCTCTCAGTGGATTAAACGAAATCCACAATGGCAGCCAAGCACACCAGCTATAAATGTTCTCACTGAGCCTGCAGACATGGATGCTCACTCAGCCTCCAGTGATAAAGCACTTACCCATTTGGCTTTGGGCCAAAAGATTTGGAGATCTGAGGCAAAACCGATCACTTTAGGAGAGAGTCTGATATGAGTGATTAAAGACAGATTATTGGATTAAGATTTGATGCAAATTTCAAGTCCTTCCTTTTCTTTCCAGTTTTATTTTATTTTTCTTGTCTTCTTTGTCTCTGTGTAACTATAATTGAATGCGTCTTTAAACTGTAAATTGTAATTTTGCTGTCAGCAATGGAGCTTTAATTTCAGATGTTTATTAGAAAATTTCTCTGTGAGGCTGTGAGTTTTGTTAGCTGGAGGGACTTGAATCAATTGTATACCTCCCCCACAAAGCCATGGACAGTATATCGTGTTTTGGTGCTTTGAATGTTTTATTTGCCAGTGTGAGAAGAAGATATAATCTCTGTCCCAACTCATACTCCTCTCTCCTTCACTGTGGTCATGTTCTTATGCACTTGCTTGTTTTTAGACACAAGAGTGGAGTCTCATCAGGGTTTCCTGTCCTTGGGTGTGGCCTGGCCCACAGTTATGGCCATGGCAAAAATGCTGTGATATCCTATTCAGAACTGCAGTGAGAAGGGAAGTTTTCCTCTTATGTAGATGAACAAATACATCCCTAGCCAGCAGTGCTGTTCTCATGAGTTGCTACTGAAAGATATGACAGGGGTAAATGAATGCAGAAAAATGGAGGAGAAACAGTTGCAGGGAGAAGTCAGTCTAATTTATGAGCCCCCATTGCTTCTTCAAAGGAAATATATATCCTCTTGCAAAAAAGGGGGAGGGAGGGTAAAAGCAGCAGCTGAGGATTCTTGGAGTGCAGCAGAATCCTCAGCTGCCATGGAAATAATGAGGACGGCACCAGCTGTTCCCAGTCTGTCCCACACATTTTGGGGCTACTTTTGAAGACCAGCTGGTATGCAATGCTCAGGTGATGCTGCCTGTGAGGTATAAATGCTGTGTGCTCATGCCACTAAGATAAGCCTCAAAATATGTTTAAAGATCACCACAGCAATGTAGAACAGCTTCTTTTCTGCTTCACCCTGCTACATTCTGCCATCATGAATGTGTGCCTGTGATGAGTAAGTGAGTGATCTCACTGTTGCATCTGTGTCTTTTCCTCCTGTTCTCTTCCCACTGCTCTGTGACTTCACTGCTCTATGTCCAGGATGTTTGTAGGCTCTTTGGTGTATGGGCTTTGTGTCTGTAACGTTGGATGAATCACACATTTTTAGATCAATAACATGAAAATAAAGAACTATCGAGACAGTAAGTCAATGGAGAGGCTGGATGGGATCATGTCATCGTTAGACCCTTTTTAGGGGAACTTTCTGAATCTGTTTGAGAAAAATATGGTATGATGTGTTTTATCCCTGTTTGAGCTGGATAGTTAAGGGAGTTTTTATTTTTCTAATCCTCTCTCACAGTGCACCACAGGCATGCTTTTATTGCGCAGTGTCACTCTACCTTGTGGAGTCCTGTTGCTTAAATAGCTGTAGTTACTCAAACAACAATAAAGCCGTGTGTCTGCAGAGCGTATCTCTGCCTCTTTACCCATTGTGCTACCTGCAAGAGACAGCAGCACCAAGCAAACCTTTCAGATCTGCCCGAAGAATGGGGTCTGCTTAAACACTGTGCCGCATCATGTTAGTTGCTTGATGGCATTATGTCACTGTCAGTCATTTGGTGTAGAGCTCTAATATTGCTCACTCTCACTCTCTCAGTCCCTCTCTCTTCACTCTAATTGAACCCCTTATAATTAAGATAAATTCTGAGCAATCAAACCTGGAATGTGGATGAACAGTCCCTTGTGCAAGCCCAAAAGTTCAGCTTTAGGAGGTTATTTCATACACTGTAAATCATTATCCTGGTTTAACTACAACATGTGGGACTGTGAGTTCTTGGAAAAGCTTGCTACAGCAACTTCAGTTATGAAGATAACTCAGTGGGAAAGGTTCTCTATTTACAACTCTGTGATTTTATAAGGCATACTGGATTCTTTAACGTTAGCACCTTAGCAATCAGTGAGAGAGCATAGACCCTACAGCTCATTACCAGAAAATGAGGTGCGACTCCTGAAGATGGATTTCCAGGATCCATAAGTCACACTAACATTTCAAGATAGAGGGGGACATGTAGCCTATTT
Source organism: Tauraco erythrolophus (assembly GCF_009769465.1). Taxonomy (NCBI): domain Eukaryota; kingdom Metazoa; phylum Chordata; class Aves; order Musophagiformes; family Musophagidae; genus Tauraco; species Tauraco erythrolophus. Next base: position 38,978,642 of record NC_141467.1, read on the forward strand.
TACTTAGCTTGAGGTACAGCTCTCTGCTGATGAGTAACGGGGCTATGATGTGGAGCTGCTATGAGTCAGAGAAATACTCAGAATATGATGGGGGGGGGGGGAAAGAAACAAAGGAGCTTTCAGAAAGAGGAAGAGAAAAAATGGGAATACTCCAATTTTCATAATAAAGGCTAGAAATATTAATGTAGTTTGAATGGGCAAGAAACCAGAGGTGCTTGGACCTGCACTGTGACACCAGCTTCAGACAGTTCCCCATGCCTGCTTGGGGCAGAGGCTAGCAGAAAGAATGATGTTGTTTCCTGTAGGGTTCAACAGGATTCTGGATTTATTAGGTCCTCCATATCAAGTCCATCTAGACTCATTTATGCAGCTTTTCTATTGTTGAACTTGTATGTGTTGTTTTGTGACCTTAGACTTGAGATCTCTCTGGGTGTCCAGATCATTATTCAGACCCAATTCAGATCTATGTTTTGGGGAAGGAGAGAATGGAGATGACACGATGTACAAGAGCATGTACACTTCTCTTGCCCTGCTGTGATGTTACAGCATGGCTCATAACTTCTCAGATATTCCCTAATTTAGACACAGCTTCATTGGACCACTTTTTGAGCAAGTCTAGACTATTTCCAGCTTTGTGTGAAAACCCTATCACATCATTTACTGGCATACTCAGGAAATTGTAATGAGTATCAGCTTGTTCTAATTGTGATGGCTGCCTAAGGGGGGACTTGTGAGAGGCCCAGAGACCTGGAATATCTCAATGCTTATGACTGTTTCTAAGACTGCTCTTCAAAAACAATTTGCACGTACTCACTGACTCTGATTCTGCAACTGGAATTGCAACATGACAGAATTGGTGGTGTTTTTTCCATTTCCAATCCTTTTGCATTTGAATTTGGTTATTAGGATACTTTACAATTACATCTTCTTGAAGTAGTATAGCATAGCAGATGTAATATGAAGTGTTCATAGACATCTTGAATATCATGGCAGTCTGCAAGGAAGATCCAAGTACACTCTTCCTCCAAGTTTGTTGCCATGAGTTTCATGATACAGCAGCTAAGTCATAAACAAATATGCTCGACACAGCTGTATAAAGACCAGTTAGAAAAGCAAATTCCAAATCCAAAGGCAGCATAAAGATCGCTTGTTCCAACACTCCAAAGAGAATAGAGAAAGAGATAAGCTTTGCTGAGGCTGGACTTTCCTGAATAGTCCTGCCTCACTGTACAGGAATTTGCATGCATCCTGTATGCAGTCTGTGAGGAGACCAAAAACGAATTTGACATCCTTAGGATCATTTCCATCATATGCTACCTCCTTCCTGTCTACAGGCTACTCTTTCAGGTGTGGTCTTTGTCTTCGGCTGGTTTTGATCTTTACAAAAGTTTTAAAAAAAACTCAACAAAACAACTTGTGATTTTTATTGTAGAAAAGTCCTATTATGAAATAATTAAGCAGAGGTTGAAATCATGGCCAAGAAACAGTCTTCATAGCGCAAAATCTGTTTTTACATGCTCTGATGCAATCTACCTTTAATTTGCCTGAGCTGTGGCCCTCTGCATGTGTGAAGTGTTTTGTGAAAGTTGTGATTCACCCCTGTGAGAAAGGCTAGTACAAGCTAGAAGCCAGTTAAATTCCTCTCAAACTCTCAAAATGGCTCTTACATTGGATTCCACTCTGGAGGCAAAAATGAATGGATTGTTTTAAATATATCGCCCTGTCTAATAACTCTTTCTTCTGTATGCCAATGCTTAAATAAAACCTGATTTATCTTATTAGGTAGGAATTTATACCTTGCCACATGTAGTTCTGAAAACGATTTTTCCTCCTGCTTCAGGACCCGATTCTCTGAAGTGCTGAGCCTCTGCAGAGGAGGTGCTGAGCGCCATGTGTCCTGCTGAAGTTCAAGGCGGGGTGAAGTCACTCAGCACTTCCACGATTAGGCACTTTGTGACTGTGTTAAAGCTTTTCTACCAGAAAGAATTGCTCTTTTCATGGCATTTATTACACGTCTCCTTGTGTCTCCTTTGCAGACTCTTTCTGCCATCTTTCTGTAATATGAGGAAATTTGATCCTGGAGTTATGGTGACAAACCCTTTCCAGCCATGCCACTGCAGCTTTTCTTATCACCAGAAACCATCAGTGGAATTACTGCTCTCTATTATTTGGTTGCTTTTTTCTTATATTCTATGACACATGGGCTTGAAAGCTCAAGTGTATATTACTGCACAGAGACACAGAAGCTGGCTTTCACATTAAAATCTCATTGAAGAAAGGAGTAAGGATGGGGAAAGGGAATCACCTAATTAAGTAATTACCTGGTTGTCTCAGTTTATTGAGATATAAGTAATAACTTATTAACAACAATGCAGTTCTGAGTGCCTGGTAAATAATTGCCTAGAAATTTTTTTGTGGCTGCAGTGTCAAAACTATGGAGAATTTCCTGCTGCCTGTTCTGCTGTCTTTTGCTTTGCTCTGCAGTCTTGCTTTCCTCTTCCACCCAGTCTCTTCTTCCTTCTTCACTTCTGCAGTGCACTTCTGGTTTACACTGAGCTTGTGTTTCTGGAAATCTGTCATGTCATTGTCCGGTGGATTTACTTGGGGCCAGCTTCACGTTTAGGGTGAACTGCCACAGCTCGGGTTTATGACAGCTGAGGATCTGACCCTTTATGTATCCTTTAACCTCCCCATGCCAGACTGATTGTGGCAAGAACACAGACTGGATTATGGATGTATTCCCTGCTTATGTTTTAACAAGTAGCAGGCTAGAGTAAGCCTTGTTTGTGAGCATTTTTAGTATTACCTCACCAAATGCAAGTCTTCTGTTTGCTCAGAATACACAGCTGTGAGTCTCTTAACTCCTGTGCATCAGCATCTTCAGAAATCCTCTCATTTGGAAAAGTAGCAGTGGCCTCTGAGTTAAAAGTGCTCCTAAAACTCAGCCTGAAGTAGAAAGGACAGATTAGCTAAGCTGGGACTGGTTAAGAGTTTTTTTTAAAGTTTTTGCCTTAGCTGCAGCAGGTGTAAAGTTTCATTCAAAACTGGGAGTGTATTGGCTAACAAGCAACAACACTCTTGTTGAAGAGCTCTCCATAGATTCTTTCTTCTTAACCATCTTAATTTCCAAAGTCTCAGATGGTATCTGGGCAGGGCCCTTAGCAGACAGTCAGGCTGCAGAGGTGTGCCTGATGTTGCCACTTGTTTTTTATTGCTGTTGAGGATGGGTGTGAAGGAATCTCTAATCCTCTACCATGGCCAGCCATAAAAAATGTATGTATTTTCTCACACAGCTTTAGGATGGAGGTGTACCAGCCAGGTCCTGATCCATGCGGTAGAGCTGTTCACAGGCTTCTCCTTGGTGCCAGCAGCCTCTGGGGACAGTTCTGGGCACTATGAAGGGACAATTCAATTTTGGAAACATGCCTCCTTCTAGCATGCTTCTCTGCCTATTTTGAGCTTTGGGTTTTTCAGTCCAGGAGCTGCCTCAGTTTGCTCCAGTCCATCCATAGTATCCCCTTGTTGTTGATGGCTGAGCTGGTTTTGGGAGTGGTGAGGAGGAGAGACCGAATGACATCATGATAGAAAATCAGATCAAGCCTTCAGGTAAATGATAATCAATGTAATATTAAACTTTGCATTTTTGTCTCCTATCTGTGGGGTGAGCTGCTCTTCTGTTGATGCTTCATTGTTGATTAAATCTCCCGTCGTTCATTCCACTGCTCCGAAGCTTCTCATCTATAACATTGCTATGGTGATTTCATATAGAAATTAAAAAGGAAACATTCTTCTAATTGCAAGCAAACCTGGCCTGACTGCTTTTTGTAGAGGCTGAGTACATGGTGTATTTGACAACATAAGGAAAGAATGACAGCCTGGGTGAAAAGAAGTTGGCCTTTTTAAAAAATTTTTTTTTAAAGATGTTAGTTGTATTCTTGTATCTAGTGTAATCAGATGCATCAGTATGCAGAGCAGACATCTGAGAGTCCTTAGGTCAGTTTGGACTGAGTTTTATTGGCCTTGGGCTCTGTATTTGATGTGCTGTTGTGTAGTGTTGCATAACTATCCCTTTGCAAACATTAACAGTAATCTAAGGTTCAGTCTGAGTGACAGCTATGCATTGTAAATAGGTCTGTTTAGGTGGCAGGGTGATGTAAATAAGGATGACTAAGCCAAACCACATAAACAGAATTCGCCATATGATATTGTTCCCTTTGCATTTTTCTAAGTCTTTTGAAGTTGGGGAGGGGGAAGTGACAGGGCGCATGAAAGCAGCACAGCTCACAGCTCAGCAGTCAGTCGTAGTTTGAGATTTGAATTACAATATCTCTGCCAGATGGACACAGATACCTACGAGGACGCTAGGACAAGACTGCTTCTTAGAGAGGTCAAGTGACTCAGTGTACTTCACTACATCTGTAAATTGAAAATTAAAAACCTGGAGGCATAATTGTCGTAATTTCTAAAATTTAAAGAGACAGAATTAATTTTGTTCTCTTGTGTTTTTTTTTTTCTTTGTCTGGAATATAGATTAGAACCATATTCAGAAGGCTCATTTTTTCTTGTCAATCAGTAAGGGCAGCCAGTCAGACCTCATCAGTGTAATAATGGATGTTCAGAGTGAATTAGTTAGCCCGATCACATCAGAGGTGACACTAAAGAAGGGAGGGGAATACTTTATGGTCTGTGGTGTATTCACTTCTCTGGTAATCTGTCCACATCTGGAAAAGAGAGGAAACTATCCTTCCCAGTTATGGCCAAAAAACTTCTGAGAAGGAACTGAGGTAGAAGGTTACCCTCTGAATGATGCTGATCTGGCCAAAGCATCACACTAGAAGCTCTCCAGTTCCAAGGGCTTAAACAATCAAAGTAATTCTTGTTTACTACTTCCCTCCTGAAATTATATTTCCTTGAATTCCGAAATGTCAGAAGTCTGAGATTCTGACGTCCAAAAAAAACATTTTAAGTACCGTTTTTTATTCATTATTTGTTTTTAAACCTGCAGAGTCTGCTGATAATCCAGGCTTTGATGAAAGTAGACATTGGGAGGAGATGTGGTAAGAGAGCCAGAGAGCATTTAAGCTTGGTCTGGCTGCATCTGAATGACAGGGAATAGACATGTCTTTGCCCTCAACAGATTTCTGTAAAGAAATAAAAGTCATCAATATAAAATGGCGAACTCTACCCAAACTCCTAGATGTGCTGGAATAGAGGATGGGGACAGGACTGGCTGGCCTCTGAGTGAGCATGTTCCTCCAGCTACAGGCAGACTGGAAGGATATTTGTCAGGGCACAGAATGTGAACGCTCTTAGATATAGGACCCTGCATTCCGGCAAACCACTAAGGAGATTCAGTGCGAAATAATATTAGACCAGAACTAAGGAACACCTCAGAGGATCAACACGCTGCAGAAACAAGGGCCAGCTGGAATGGAGCAAGGGTGGAGGTTTCATCTCTCTTACTTGGCTCAGGGAGGTTCACATAGCCTTATGGAACAAATGAGGTGGGCAACCAGACCTTGTCTGCTGGCATTAACTCCACATAAAGGGAGTTTTTGGGTGACAGGAAAGGGATTATTTGCTCTCAAGCAGGGCAAATTAGTTCGAGCAAATCACCAGGTTAGTCCATAAGTGGTTCTATCCTTTCTGTTCATTTAGATATTTCTGCATTGTGTGTGGCAGAATACTGTCGCACTGTATTGCTCAGTTTCCCTGCAAATTTCTGTAGGTAAAAATTAGTTAGAAAGAATGGAACAAATCACATGAAATTAGTCGTGAGCTTCTTGTAGAATTATAGAATGGTTTGGGTTAGAAGGAGTCTTAAAGATCATTTAGTTCCAAACCCCCTGCGATGGGCAGGGACACCTTTCACTAGATCAGGTTGCTCAAAGCCTCATCCAACCTGGCTTTGAACACTTCCAGGGATGGGGCATCCACAGCTTCTCTGGGCAACATGTTCCAGTGCCTCATCACCCTCAGAGTGAAGAATTTCTTCCTCAGGTCTAATCAAAATCTACCCTCCTTCTGTTTAAATCCATTATCCTTTTTCCTATCACTAATCCTTGTAAAAAGTCCTTCTCCAGCTCTCCTGTAGGCCCCCTTTAGGTACTGGAAGGCTGCTAGAAGGTGTCCCTGGAGCCTTCTCTTCTCCAGGCTGAACAGCCTCAACTCTCTCAGCCTGTCTTCATAGGAGACGTGCTCCAGCCCTCGTGTCATATTTGTGGCCCTCCTCTAGTTGAATTTTTATAACCTTTGAGGTCCTATCAAAATAAAAAATACTCCAGACCTCCCCAAAATGCATTTACTATGCATGCTTGACAGAGGATCAGGATACATATGTTGAGATAAGAACATATATACATCTAGGCATAAATATATGTAGCCCAGATATTTTCAGAAGATTTATAGTCATCAGAGAGATGAGGCTCTGAAAAGACACTAATTGGAAGTGTAACAGGTTTTGAGAGGAAGGTCAACGCATTTACGAACGGAACTCTAAGACACGCTGGTCAAGAACAGCAAGGACCTGGATGACAGTATTTAGGAAGCATTTCTGGTCTTTATGTGTTCTGTCTATATTTAATGTTGCTCTTGTATTGATAAGGCCTTGTGGGAAAGTCTCACCACACAAAACTTCTCTGTGACCAGTTGGGCATCTTTTTCTGACAACTAAATTCTGTCAAACAAAATTAATTTTATATGTGCTCCCAATACACAAATATGTACATATGTACACATTCATACATGCATGTGCATATATATACTTAAATAAACAATTTGAAAACACAGGCTGCTACTAATGAATCACCAGAAGATTGAGCGGTAATATTTACAAAATTGAATAGTATTTTTCTATGTCCTTACACTTTGACAACTAACTTGGAGCTTTTACAAAGGATCTGATTTTTAGAGTGTGATGATTTTTGAAAATCAGGTCTATTAAAAGGCTTACATTGACTATCCAAAAATCTAGTTTCCAATTAGCATTGGCAAAGTTATACCGTTGTACAGCATAATACCTTAATTTACTTTGGGTCTTGTAGTTTCGTGACACAGAAATCCATTTTCACAACATAAACTCAACAAGAACTGTTACTTTTAACTACTGTGATGACAACCTATACATGTCTAAATAGAGGAAAATATATTTCAAAAAGTCTTTGCAAAAATTCTTAAGATTTATGAATCTATGGCCATTTTTTCTTGCAAATATTCAAGCTGGTAGCTTTTTCTGCCTACAAGCATTTTTAGGATAAATTTCTAATTTATGTTGTTCTGTGGAGGTCTTACATAAAGCCACTAACATAATACCATATGACTAGGGGGGATCAAATAATCTGTGCAAATATTGACTCACAAATATCCAGCACATTCAGCAAACAGTTCATAAGTAATTCGTTGGCTAAAATGAATACAGAAGTTCAGAGCATTGTTGTGAAAACTAAATTTTTCAAGACCATAGCCTCTTCATTGGAAATTTACCTAAAGAAGAAAAAAAGTAAAATCGCAAAATCATTAAGAATTTTTTCCATGTGGCTCCTAACGCAATGTAATATGTGTTCTCTTCCCTCCACTATCATCTTTCTATTAGCTTTTTAGTTTTGGACACTACATTAATAGGAGTACTTCTCTGATCGACATAAGTTTCAGTAGCTTCTAGGATTTTGTTGTTGTTGTTACTCATATAATGTTTTCTTCAATTCTAGAGTGCCATGCATCAAGGCTGAAATGTTCTTGGTGCATAGAATTGAGTACAGAGATGTTTCAAATTTAGTCTTTTTCTTCTTCAGTACAGAGAATACTAAATATTGTTTTGCAGAAACCTCTGAATAACTGTAAGAATGCGTGCCTCAGAGGAGTCATGCATTATGCACCCATCTTCTTGTTTTGGTTTTCTCTTTTTTTTTTTTTTTTTCTTAGGGGTAAGAAAGGCTTGTTGCAGTGAAATTTGCCTTCTGGAGTGCGGGTATATCAATAAAATAACATACAGTATGGAAGCTGAGAATATTTACAAAATCAGTTAAAGAGGCAGGTTTTCTGCTCCCCAGCTGTTTCTCAGAAGGCTCACCAACAAAATGTTTCACACAAAAAGCTTAAGTAATTTTTATTAAAACTTTCCCAAAACATTTTAAAATACATTGTCACAGACTATTTAAAGTTGTGTTTGCTGTCATGGACAGGCTAGGCAACCTGTCATCAGATGGGCAGTTCTTCATGGATTTCTTTCTTTTAACAAGAGCTGCCTGTATTATATGCAAATTTGTCATTTTAAATTCATCCAATATATAACCGTTCTGATCTCACAGCCACACTGCTAATCATGTACAGTATCAGTGTACAGCTTAATTCCCACTCGGATGCTATCGGTGAGCCTTGAACGAGAAGAAGCAACTCTTCACTTTGAAAAGTTGCACTTGTAATGTCCCCGCAGCCTGATCCTGACTCTTGAAATATTCTTAGACGCAGCCTCCCCTCTGAATCAGCCTAAGCTGGTTCAAAATGCTACTGTGTGTGACAGGATAGCTTCTTGGGAATGATACCATGTATTGCAGAAGCACAAATAAGCATCTGCAATGATCACTGAAAGCTTTAGAGAAAGCGGCTACCCTTAAGATGACCAACTGCAAATTTCCTGGGTAACTTGCCAAGGGAATGGCAATAGGACATCGACTGCAGCTGGAATTATCATAGAAGTACGTAATTTCTGGCAACAGAATTAAACTGTCCAGCCATGCTTGCTGGAGCATTTGCCAGCTGAGTGGCAACACTGAAAGGAACAATTGAAAAGCCTCCTAACAATCTGAACAGTAGCAGTCCAAAACCGTCTTGAAGAAAGCTTCTTAGACGAGTACTAATCAAAATACGGAATATAGGCACTTTTGCTGTCTTCATGTAAGATGGAAGATGCACTCTGCTTGAAAGAGTTTAGAAAAGACTTTAGAGGAGTTTTCCAAAGAAAAGCACATTAAATTTTTATAACCTTATTACAACAATATACATCTAGCAGTATTCAGAATAGTTCAAACAGTTTGGTTTACCCTTAAATAATATGCTACCTGTCTTTGACCTGGAAAACAGGCTTTGAGAAGCCCACCTTTGCTTTTGACACCCCTGAGCTGAACAGTCTGGGGTACAAACTCAGCTGATGTCAAAGTTGTTATCGCTGAAGTCAATGGAAATGCATTGATTTACATTAGCAGAAGTTCTGGTTCTGCGCCTTCTTTTGTCCTCTGTCCCATTTCCAGGGTTATAATAGACCACTCAATGAGTAGACTGGGAGGATCAAGCTGATGATTTGGTATTTCAGGGACTAAAAGGCAGTCTATGATAGAGCATATGGTCGTCTTCTGCCCTTTAGTATTCCTATATCATGCATCTACTGCAATCTACTGCCATAGAAATAAGAAGCCTGATAACCTGTTAGAAATAGAATAAATAAGAGATTTGTAAACAATTGTACCCGGTATAAATTACAAAATCAGCACACAATAAGTTTATTACCCCCAGAAAATAAATTGATTAAAATGTGTGAACATTTCTGAGCTTTTTAAAAAAATAACGATCAAAGCTACAAATTATGTAGGTCTTTAACAGTACAAATAAATAAAATTAATAACCAGCCCAGCCAGTATTAAAGATTATGTGGCTAGAGAATTCATCACTCTATTGACCCGAACTTTGGACTGGTTACATAGCCCAGATGTAATTAAAACACACACAGTGTTTACCTGCCTCGAAACTGCATCAGGTTACACTGGGTTAAACTAAATGCCATAAGCTTGGAAGAATCCCGAAGGACTTTTGCCTCCTGCGCTAAAATATAAGATCACTACCCTTTATGTTTCAAGTTGTATCACAACAAACATTCTGTGTAAGAGGATACAGCAGTTTATATTGCAAATGCACCATAGTTTCTGCCAGCGCAGAATTGACTTTTCTTTTTTTTCCCCCTTTTTGAGTATTCTAAGGCACGGCCTTAATCCTTCGTTAAACAAAATTATCTCTAGGCTCATTAGGACTCTGGAGTTCATCGTAACTGGCACCAAGCAGCAAACAAGCAAAGGGAAGGTACTGGATATCAGCACTGATAACAGGCACCATGCGTGATTCTTCGGTGCTGAAATACCCTTCTGCCATGGCTGGCTGTAAGCGAATTGGCTGGACAGATTTTCCAGATCCCCTGAACGTTCCTAAATTACTATACTCACCCAATTACAGTCCTCAGGGGTCACATTTCATTTTCTGAAAACTGGTAACAGGCCACCACAGCTGATGAAATGATGTGGGTATCCAGGCAACTATTGTGCTGTTTGATTAATATAGCAAACACTTGTGTGGCATGATCTCACATGCCTCCAAATGTTCCACACGATCTGCCTCAAACTGGAGACCATAAAAGTTTGCCTCATAGTTACATTCCCAGTCTTGCACGGCTCGGATTTTCCAGATGAAAATATTTATTAACACTTCTTGTTACACACCTCTGTCATATGATTTAACCCCTGATTTATGCAAGAAGATGTTCAGAAACAGGAGGCTGATTTCTGCTATTTCTTCTTATCTCGTTTTCCTTCAATAAATTTTATTCACTTCACTCTAAGCCAGTTAGCTATGGGAAGGTTTCAGCTTGCTTTCAGGTATTACAATAGGTAGATTTGCCACATACTTTTAATTTAGGATGTAATCTCACTCCAGTGGATGTTTTCAACAGCTGTAGCATGGACGTCTGGCTAAGGGGGAAAGGAGTATGGACAAAAAGTGCAGCTGCTTGTTGTTCAGAGAAATAACAGAGAGATTTCTAAAATACCCTAGGTCTCTCATTTTAGTGGAGAGAATCCGAGCATCGTGTCCCCTTCAGATGTGCTGAAAGTATTTTCTTTAAAAAAGGTAGACCCAGCATTGTCACCAGGACTATAAACAAACATCTAACCTAGTTTTTGTTTTCAACAGCACCATTTTCTGCAGGCAGCCGACACACTCTGCTTTGCAAATGCTGGAGAGACAGCAAAGGAGGGAAAGAAAGAGCGTACGGCCGTCGCGTTCCCCCAAGGAAACTCAGGGGCTGCGAGGCAGCAGCGAGCCTCCTGGGCAGCACCCACTGCCGAGCCCGTCCCCCAGTTTCTGTGCAGTATTCAAGGGGTTAACGGAGCTTGTAGTGGAGTGTTTGCTTTCTTCTGTTTGAAATCAAACATTTGATCTTTATCTGAGGTGACAGGTTTAATGCCTTTCTTCTCTGACAAATTTTTAGCCGAAGAGGAATGCAAACACATATATCGGTGTGGTTTCGTAAGTGCTCATCTAAGCAAGCCAATATTGGCAGCTTCGTCCTCTAGTAAACAGCACAGCTATGAGCTGGTGCCACTTGCTTAAAAAAAAATTTATATCCCTTACATCATTTAAATGACTTTACTCTCGATCTGTCAGGGGTCAGGTACTTTGACAGAGCTTTAGGTGAGGCAAAGTATCAACGTTCAGCAATGCTGACTTCCCTTCTCCCTCTCTCCTTTTTTTCTTTTTCTGCTGCTTCTTATTTAAGCTAATTTAATGTTTCCAAAACACCCTATTTCCAGCCCCAGAGAGGAAAAAACATTTCTCATGTGCATGGCAGGATGTGTTCTGGTCAGCAGAAATTTGCCTAAGACTAAGTCTCTCCCTGTGGCATGCTCTGCTCCCTTCCTGAGGAATCCAGCAAGGGGCAAAGCAACGGATTAATGCTGATTGTGACTGTGGACTTCACGAGGACAGATGTCTGCTCTGGAAACAAGACTGTGAAGTACAGCCTGTTTTAAATAGGCCAATGAAGATTCATGAAGCCATAGTAGGTTGCAGACATTTTTATGCTAATTTTTATATACCCGAGCACAGCAAATACTGTCTGTTTCAAAATGGCTTTCTATCACCTCTAACTTACTGGGAAAAAATTAGGTCCTGCTTTGACTGAAACTTTTGCTACAGGTCTGAAGCACAAAACACTGCTAACAAAATCTGTAAAAGCTTGGTAGCTCGCGTAGGTTAAAAATATTCTTACTTAAGCAGCCCTACAGTAGCTCTGTGCTTGGATGGTGTGATAATGCTGAAAGTACCTGCAAGAAACACTGAAAAGACATTGTGTTGTATCATGAAGCTTTTGTTTTGGCTTACGACATTGCTTAGCTAAAAAAATGGTGGAAGAATGTTTTGTGACTGACTGTGCCTTTTTGGAAGTCCAAAGTGCTTTGTTAGATCACAAATTAAACCAAGATTAAAGGTGCTGAGTTTGTCTCTTAATAGAGGTGGGAGTATAGAAAGAAATTGTAACTTTAGGATGCTTCCAAGCAAAAATTATCATCCATGGGGTCAGGCATAGTTTTGATCTGCTCATTTTCTGTTTACAGCAGAATTGGGATCAGATTTGTTTGGGTCATGTTATAAAATACTTTTCAGCCACTGAAGTTTCTAGTGTAGGTCTTACTCCATTTTCTCATGCCAAGTGCTTGCAGTACCTACTGATAACGATGAACAAAACCACTAACATTAACATAACATGCAAGCAACCCTACTATGGTGTTTGGGGAGTCACCACCTTTTCCCCAGAGCTTTCACCTCAAGTCTTAGATCCCCTAAGACAGAACAGAACACACAGGCTGTGGTGTTTGGATGCAGGACTATTCCTTATTTAATTCAGTCTCGCATTGTAACTTTCCTTGTGGCTTACAAAATTACTTCCCTTCAAGGAGGGGCTTCATCTTCCACCAAACAATGTCTAACTGATGATTCCTTTGGGTGCTGGAAAAGCCAGCAGCTGAGGAGTAGGCTGTTGCCTTGGGACCATCATGGAAAGCCCGTATGCACACTGACTCCTTAAGGTAACTTCCTGCCACCCTGAACAGGAGATGTGAATTTAGATTTGATCATGAATTCGGCCCTATTCTGAAACTGCTGTGCAAACACACTCGAGCTGGTGGATAGGTCCAGCAAAATGAAGACAATAGATCTTCTGTTCCCGGCTGTCTCAGCAGTGGAGAGCACTTGTGTTGGGTGGTATCTGGGAGCCCTTCTCCAGAGCATGGCAAATTGCAGTGCTGGCATCAAAGCTGCTGTTATCACTTTCAGCTCCAAACCACTCTAATCTTTGTGAATCATTACTGGGAGTGTGTGTTTTCTGCATGTCAGGTTTTGGTATCACAAGAAGTGTGATCACAACTGGATTCATGCCAGGGACGTACTTGTTATGGAGCTTCTAACAGACTTCAGTTCCTTGTTAGCATTGCAGGTAGACAGACATACGTGGCCAGGAAGGCGGTGCTCCTAAAGCTACCCAAGGGTACCCAAATAAGCTCTATTTCCACTCTATGTTTTGTGACTAGCCTGCTGAAGCACAATAGAAGATGATCTGAGAGAGGATTCCCAGACTGACGCCAGGTTTGTTTGTTCTGTGAGGAGAATCGGGCCTCATTGATCTTTGCTCGTTTGCTGATTCAGGGTTCCTGTTGGTGTTTTCTTGTGTGATCCCTGACTGTGCTTGTTCCCCCGTTACTTCTCCTGCCAGCAGGCTGAAATGCTGGTCAGTTATCACTTTTTTTAATCCACCAGTGCTCACTGACATAGAGCCAAACAGAAGCACAAGCATAGGCAGCATACTGATAAGGTGATGTTATGCTACCACACCTGTACGATGTTGCTCCTTTATTATTTTTTTTTCTAAAGATGTCAAGTGAGAAGGAAAAAAGGGTGGAAAAAGTATCCAGTTTATAGGACAAGACCCAAAAGAAGATGGACCTATAGGTATGTGGGGTGGTAAGCGAGGCGAAGCACAGCCTGCCCCAGTGGTGAGGGTGTCCAGGGCTGGGACACTGGCCGGTGTGTCCCAAGCCACCAACCCGCTCCTCAGCTGCTGGCTTTTCCAACATGATCTATAGAGCGATGCTGACAGTAGATTTTCTGGCAGCAATAAAGGTGGCCTGATTCAGAGAATAATTACTGTATGCAAATGAGTGTGATTTTCCTCTGCCCTTTTATGGATGACTCTGCTCTGCCATTCATCAGGGCCACAAATTTCACTTGGTAGGAGACGGATTTAAAGAGACAGCCGCCTCTGGAGCTTTGTCTCGGACTTACTAAATCCATGCTTAAGTGTCTTCATAAATAGACGTGCATATGTTATAAAGGGGATGGCAGATTCCAACCTCTTTATCTATGTATTATTGCTTAGGAAACTGTTGAGAAAACATCCGGCTCTCTGGCCATACAGTATATGAAAGCTTTCACAGCTTTGAATAACAGTCTCTTCTCAAATCAGGGTTATATGTGGTTTAGTATGGCCTCTAGTGTGTTTTTTCTCTCTCGCTGTGTCCTTTATGATGTTTATATGGTATGTGCCTTGGTGTGCAGCAGAGGAGGGAGAGAGCGCTATATTTTTTCTGATGACGATTAGTTAATGGCTATCACGTTCACTGTAGTAATGGCAGAGGCTGCACTCACAGCCAGAAGCCTCGGTGTGTTTGTGCTGTTGAGGTTCAGTCCACCTCATTGCTGGAAGGAAACGTCCCATAGTCTTAGTTGCCCTGTTGTGGTCTTGATCTGATGATACAATCGATATATTGGATAAAGCGGGGAAAAACCCCACAGCAGAAAAGAACCAAATCAAGATTTTTGTTTCTGAGCCTGGCGTGTGCCCAGTGAGTGGCAGGAAAAGAAAATGATGATGAGGTCAGTCTGTTGTCATTCCCTGATGCCGGACAAAGGAACAGGGTGGTGCGTTCACAGGAAATCTGTAGTACATAATGTGTCATTGCTAAATATCAATTTCCGCACTTGCTCCCAGCATGCGCTATGCACGGAGGAGAGGGGAAGGAGAGTGCTATAAATGGAGCAGCCCCGTCTGTCACTGGGCTGTCTTGTTACTCCTATGGTAACAATATACCGGTGTCAGTACATCCAGAACACTCTTCTTCTAGTGCCACTCAGAAAACAGAGAAGAGAAGCTGTGATGTTGCTGTGTTTACTGACAGTGTGCACCACTAGAGGCCATCACACTCTTCCCTAAATAAATATCAATTAATGCACTTTGTTATAGGGAAATCCGGGAGATGAGACCTGGAGTCCTTACTCTTCTCTCTCAGCACCAGTACTGCAGTTCAGGGATCAGGTCCTTCAGCTCACAGATCCGTGAAGGATATACTTTGAGGATGGGGTTGTTTTAAGGAAGTCTTTGGCCCACATGCAGGATTTATCAGACATTCCTTTTCCTTTGAATGTGACAAGTAAGTATCAAAGGAAAGGGGAAAAAAGCAGGCCAGGAGTGTGTTTTGCTCGGTCTATTGAGAAGAGCAGAGAACAACATTTGCAGCTAAATGGGGTAATAGGGAAAGTTTACCTGCTCTAAATTATGCCACAAACACGAAACCTGTGTCATGTTCGCTTCCGCTTTTGGTAAATTTCTTCAGTCTCATAAGGACAGGCTTGGACCAGATTCCTGCATCCAAACCTCCTCACTCCTTGTGACAAACTAGAAGTTTGCTCCACAACAGTTAAGGAGTTGCTTGACATGAATAAACTTTTTCTGGTGTTTGGAGGCACGGATGATTTTCTGATAAACAGAACTTACATACAGTAGTCCTGAGCATCAAAATTTTCCTGTGGAAATCCAGAAAAATTCCTGATTGTGATTTAAAACTAGTAAAAAGTCAGTTGGATTGAAAGGGTTTTATCCCAAACCTCAAAGCTGAAGATGGGAGGTATAAAATCTCACAAACAAAAATTAGTGGCGCTGATCCTGCGAAGCCTACGGAGACACTACCAGTGCCTCTACGCAGGTCTGTGATGAATCTGAACTCCACTCTGGAGAGCCCAGCACTCACGCTTACCCAAGGAGGAGAGCAGCAGGGCAGAGGCAAGTGTTTGGAGAGTAAAGTTAATTATGGGCAGCAAAAAAAGCAGCTTTCCTATATTATTAAGAAGTATTTATTCTGTATCTGTTGAGCTGCTGTTCTAATGTAGGTTGACCTTTGACAAAGATTACAATAATTTGACATTCTTACATTGCATTAATAGCCAGAGTGACTCATTCAGGAGGCGGGTTCTGACTTACAACTTCAGAGCCGATCTGCTCTGTGTCCCATTATTATTTTTGTGTTAATGCGAGCCTTAAGGGTTCAACCCTGATGGGTTTCCATGTAGCTTTGATGTGTAGCAGAAGATTAAAGGAGTTACAAAGTTGTTTCCCTGATCCCCTGTTTCCGGCCACCACAGGTGCCAAGCAGATAACCCGCACTGCTGCTGGAGAGCGCATGACACAGAGGTCGGCCAGTCTTAAGCACCATTGGCCACTGGAGTCCTTTTGACTCTTTTTCTTCAGTCCTGGACATGACACTGAGATTTAGGGTGGCCGTCCCATGCAGGGCAAACTTGGTGTAATGAAATTGCACGTCGTCTGGGTCAGCCAGGAGGGCCCTGATGGCAGTTGCCGGTGGGGTGCCCTGGCTGAATTCCTACCAGCTGCAAGGTGCTGCTGCTGCCATGGAGTCTGTCTAACAAGTGTTTAACCATTGCATTGTTTACACAGATTTTACTGCTGCTGCACAAATTAACCCACGAAGGACATCATGGGACTCTCCAACAGTCTGCGAGAAAATCTGATCTGGAACGTACAAAATAGCTGGGGCAGGGTTAGGGAATGGAGCAAGCACCTCCGAGGAGAAGGTTTAAATAAGTGTATTTATTTTTCTTTAGAATCACAAGGCATTTAGGACTGAGGCCTTATCAAACTGATTAACCCAGGACTGCTGGTGGTTCATGTGAGTGGGAATAAGGCATGAATTTCAAAACTGGTTTTCTCTGCTTCAAAATCTCCAGACCACAATGAGAGGAAAGAGAAGGAAAGGGGGAGGAAAGCTCATTTAAGGGAAAATATTCACAAAAGCTTCAATTGAATACAAATCTTCATGTGACTGTATCCCTTCTCACCTGCAACTTACTTTCTCCCCCTCCAACGTCTCCCGACCCTCTGTGAACACAATCGAGAGATGGTTTCCGCAACCCAGGTCTGGATATTGCACCTCATATGGTTTGAATATATACTCAATATACAGTCTAGAGTTACTGCATGCATTTATAGGAGTCCTCACTGCATGCTAGGCACTTGCCAAACGTTCAGGAAGATTTCTGCTCCAAGGAGTTTGCCATCTAAGAGCGATGACAAAAATTGACAGAAGGTAGGGGGAAAACAATAGGAAGTTTACATACAGTCAGCTGGACATGACAGGAGCAATTTAAAGTATAGATGGGAAGAGGTCCTGCAGGTGAACTCCGGGAGGTCTTGCTGGGCATCCCAAGCCGCATAGGTGAAGTCACAGAGGCAGCTGTGGAGCAACCTGACAAAGAGATAAACAGGCTGTCAGCATGGGAGCCCACCTAACTGAGCAAAACGGATTGTTTTTTTTTTTATTTTTGAAAAAAGTCACTGTTTAAATTAGATGTCTAAATAAAGCAAAGTTCGCTATTCAACCTGACATTTTCTTCTGTGGAGAGGTTTCTATGAAATTTGAATCACTGCATTTTTTCATTTAAATTTTCACCAACTGAAGTCCACTTGTAACTAGCTCTTCTTCTGCCGAACGTTTTCCCTTCTTCTCACAAATCCCTTGTGCTCCCT
The DNA here is from genome assembly GCF_009769465.1 of Tauraco erythrolophus. Classification (NCBI taxonomy): domain Eukaryota; kingdom Metazoa; phylum Chordata; class Aves; order Musophagiformes; family Musophagidae; genus Tauraco; species Tauraco erythrolophus. The sequence continues at coordinate 38,996,274 of NC_141467.1, forward strand.
CTCGTTCACGGACAAATGCTTTGCCAGGAGAGGAGCAGCTACACTACCTCAAGCCAGAGACTTTTGTGTCCATTACCCAGAATGCCTTAAAGTGGACAAAAGATTTCTGAAACACACACTGAGACACACCACAGGAGAATAGTTAAAAGAAAATAGAGCATCTTTTCAGTCAAAACATCCTGCGGTATCTCCACATAATGCTTCATGGCATATGACAGGAAGAAGATGACATCTCTCATCACTAGTCAAAACTAAAAACCATGTCAAGTATGAATTGCCTTTGAAAAAAAACTGTACATGATTTCCATGGTCAGACGTTCTGGAAAACCTCCAAAAAGGGGGAAGAAGGAGGGGAAAAAGAAAAAAAGAGAAAAAAAAAAAGGAGGTTATTGATTTCCTCATTGGGAATGTTATATAACCTTCATATTTTATTAAAAAACTTTACTCTCACTTTGTGAAAGGTCCTTTAACACATTATGTCATTTTGTAATACAATAGTTCTACAGCTCCTTCCAGCCCCATCTCCCCGATGTGTTCTCTCAACTGTAGTTATTTTCTTTCCTTTTAAAAAAATATTTCTGATAAAATGTTTGCAAGTGTTAAACAAAAGGGTGCACTTTAGAGCAGCATAAGTTAACACATGCATCAGGGGACACTCAGAGCAGGTCGACGCATTTCAAGCAAAATGTGGGAGAGTTTCAGTTAGAAACCTTATTTTTTTGTCTTGAAACAGACACTCATAGTCTTTGTTTTAAGAACACAAAACATTTTTTTTTTCCTCCTAATAGTAGAATCCAGCTGCAGGACTCCTCAACTTTTCCTTTCCCCCTTCCTCCTTCTCCACCTCTCCCCCTCCTCCCCTCCATCTCTCCCCCTCCTTCCCATCCGGCGTCTACTCATGCACACATACTCTCTAACTTTTTGTTTTTAGTAGCGGCTGCCCCATAAGAAATGCTATCCAACAGACCTGGTGCCTGTCACCGCTTCCCATCACATGCCTGGTAATTAAACTCTGACTGATTTATTGACTGACAGCCAACAAATCCCAACCCAGTTTTTATGATATACATGCTTCCCCAGGCTAAATTCACTCAAACAACAGCCCAGCTGAAAAGGAGGAGGAAAGGGGGGAAAAAAAAAAGAGTGATAGAGAAAAAGCGCTACACACACTCACGCGCACACACTCACATACGAAAAAAATCTGGTATTGGTAGATGAAGGGGAGACATTTTGCAAAGAAAAAAAAAACTCAGCACAACATCTCTTTCAAATCTAGACTTGGAAAGGGAAGGAGGGCGGGAAGGAAAAAAGTAGTAAACATCATTACTTCAGCTTTAAGATTCATTTGAAACGTCTCACGTACAAAAGAGCTCTGAAGGGGAAAACAAGACGTGCTTGCAGCTAATATTACAGTCAAGTTCCAATTTTACCTAAGGGAAAGCAGCTTTATTAAAAGTCATGACTGAAATTGCGTGACAGGTGCCAATATTCTCCACCCTGACAGATGTGTCAGTTTGCGAATGCCATTTTCTTGTCAGCGGTCCCTAGATGGAGTTGCTCCCATCACCATTTGTCTCTCTTCCAGCTAGATCACACATGCCCGTCGCTTGCCTCCAAGCTGCGCTGCGTTGTTTGATATGTGGAATCTTCACAATGAGACTTATTAAAAGACAGTCCATTATTTTTATTTAGAGCATTTCCAAAACAAGCAGAGCGCGCACAGAGATAATTTAAAAATCGTGCGGCGGGTCATCTCCAGGCCAGAGCGGCTCAATTGGAAATGCATAAGAAAGCAGTGTCTCCCCCGAGCCCCTCCTCATCCCTCAGTTCATAATGAGGTTGATTTGAGTGACATTTAACCCTTGAATAATGGCCCTTCGAGTCAGCAGGACTGTATAGCTGTGCTCCGCAGAGGCGGTTCAGCCTGAAGGATTAATTCCGCTCCGATTTTTCCTAAGTCTTGCCCCCCCCCACCTCCTTCTGCTCTCCTATTTTGTTACAGGTGGGCTTCACAGCGTACCGCTAGATGTAAAATACTCTTGATCGTCTGTATTTATAGACCCTTTTCCTCCTCCTGTTGGTTTCAAACACAAAGAAAAATGGTATCTCTCGATCGTGCCTGGTACGAACAGCAGGTAAAGCTGCAGCAGACTCCTCTTCAGCCTCTGATGGAAAATTATTACAGATGAAATGATTCTGTAATGGAAATGGTAATAGGAAAGTTTCATTCTAAAGGATGTTTGTGCTAACATGAGAGGCTATAATATGTGATGGATTTGGATGCAGGAATAAGTGTGATCTCAAACCGAATTTTACTTCATCATTTCTAGAGATAGCACTGGGGGGCTGGAGGAGGGCTAATGGACAGCGCTTGCAAACATCACTAGGTGAAAGGACTTAAAATACAACATTATTGATATTGTACTGTCTCAGGCCGGGTGGCATAGCAGGCTGTTGCTTTGGCATTTCTTTGTTAAGTATATGGATGTTAATTTATCTCAGGCTGGAATTAGCTCATCAGTCCTGGTGGATATTTGTCACTCAGGGAAAGACAGGAAGTTAAATTGTAGCTAACCCTCTGTGGGTGATAGGGGACTGCTTGTACTTCTCGTGAGGAAACAGCATTTACCTCTTTGGCCCTACCTTGGCACAAGACATAGTCTGGACCCTTTTGCTCCCCGATCACCAGAGAAGAGTTTGTCTCTGTTGCCGTCACAGGCAACTCTGGGTGGGCTGCAGGCAAGGCAAGGCTCTAGGCTGGCCCTGCTGCCAGCTACCTCTGGTTGCCCGATGCCATCCATCTCCCTGCACACTCCTTTGGGTCGTGCTTTCTCTGGTACCTCTAAGTTCTTCTCTGAGGCCTCCATCAGCTGGGAGCAGTCTTTGATGATCTTCCATCTTCAGAATAAGAACAGAACCCAAATTGTTTGGGAGGCAAGAGGCAGACTGAAAAGTGTCGTAACAATGTTTGACAGGACCTGGACAGAAAATGAAAGGCTTCCTCTGGAGCAAAGAAAGCAAGGAAGGGTGAAATACTAGAAAAGAAAGAACCGAATAAGGTAGAGATTGGTTGTATTGCTTAATGTCAGCAGAAGGCACTCACCATTCGGGTTGCTGAAGTTTTATAACAATTTGAAAGGAAAGCTCTCATACTCTGCGAGTCTTTCTTACGGCAGCATTTCCATTGCACAATTGCCTGGAAGGCCCAAGCGTAGATCTTTCACTCACTAGTCTGTCACCCTTTCCCATGAGCAATCCTTTAGAAACGTACTTAAGAATTATAAAACCATGACCAAAAACTATTTGAGAATTTCCTCCCTAAGTTGGAAAAAGAAGACAGGCTGCAATAGGAATATTTTCTCCCCATTCTCCTACAACGATGTCTGTGAAGCTGAAGCCACTGTGAAAGGAGCTCCAGAAGAAATTATACCATAGTCCCAACCAACCAGCAGCTCTGGGGAAGGCAATGAACATACCAAACTGTTCATACATTGCACAGTGTATTTACATTTCTCACTTGGGAACAAGTGAGGAAAAGTTGAGGAAGGAAGAGAGAAGAAGATGAGGAAAGAGATAAATCTGCTGCCTCATTTGGTTGATTTGTCTTATTGTTAGACGTATTAATCTGGTCTTCCAGATTCGAGGGATCCATTCTTCCTTTTAAGCTAAAGAAAGAAATGGACAGCTTCCATCAAAAGCTGGAGAAAAGAGAATGTTTTGGCACTGTGCTCTAATAGTCAAAAGCTGTGGGCTCAGTCACGAGATGGAAGAAAGAAAAAAATCTGCAGGTGAAGACCTTCTGCAGGGCAGGGCAGCAGACTTCATGAGACTGTGGGCACTAACAGCCTGTTCAGATGACTGTAACTGCTGCGGCAGATCTGCTCTGGAGCCCATCTTTCAGGCAGGATCAAGGCTTGTAGGTCTTAATAAAATCAAATCAACACATAGCAATGAAATAATAAGTCTGGACAGCTGACAGATGCTAATGAGCATGCTTATTTAAACCACTAGCAAAATCCAGCTGAAAACTAAGCAGATCTATAAAACTCTGGACTCAATCCTTTTTATTTGGAGAGAGATAATTAGGGCCCATAGGACATTTTCTAGGAAGATATTTGGGATGCTGCATTAAGAGCCCATTTCTGAGCATGATTAACCTTACTTACTGCAAGAGAAAGTATTCCTGTTTTTAATCACAGAATGTAGTTAGTTCCATGTATTTACAGGATCAGATGATACAGACAGATAATGAAAAATAAAATTCACAGAAGAGGATGGGATGATGAAGAACTGTGCCAAAAGCCTTAGACTTGACGAGTCCAGGGAGATTTACATATGTTCTCAGCTCTTTCAATGGAAAGACCTAAGCGGTAGACACACATATGCAGACCTTTGGGGACCTGGAGCTTTGGGTGCATGAACATCTAATAGCTTTTTTAAAAAATCACCTTGACAGTAAATGAAACTATGTGCTCTTGTGCCTTGCTTGTGTTGAATATAAGAAAGCACTTACATTATTGACTCCAGAATCATATTCATGTCATGAAACAATGGGGCCTTCATGGAGTCCAAGTTCATCAGGGTGACTGCAGCCAACAGAAAACAAGATTTACACACTGGTAAAAATGTAAAAGGTCCCTCTCCCCCTATTCCTCCCCGCAAGTATTTGCACTTACAAACTACTGGCCTTCAGCTGCAACATGAAAATAACTCAGATGGTAATAATTCAAAGGAAAACATTTGTTTTTTCTGAAAAACTTAATCTCTGGGAAAACTCTGACTTAATTTTTGAATGGCTTTCCTTTCCCTCGTGACATGTTGACAGAGAAAGTTGAAAAGAGTGTCTCCTTTCCCAGGAAAGCAGAGCAGAGATCAGCTGTTAGGGCTTGGTGGCCCCAGTGCATATGATTCATTTCCTACGGCTGTTGGTAAAGGGAGGACGATCCTGGGGACATAGACACATTTTGATCTTTCTTGTCCTGTGTTTCACTGTTTTTGCTTCTGTACTGTTCAAAGTGACCATGTCAGGAAAAAATGCTGACACTTCTGTTATAAAGCAAACAACCTGCTTTGGGGTAACTTTTTTTTCTTTTTTTTGCACTACCTTTTTATTTCTTTATTATGCTGTAGTGCCAGGGAAATCTGGAATGTTATATACATTAATACCACTGGCTTTTCTTTCTCTTTTTGGCAATCACTAAGAAGAAATAACACTTCATGTGGGAGACAGCTGTTCAGATATGCTTCAAGTAAAGTTAAGTTGAGATGTATACATTTTTCCCCACTTTTTTTTTTTTTGTCCTTGTTTGTCTTCAGACTCTTGAAAAAGAAAAAATATCATGACAAAAATGTGGATGACTTCCATGAGACTCTCTACTGGAACTAAACAACTGCATGGGTCTCCAGAATGGAGAGGATCTGGAAGTGAGAGTTTCTACACAAAGGACTGAGCCGTCCCTGAATGTTGCTCCTGCTTTCATACATCATCATATTCACAGCAGGGAAAGATAATAATAAAGGGGTATTTTATAATGGAAGGAAGTCAGGAAAAGTAAATCAAGAAAAAATACCTAAAAATTGACAAAATTAAGCTGTGCCCAGCTTAAAACCAAGAAAGAGAAAAGTCATCTTTTTAAAAGGGCAGAAGAATAATGGAAAAAAGGAATCTAAACTTCTACAGTGATAAATGCTACTGATTGAGATATCCAAGCCACCTTAAGTCATTCTGTTTGGACAACCCGAGAAAAACAAAAGTCAGAGTCTCTTATCTGTCCAACATAGCAGTGGTTTCTTATCACTGAGTTTAAAAACTCCATTGGCTTACACTAGATTTGTATCGGATGAATTTGGCCCAGTAAATCTTACTAACACTTATTCCTTGAAGTCATGGCCTAACATCTGTCTCAAGTTCCTTTTAAGTTTAACCTTAAGTCTGAATTTCCTGGGTTTTAATAGTTGCTTCCTGATAACTGCAACGTAGTTATAACAAATTTAACCTTTCAATTACTCATCTTCACTTCGCAAAATTTTTTGCTGCATAGTAGAGCTATCTTCAATGATTTAGAGGGGATTTTCAAATTTATGCTAATTTTTTTTTTCCTTCCACAACTATCTGAACATTGCCAGTGATTCAATTTGGCTTTAAAAACAAAGAAATACAAGACCATAAATATGGCAGTGTATAAAAAAAAAATCCTTAATCTGTTTTTTGTTTCAGGCTTTTCTCTTTAGCGTTGCATCAACAAAATTGTTGATGAGGTGTTGGCCTGTGACTAATTTGGTGTGGCCTTCAAGGAGTATTAATGACTTTGTTACTCTGAAACTCAAGCCAAAGAAACCCTTTAAACTGCCACATAATATCAAGCGTTATATCAATATCACATTCTAGATGGCACAAACACATATCCAAATCTCAAGTTGACAGACACACACATGTGTCTGAGCCTCATCAACCATTTTGGCCACGATGCAAAGGATGAAGCTGGGCAATTCTCAAGCTACAAGCACGACAGCCTAATACTTTGAAATAGTTGAGCCACATTTTGGCTGCAATATTCCACAGGCACTTAGCCTGAGGTATGGAAAATGTCAGCCACTGTGAGTAAAGTTTATTAATGTTTTGAGCAACTGGAACCTCTTCTACAAAGCCAAGAGTTAAGCAACGCTGAATAATAAGTGGCACTACACAATCCAAATGATCCTACTTGTTCCTGTTGTGGGATGCCTGAATTAGATGTGCTTATTTATGGTTTGTAGACTGCTGATTTTCCCACTCCTTGGGGTCAGTCTGACTAAAGTGTGTGTGTTTGTGTAACTTGGCAAGTATCAACCCCATCTTAGAGAAAAATTTTGATCCCGTGTGCTCCTTTCCTCTTCTGAAGGCATCTGAAAACCACAACATACATCTTCTCCCATTTTTTTCCAAGGTTATCAGCAGATGATGAGGAAATCTGTGAGTCCTCACGAGACAGTGCTACCTTCAGGAAAATGCTGCCAGAAGCAGTGGTTCTCTTAGCTGCTGGCACTGTCAATCAGAAGTGTGTTGACTCTGTGGCTGTGGCCTGTAACTGTCCCCTGGTGTCCTCACTGCTTCTCACAAGGCCTGATCCTCATCGAGCTCCCATGGCAGTACTTCCACTTGAGTTACCTGGATGAGGCTGGAAACCCAAACTGATACTGTGGGTGACTGAAAGCTAATGGCGATGGTCCCACCTTCCTGATGAAATAGTTTAGTTTATTTCTTCTGTTGAGATCCTGTTAATACCTAATGTTATTATTTTTACTTCTATTCTCAGTCACCTATTTGTTGTCTTCTATATGCCCTGAAATTGTTGTATTACTCTAGTTTCTTGCAAGTTGCCTGATTCTGTCTTTACCGAGGATATCTGAAGGTTTCTTAGTGGTGAACTGAGAGAGGAACAGTATTTCCACACCATCTTCTGAAGCTCTAGGTGTCGAGGCCAGAGAAGCTCTTCAGGCCTGATGCTAAGCCCCATTACCTGATTTCGCTGAGCCTGTACTGCTCTGTAGTCAGAAAATGAGGAGATGCGCAAGAGTGTAGCCGGTCTCTAGACCTACTTCCATCCTTTCCCCATGCCTGGAATAGCAGGGATACCAAACAACATCTACAAAGGCTGTTGGGCTCAGGTGGCTTGACTCCCCGACAGCTAAGCCTCTGTGATCTAAACGTAGAGTCAAGGCCACTGTCATGAAGTGATGTCTCTCTCTTGTTTGAAACTGTTTTTTTCGTCTCCACCATGTCTGTCTATTGCTTTACACAACTGGTTTATTTTTGTCTGTACTTTCTGCTGGCCTGTCCGCTGGGAAGCCAGGGGAGAAGTCCAACTGGATGGGAAGGGGAAAGTGGAGTCAGGATCAGCAGAGACAGCAAACGAGCCTGAGAAGCCAGGAAAGTCTGGGGAGTAAATAAAATCCATTACTTCTGTATAGATGGTGTAAGCAGGCTGGGGAAATGCTCAATAGTATATTAACAACTACACAAAATATCGAGGGAGCAGAGTCATGCAATTTGATCATTAACAACATCTGAGGACTGAAACGGCTACAATGTCCTCCTAATCTAGTTTAGAGAGGTATGGGATATGTAAATCTATCACTAATAGAAAAACAGATAACAACGATACTTTACCGAGACTACCATGCTGTTTTGGTTGCAACACAGGAAAACTAGAGCGTCTTTGCCTTCACCAAAATTTCCAGAATAGATGTTAGACAGCAAGTTTCTGTACACAAGATTCCCCATCTCAATTCAAATTCACTTCAGGTTTGCCATTTTCCAAAACCAAGAATGATGTAAGTTTGCAAAGATCTGCTACTCTTTCTATTCACAATAACGCCTATCATGTTCCCCTCACCACCTCTATCTGAAGCACTCTCCTTATCTTGTTCTCCAGGAAAAAATAATGCTTTTAAAGTACTCTGTGGTAATCCAGCAAGTTGTGCTTTGGTGGACAAAAGCCACAATACAGTACACTCCCAGGGGGCTAATGAGGAAAGGATCACTTCTATGAAGCTAGAGGTTTTGTGTGTACCTATAACTTTCACAGGAATCAGTGAATCTTTTAGATATACCACACTTTGGCAGTATGGTTTCTGTATCATTCACCCAATACAGTTTATTTAAAGGGTTCAGCCTGAGGGACTCCTCAGAATTTTAGCAATTCTTATTCTACACAGGAAATGAAATTGAGAAGTATCCTCAATAGTCTGCAGCACAATAAGCTTTAGACTTAGAGAAGAGAATTGTATCTGTGGCTTCTCATGAAAATCATAAAATTGTCCAAACTTTAGGACCTTGCCACGGGGTTTGGCAGAAGTTGTTGTTCAGAGACACAAAACCCCTCTGTCATTTATGGATGGGATTCCTCTTGTGGAGTTTCCTGTATCTTGTAGGATACAAATGGTGGGATAGTCCATGATATGACAAAACTATTCATGGGAGGGTGTAGAGGAGATTAAGGGCAAGAGACAGTCTAATAAGGGATTAAGTCATTGAAAAGGAATTGGGGCATGAGGCATATGAACTACAATTCCCATGAGCCATTGGAACAGCATTTCCACAATAAAACTAATACTTTTCAGCTGAAAACGTCTTCTTTTTCTTTTGCATTTTTGTATTTTCTCAGGGGGAAGGGGGAAATCATTTTCTGACAGGCACTAATTGTTTCCCATTTGATTTTAGTTTGTGAGCAGATCTGAGTTAAAAGGGCTAAATGCAGACATTCTGCTATTACAGTGTTATGCTCATTCAACAGTCAGTCTTGTTTTACTTGCAGCAATATGAGTTATACCATATGTGTTTGAAACTGGTAACCAAACAGAGCAGGCTTTCAAGCAACCCTGAGCTAAATTATAAATCTTTTTTGCATCTTTTAAATAAAAAAAAAATTCTACAGGCACAAAATGAATCAGTGAAGTACTTGCTGCTTGGACTTAACAATAGGAGTCTTCCTGAGAAATGCAATCACCATAGTAAAAAATGCTAAACAGTATAATTATCCAGACCAACCATTTTCTAGTATTCTACAGAATTTTAAATTTAATTTACATGTAAAGTAATTGAAGTATATAAAATAATTAATATGAATTGTTGCTATTTTTAATGTAATACTACTGTAATTATTATATTATAAGTATTGTTATAATGTTATCAGTATTATGTAGTATGTACAAACCCTAGCAGTTGAACAGGATCTCATTGATGTATCTACTCTACAAACTTGTTACAATACCCTTGATTGCATTTTTAACCCTGAATTTCTTAATTTCTTGAAAAGATTCCATCAGGAGAGCAAGATGACTTCTAAAAAAAATTCTCAAGTATGAGATCTTATGCTTAAATGATAGCTTGATTATGTCCAAAGCTGCAATGAACTCTAAGTATTGCTAACATCACTTGATCTCCCACCCTTGTGAAACTATTGGTGCAGAACTAGGCCAGACCCACAAGTGGAATCACACAACTCCATTTGGTGATATACTCGAGGGAGTTTTACACCTGTAGAATCTCAAAGATTGGTTGAAAGCTTCATTAACTCAGTGCCCTTGTGAGAGTGGTAATTAAATGTTATTGCCAAATGAGAAACAGGTAGAGAACTGACATGGCCAGCTTGAGGTGACTTGGAGAGTCAGTGGAACAGCAAAGAGTAGAATTCAGCACTTCCCAGCTCCCCACATACTTGTTTCTCCTAATCCTACTGCCTTGCACTTTGGTCATGTTGGCTTAGCTTTGTCATGAAGGAAGCTGTAAACATATAAAGCAAACCAAAACGTTCTCTATAGATGTAAACAATTTTTTTTTAAATGACGCAAACCAATTTGGCATACCTACACATTTATAATAATACTCTACAACTCTATAATAATACGCTAAAATCAGGATCCTTTACTTAAAACCAGTATTTCAGTTCCATCTGTGATTGATAATATGTGAGACGAAACAGGCTAGACAGAAAACTTTTGGTCCTTATCAATGCTATAAATCTGCAGCAGATCACAAACCAAAAAGGCCTCTTATTTGCTGGAGCTGGTTCTGATACAGCCCATGATGGAGGAAAGCTCAGAAGAACAGCTGATCTCATGAGATTTTCAACATTTGGAGCCAACATTTTGAGAAAACAGTTGGCAAGATTTCAGTGCCTTGGAACCTGAGTTTTGGTTTAGCCCTAAATTCAGCACAAACCCAGCACAGCTCCAACACTTCTAAAATGTGTGGGTACGCATCTAAGTTTTTCACACACACACATCTATCTTGTGTATGTGTGTATTTATATATATATGTATATCCGGAGAGTGATGGATAAAGATTTTTTCCCTTGGAGGAATAACTGTTTCTCTCCTCTCTCATTTCAGTCAGGATACAGCACTGACTCTTTGGAATGCATGACCACCCACATCCCACCATGTTTACTATTACAGGTTCCAAAGGTACCAAAGGGAGTGCAAGACTTGCCTTGAATCTCGAAATGCAGAGCGTATAGCTGTGCCACTGCTTCAGCTCTCCATCTGCCTTTTATTATCATTAATATTCAGAAAAGAATAGGATTTTGAGAGAGAAGTTAAAAATCTTTGATGGGTCAAGGCTGTTCTCCTAGAGTGGTCCTGACATCTCTCTTCCCCTTTTCACCCTGCCCAGCAGAATCTTCTCCAAGACTCCTTGCTGGCCTTCAGTAAGGACAGTATGTGTTGTGTAGCAGCTGCAAAAGGCCTCACAAATGCTGGCTGACAAGAAGTGACAGCTCTGTATATCTCTCACTGGCACTGACAGCTGACAGATGGATACCACTCACACACAGAAAAAAAGCCCCCAGGATGATTCGCCAACATTACTCTCTGTTCATAGGGGCCACATTTGATTGAGTGCTGCTCAGAATAATAAACCCTTGTCGATCCATTGCAGAGCCAGTTTGCTCACAATGTCCTGATTTTTTTTTCCCCTGGAACACGTACCAACATACACACAGAAGCCTTGCTTTGTTTTTTCCCCCTTAGCTTTGTTTGAGAAGAAAAGCTACCTAGCTTTATGCAGCTGCTTGTTAAAGCAAGGGAGCAACGAGTACATAACTTAGCAATACCATGTTAGGGCTTTGCTCTGTGATAATTCCTTCATCTCCCCAGTCTGTTTATTATTGTCCTTCAGCTTGTTTTTATTCCTTTGCACTGATCAGCTCATCGTTGAAAATATTGCTGGTTGAGTGAGTTGGAAAGTAGTAACGTGAAACTGGACAATGATGCGTGTTGATGAAAAAAAATAAAAAAAAAACAACAAAAAGAAAGAAAGAGAAAGAAAGTGATAAACAAAAAGAGACATCCATCCATATGGACAGATAGGTCTAAATGAAGAAAAATGAGAAACAGAAACACAGAGTTTCTACAATTGTGATAGCTGAAGAGTTCAGACCTATGTAATTTCTCCAGTTTTTTGTTCCTTCTAGTACAAACTGCTTAATTATTGGACCTCGTGGGTAGATTAACTTTTTGCCAAAAATTAACTTTTTACCAAAGTTAATCCAGTCTAGGAGAAAACATGCTATATCATTGTACCCCTGAAAAAGACCTCAAACAAGTAACATGAAGCAAACAAAACTTGTTACAATCTAAGAGTCACCAGTATGAAATCTTAAGGCTGGGAGGGGCTCAAGAAGTCAGCCATGACTGAGATGAACGAGAAGAGAAACCTGAAATCTCGTTATTAGTGATGGTTATGTCGTGTTAAGTATTCTCTCTAAACCAATTCCTGGTATTTTTCTCGGAGATCTTTATATGTGTTTTCCGATAAGGCAAAACAATGCCACGCTTCTGAAAAGAAACTGAGGCAAAGAGATGTGAAGGTATATATATAGCAAATTTTTATCCCTTTGGGATGTCCAGATGAATATGCATAAAGCTAGATCCACGATGGGTGCTTAATCAGGGTGAATAACCGATTAGGCATTTAAATATCCCTACAGATCTGGCTTGATCAGTCTGATTTTTTGATACTCAGCACCTCCAGTTATTCATCTGAAACCTTGAAGCACCTAAAATATGTGAATTGTGAAAAATATAAGTCCACAGACTGTTTTTTTAAATCTGTACAAACAAGAATCTGATGAGTTGAAGAAAAAGGAAAAAAAAATCTCTAGTCAAAAACCCCATACTTTCTGTATGGACAGTTTTGTCCCTGGCCATCCAACTTGTCGGACAAGCACTGTCCTGTCCATTGAGCCATATTTTTTTACTTTAAGGCTCTGCTGTGTTTGTCATTGGAGAGAAGCTAGTATATTCTGGTAAAAAAGAGAAGATCTATTCTGTGGAAATATTAAGGGGACATTTTTTGAGTATATAATTTATCGGATTTGTATGTAAGATGACTAGTAGATCTACTAGACAATTCAGACCGTATGGAAGCTTCCCCATTAAAGAAGAACAGGACTATGTCACACCATGGCTCTGCAGGCTCTTTGCCACCAGAGTCAGATCCAGAGACTTGAATTTTCTATGTGCTCCCAAAGAGGGACTGCATTGTCACCCAAGACACTCTCAATTTCCAATGAATTTTTGCTGACTGGGCAGACCTGAGGTGGTACAACTGGGCATGGCCCACGTGGAATCATGCACCAGCTGATGCTGGCATTTAATGCCTGGAGCAAGGGGCAAGGAGGGGTGGGCTGGGACACGGGACACCAGGGCTGGGAGGTGAATGCGAATGCACTGAACCTGTGTAACAAAGGTTTGTTCTCAACATAATTTCTGGTTGGCCATTTCCTGTGTCATTTTGGACCTCCTTCATGTCAGGTACCATCTTGTCTGTGCAAGACCTGAAGAGGAGCCCCAGCCTGCATCTAGGGTGCCTGGGGAATATTCACGGTCTGGGAGGTCCAGGCACTCCCCAGGATGAGGTGGGGCATGCTGTGTCATGCTGCCATCTGCAAGCAGAGGAGCCGTGCCTAGCCCAGCTATGCGTATGGGTATACATATATGTATGCATGTATACATATATGTACTTGCACAGAGGCATCTGTGCCTTGGGCACTCCAGAGATCCTCTCTCCCTTTCTGGGCGCAAGGTGCCCAGACTGGTAGGTGGGGAGTGGCTACCAGATGATGAGACTGTGAGTCTCCCTTAGAGGGTTGGGCAGTGGAGATCCCCTTGCAGAGTAGGCTGCATGCCTGCAGTGCTCGTGGAGGCCCAAGGAAAGGCTGAAGTTGCCTGGGTCAAAACTCCAGTGCTATTTGTTTTACACTGTGACCCTGTATGTCCCTTGGGCAGGACCTGACCTCGACAGTGAAGCATGGTCTTATCGATATCAGATGGACATGATAAATGCTGGATCCAACCAATATCAAGTGAAAGTGAACTCATGCAGAGAGGAATAATATTGCCTCCTGAATGAAACTCATTGTTTTGCTCTTAAAAATATACCAAAATTTTCTTTTGGCTGATGACACAGAACACTGCAGAAAAGGGAGGTTGATTCACCTTTCTTTATGGTATAATAGCCCTCTTTCATATCTTTCTTAAATATACAACTGAAGCAACATTATATGTTAATACTTCAGCTAACAATAGCTATTCTACGCAGATATGTCTGATATCTACATAACTTCCCAAAGTGGGGGTGGGAAACTGTCTCTAGCTTCAGCAGGATTTGAAGATTTGTGTGATACAATAGGTGTATGTAGCAGGAAAAAACAGAGGTGAAGAGTACAAGGAATTAAAAAAAAAAAACAAACAGAAAAACAACTTTTTTGTCAGCATCCTATAGGCCAAAGGATTGCTTGTAGATAATCATGGATTAATTGTGAATGTAAAGAAAGAGACACTTTTTTTTTATCAAAGCTGTTGCCTCAGGGCAAACTCCAGTGCCATGAAAGCCGAAATGTTTTCTTTTATCACAGTTCCTTTTCTGGCACCTGAAATTATTTCTTTCATGTCTGATAGTGAGGAACGAGGCAGCATAGCTCCCCAGAGATGAGCGATTGTTACCATGGTCTCATAACATATTGGCAGCCGATGTGGCATCCATGTACACCTGTCACTCAAACAGGGAGAGATGCAGATGTGGTACCAAAGCCTGAGCTCAACCACTCGGAAGCCTCCCCCCCCCAACCCACACGCACACCCCAAAACACACGCGTGTCCTCCTCAGCCCCCCTCCTCCCCAGGACGTGGCTGTTTTCAGCCTACACATATGTAAGTGCACTCAGACGTTATCAGGCCTCTTTAATGCAATGAACCTGCATTAGCATTTCTGCAGGGCAAACACAAATAAACAGAAATGCGCTGGAAAAAAACGTTTCAAACAAATTCCTTTGCAAGTCAGGCAGAGAGAGAGGGAGAGAGAGCACAGAACACAAATGAGCCAATTTCCTTCATATGGAAGTGAACTAAGACCTTTTTAATGAACACTCCAAGGCCGGGGAGGGAAGAGGGGGCTGGATGGATGCTTATTTACTTTTTGATTTTCTTCAGGCGTTGGGCAGCTGACGTCACTGTTGTCACACAAAGCAAGGTGATGAAAGTGTCAAAAGGCAAACAGATACAATTATATTTCAATCTTAGGACGGATGCTCTTGGGGCTAATTTGAACCCCGGTTTAAGGACCAGTGTACGGGCAAACAAAGGAGATGACAGGCAAAACAATTTTTGTCGGGAGATACTGTATCTGGAGCGGATGTGGGACAGGTCTTCTGCTAGGGGTGAGACACTACTGCATTAGAAGTAGAAGGAAATAACACGTACGTATGGCTCTAAGGTTAACAAACATGTTGAGGTGGACTGGATTTGCCCATGTGAATGATCTGACATTTTTGGTCAGTGAGACAGAAAGTATAGTACAAAACGAAATGCGAACCCTCTCTTCTCTCTCTCTCTCTTTTTTAAGCAAATTGCCAATTTAGCTCCTGGGCTAAAGTAAACAGTGCACTACCATTTTCTTTAAAGGGAAATATGACAAGGAACCCAAATGTGTTCATCTTAGATTTGTAAATCCATTACTTTATTGAACCATTTGTCCATTCTTATAATCTGATTTATAATAACTGTAATGTGATTCATCATGTCATCCTGTAAATAAATGTGACACTTCATTAAACACAGTAATCAAATTTAAGCAGTCCCACTTTCATGTTAACAACTGAGACCTTTACAGTTCTATTGCTCTGAAGATACTCCTACTCTAATGAAAGATGCATCAAGCAAAGAATAAAATGTAACTGAGGTAGATTTCTTAGAAGAGTGATGAAGAAATAAATACACTTTTAGTAAGTAGACAGTAATGGAATTAGTAATGGCCTCAAATTTACTGTAACAATGGTTTTTCAAGATACTCCTGTTGAGGTGTTTCATGTTAGTAAGGAATGGATAGTTTGAACATCTTGGAAAATCTGTTGTAGGATTAGCAAAATCCTTTCAGAGCCTGAATTTCAGAAAGAATATTTTCGTCCTATTTTTGTGTTTGCCATCTGGAATGACACTGCAAGCTGGCAAACAGGAATAATGTGAGATATTTCCATCACATAGAGTTAGCTACGGATTCATCAGGGAATGTTAGCATCTGAGCATCAGTCAGATACTCATAATTATCCCAACTTTGACCTGTTTTGAGGAGTCAAGCAGACCCTGTATTAAAATTAACTTTTGCTTTCTTTCAGGAACTGATTGCCTCCACCTCCTGAGGGATAGGCACTCAAATCAAGGAAAATTCAAAGAAGTACAAATGGGAAAGTAAGCACAAAATACAGTTTTTCTGTCTTGGTTGGGAGTGATTTAACATTTTAACAACAGCAATTCCATGTTGTGAGCCAGATTTGCAGGTGGAGTAAATCACTGTGAATTACCTTGGTTGAGGATTTTGCCTATAGTCCTTAATTATGCCCTCTATTGATCAGCTGTAAGGAAAAAGCTTATTTCCATGGCTCTCCTCTCATACTAATACTATTCTAGAAATGAACATGGAATTCAAGATCAGAACATTTGGGGTTTCAAACTGGGAATTTGGGATGAAAAAGCAAGCAATGTAGCTATCTTATTCTAATCAGCATTATTAGGATTTTGGTGCACTACAAGGCAGAATCTCTGCTTCCTATTCATACATCTCTGTTCTTTGTTTTAGCCCTGGTTAGGTGGAAGCAATCATCAGACTCGGAAATTAAGATCTGTTCCAGTTGCAGCCTGGAATAACAAATGTGACCATTCTTTCTCAAGTTTATGCTCATGTATAGCTTGACCGCTAAAGCCTGATTTAGTTTTTCAACTGAAATTGGAGTCTGCTAAAATTGAAGACAGCCAAAGATAGCATTTTAAGCAGACTGAAACAGAGCAATGGGAACTGCATGAAAGACAGTCCTCAGAAACAGGAGAGGTGTTGAAAGGTAGTGAAGGCTGAGCTCCAAAATGGAAAAGCCCTAAGTATACAGGCATGATAGTAGAAGGTGCCAAGGAAATTCAACTCCAGTAGAAACTAGGGAAGATCTATCACTGTCTGTTAGAGGGTACCCAGCACTTTCAAAGAGCCGTATGTTAAACATCTAGCTTCATATTTCTAGTTAGAGAATGGAGGAGGTCTCTGGGTTGAAAGTGAGAGGCTGACAAGCAGAGAGGGCCAGAAAAGATGAGACTGTCTGTAACCAGAGAAACAGAATATGGGCAAAATGATGAAAAAGCAAAATAAGCAAAAGGAAAAGAAAGTTGTTTCATGTCTATTTCATGGAGAAAAACTTGCTAGAACAGGAAACCAAAGAGAATGTTCTTGAAAAATTTAAATGTTCTTTAAAATTTAAAATTTAAAGAAATGGAATTACCTTTTCTGGGGACCTAAAACTGTCCCTGCCAAAGTTCAGAATTAAAGAATGGATAAAGTGGACCTTGGAGCTCACCTGTTGTAACATGAGGACCCTCAGTGGAAACAAAGAGTTTCTGGGATGGGGTAATAAACAGTATTTGTTAAATAACTCTTACATAGGAACAAGCACTCTTAAGGAAAAGTGTGGAGTGAACATCCAGTCTCAAGGAAAATATTACAGCTGATTTAATTTTAATTAAGTCATTAATAAAGTCAAAGCTTCAGATTGGATTGCATCTGAGAACTGTTCTCACTTGTATTATACCACCTTGATATACAGCAGTGAGAAGAATGGAAATATGATCCTCAACAATTTCAGGTGTAGCGCTTCTGGGTAGTCTTTGGAGCAATGATCTTGTAACTGTGTTCCGTATCGAAAAGGTGATTTCAGGATGTCTTTCATCAGCAGATCAACCAAGCCCAAATATTTGAAGCTTCATCTGCACTCTTAGCTAACTCAGATGTGCCTACCACGTGCTAGTGCTACTTCATATCATGTGAAGGATTCGTCTGCATTGATTGGCTTTGGATGTCAAGAACAAGTGAATGTTGATGAGTAAAATACAAGGTATTTGGTGTGAAAGGCTTAGCTGATCCTTATCTTGTCTTACAGCAGTAACTGAATTCTGCATTGTTACGTTCATGCATTTTGAACATAAATGGCTAAATGCAAATGGCCATTTTGTAGCAGTCTGAGCAATTTCCAGAATGAAATCCTGTAATTCAGAGGACTGATTGCCTAGAGGATCCATAATATTGAGAAGGACACACAGGTTTCCCCCTGCAATCAGTGGAGAAGACTAAGACCTCAGAATGGGATCCGCAACAGTAGCCATGCTGTGCAAGAAAGTTAAGCAATAGGAAATGTAAAGAACTCAATGGATTTAAATTCAAGGCATGGACTGCTGGGAAGTGTTTCCTCTTCAGCCTATGTATATGTACAGTTTTGCAGCAGCACAGCATTTTATTTAATGTAGCATCCCTAGTAGCTGGCACACTTGGACATGACACACCTTCAAGTTTCATTTCTTCCTCAGCCTGAGGGATTTCATTGAATCACAGAATTGTTTAGGTGGGAAGGGACCTCTTGAGATCATCTAGTCCAGCTCCCCTGTTCAAGCATAGACAGCAAGGGCAAGGTGTCCAGGACTGTCTCCAGTAGGATTTTGAATATCTTCAAGAATGGATACTCCAGAACCTCTCCAGGCAAACTCTTCCAAAGTTTTGCCCGTTACCTCTTTGCCTGTCATTGGACACCAATGAGAACAGTCTGGCTCCATCTTCTTCAGTCCTCTCCATCAAGTATTTATTGACATCCCCATGAGCCTTCTCTTCTCCGGGATTAAGAGCCCTTTCTCTCTCAGCTTTTCCTCATGTAAGAGATGCTCCAGTTCCTTAATCAATGATTGGCCTTTCACTGGACTGGCTCCAGTATGTCCATGCCTCACTTTCCTAGGGATCCCAGAACTAGATGTCGCTCCAGATGTGTCTTTCCAGTGCTGAGTAGAGGGAAAGGGTCAGCCCCTTGACCTGCTGGCAACATGCCTCCTAATGCATCCCAGGTTACCGTTGGCCTTCTTTGCTGCAAGGTTGCATTGTTGGCTTGTGGTCAGCTTGTTGTTTGCCAGGATCTCCAGTCATCTCATCATGGTGGATCTCAAATTACATAGTCTGGTCATGACAGCAGTAAGCCCGTGCTTGCAGTTTGGAATGGCAGGCTTGGACCACCAGTTTCTATGCTGTGTGGTGATGTAACTTTTGCAGGACATGGTAGCATAAGTTATTTTGCCCAGGATAGTAACATAGCAAAAGACAATCTTAACTAAGCAGAATTTATATACTTGCCATTGCCGTTAAGCAGAGCAGAATGACGTAGAAGAGTTTTTGGAATGTAGTTAATGTCGCCATATTGAGTTGAGCTGTGTCCAGCAAGGTGTCACAAGTAGCCTAGGTGCAGAACTGCTGAAGTGTATGTGTTTTGGGAAAAAATGTTGTTTCTTTATTGTTAAAGGGTATATTTTTTCATTAAATCTTATTGAATTTGCCCTAGAAGTTCCCCAGCTACTTACATTGTAGGGAACTTTAATTGCCAAGTGACTAAAAATCCCATTAGCATCTGCCATGGTGATGGAGTTCCAGGCATTCACTGTGAGGCTCATTGTCATGGAGGAGCTGATCTATAACATGGGAGGACTTCCAGTGTAGAAAGCAATGACGGCTGGAAGGACGGAGATCATTCATTAGGGACACATGTAAAGAAAAGTCTGGAAAAAGAAAATCCTGTGACTTTACTCTTTGAGTCTGGAATAAATGGACAAATCAAGGCAATTTTTAAAAAGCCAGTTTACTTCAGAAACACATGCCAAATGTTGATAAGTGCACAGTCTCTGTCAATGTGCCATCCTGGTCATGGCAAAAAGTGATGTTGCCCTTTCTTCAACAAATAGTTTCCATTTTCATTTTATAAAAAATTTCTAGTCTCCTAAGACAGAGACACAAGGACATTATTTCAATGTATTTCACTTCATATTGATCCATAAGTATAAAGACATCTTTATACGCTCTCTACCTGTAGAGGTAAAGTCAATGTAACACCTAATACAATGCTTCTACGATGTTTCCATTGGTTTGCAAATAACTTGTTTTCCTTCAGTCCATAACTGGCCTCTCCAGTAATGCCAGCCAAATTCAGCAAATAGCAAATCTGTGCAGAGTGTAGAATTCCCATTAGAAAAACAAACAAAAACCCCAACTTGCCCCTCTCCAAAGAAACTTTGAAAATAAATAAATTAGGAATTATAACATCCAATGTCAGGGGACCATCTGCTTACCTTTTAGTGCTTCATTGTTTGTCTTTGATTTATCTTTATGCATTCCAGAGGTCAAATCTACCACTCTAGCTCTCACAGCAACCAGCTAGGTCCACCAGTTTGGGTATTACAACAGGGAAGCTTGGTCTCACTGCTTGTCCAGTACAGGCGACAGACATGTAGAACTGCAGTGGGGAAAGGATCCAAAAAGTCCACATCACCTCCTGTAATTACGTAAGAGTTAGAATACACTTTTGTTAGCTTTTTCTTTCTTTTTTTTTTCTTTTAAATCAACTGCTAACTAATTTTGCTGCTTCTCTTATCTTGATGTTCATTAAACCAGTGACTGGCACTGTTCCATGTCTGGCTGTTGAAGTGCGGAGAAATACAGTCGTAAGCTGACTGAATATACATGATGCTGTCAAGCGTTGCTGTTTGGTGGCATTAATATTACTATTATTTATTGTTTACATATTTAATGACCTTATTGATATTATGTACTGTTAGTACTACTAATTACAAGACAATAAATGTAATTTATAAACAGTTTATAGTGAAATATAATAAGTGATTAGTGACGATACATGAAACAGTCGCAGATTTTGTGTGCGTGTGCCACAGATGATTTAAAATTGATATTATCATGATGTAAGTCTGTTTTGATAAACTTAGGCATCAGAAAATGACCTACATAGAACCATTTTTGTCTTCAGCAGAGAACTGATCAAAGCTATAATTATGGTGTGATTACCTTGTTTTTAACTCTAGTTAGCAAAAAAAAGAGAGAAAAGAAAAAAGAAAATGAAATATCTCAAAAATCAGATCTTTCAGAGTATGACAGCTCCAGTTTTTTCTCTGGCTGTAAATTATTTCTTTAGCTAGCACTTAAGGAATTATAGGCCGTTTCCTAAGAGATTCTGGCCATCTTCTGACTATCCTTGGCTTTCAGGACACAACCTATTTCCCCAAAAGGAAATATTTCCCCAAAGTGTCCATTTTGTAGGCTTTAAACACCTAAATCCGCTTTGATAATAGCACAGTGTTGCAGTTTCAGGAAATACTGCAGATTTGATGTTACTCAACTGAGACCTGACAGGGGCAATCGGAGTGACCCTCACTCCCTGGACCAGGTCAGGATCAGTTTTCTCAGTGAGAATCAGGACAATTTGCAAAAGGAGCCTCCTCTTTCTGTGGCTTTTTGGAAGCATGCCATAGGTAATCCACCTCTCCTTGTTGTCTGTCCTTGTAATTTCCAGAATGAGAACATCCTCTCTCTAAGCCCAGTGGGACCCACAGGAGGCACACAGGCGATGCAGTCTGGCTGCAGCCCATGTTGCCCGATGCCCTCCTCCTACTGTCGCATCTGCAGCACCAAATCCTAGGTGAGTTACAAAAACTGCAGAAGGCAGCGAGAAGCCTTTGTGCTGCTGGCAGGAACAAGGTAGCTGGTTCAAAACTGACTCAGAAATGCGTATAGGACCAACAGATCTGACTTCTTCATAGGCTTATCCAAACCAACTTCTCCATTGATGTTCACCACTTTAATTTTCTCAGCTGCATGTAGTGGCGGCTAGAAAAAATTACATATTTCTGTGTAAAATTTGTTATTAAAAAGTATTCTTTGGAATGAAAACCATGGAAATTTGGAACTTTCACCATAAACACTACACTTTTTGAGCAAGCTGCATCTTCTAGAAATAGGAGGAACTCTTGCCAAGAGCCTGCACATGTAAGTCGTAAAGAAAAAAAGGACTGATTCTGTCAGCCCTTTAATAATGCCCTTCATTTCCTACCTGTTGCTGCTTGCAAAGGTCTGTTTTTTAATATACTTGAACAGCAGCGATGATCTGGGGGAAGCATGCCCAGATACCTGCATATTAGGAATTTTTTAAGGACCTTTGTTTCCCCTTTCCTAACAGCAGGGTGACTAGGAGTCAGGTTTTCATTATGTAGGGAAAAGTCCCATAACTACTGAAATCAGGGGCTGTAACACAGCCAAGCTATCACAATGTCTTTACCTGGCGGGGGAAAGTAATAGAGCAGAAATCTTTTTTACACCAATGCAAACACCTTTTCAGCACAGAATACTATCTTCAACATCAATGCTAAGAATCAAAAAGTAGTGGGAGGAAAGAAAATTAAAGGAGAAAGCTGGAGTGAATAGAGGACCAGGAAATGAAAGAGTAGAAGGAGAACAGAAATGGAGCAGGGAGAGACAGTATATTGAAACTGAATGTGAAAAGCACAAAATGAAAAATATAATACAGGTCTATTTTTACACTGACATAAAAAATTCATCTTGGTGGATTTACAAGCAATTGTGAATCCCAGAGCGTCCACTAATTTCTGACCATAAGAAACAGAATCAGTGTATGATAAACTATGTTATGTTCATTCATATAGATATAATTGTAAGAATTCTATTTAGTAGAAAAATAAAGAATTATGTGGTAGGATTAGCAAGGGTACTTCTGCAAAGGCTTTACCCAGAACAGTTTCTTCTTACATCTAAAAGGATGAGAGTATTAGAAAGTTAGCTGAAAAGGAAAGTTTTTTATGATCTAAATTTCTTGGAAAACACGAATCTGACCTTCCTTCCTCTCTATTGAGAATTACTGACTTACCAAGATTTAATCCATTGATATATGCTCTGAATGGAACTGGATATATTTGAAAGTAAGTGTAATTATATGAAAGTACTATAATTTTATTACCATGATGCTGCAGCTATTGATTACAGATAATTGTCTGAAGTCTACAGATACAGTTGGGTAAAGCTGACAGCTAGTATCATCTGTTAGGTGTTGTCTCACTGTGCTATTGGAGGAAAATGAAATCAGATTTTAGGAGCACCATCTTATTTCAATAGATATCTGCAATACAAAGGGTGAATATCTTCCTCCATATTTTCTAAAGTGAGGAAATTTCAACTTGATTCTGAAAAGTGCTTGTAGAAATATAAATGTGGGAACGATTTTAGTTATTGTCTCTCAGTGTCTCAGATCAAATATATGTAGTTTATAAAAGGTGTTCCTGTTGGCCTAGAGAGGAAAATCATTCCTTACTTGGGATCATTACTTGTAACTGAGATTATACAAGGCAAATTCTGCTTCTCTTACTTATGAATTGTCTTCAAATTTGTCTCGGCTCCAAAGATGAAACTCTCTTATATTTCATGTAAAGTGTTTATAAGGAGAGGGTTTGGTCCTGCACTTAGAATCCAGCTAACCATTACCTCCAAAGATAAATCAAAACATTTTGAAGTTTGCAGTTCTGAGTATTTGTGTATATTTTTGTTACTAAAGCTTGAAATGTCAAGATCTTCAAGGAAATATTATCCCACTTTCCAGGCAACTCTAAGCTTCTGTTCCCAAATTAGCCAGACTGTCCTCCTGATATGTGAACTACAGCACGTAATACTGCAAAATATTTTATTTTAGAAACATGTTTTTGCTTTCAAAATCTGCAGAAATTCCTTGGTGCTGTCTGCGGTCATGAACAAGAGCGGGACTGTTGAGTAAAAAGGTGTCTTTCTATATGATTTTCCACTGTGTGGTAATTGTATTCAACACTGGTGGAAACTGGGGAAACTGGAAAAAAACATGAGGTTGAATCTTGCTTTCCACTAGTTATCTCCCTGAGCTGTCAGGGAGATTTGGAGACAACAACTGAGGGAAGCCTCAGCACAGCCATGTGCAGCTCCTACTGAAATAAAAAGATGGATAGAGTTTCAACATATCATCCCATCAGATGGGGGTCACTCACAAGACACCTCTCTTGCTAAACCTGAGTTCATAGCCAGGCCTATCATGAGCCTCCAAACAAATCAAAACTCATGAAAGTATGACAGGCAAAGAGTTTCTGGGTTTCAGATATTGCTGGTGTACCGGGGCCTAGTAGTGAAAAGCTACATACACGTGTAATATGTATTTGCTCCTGTAAGGATGAGATGTCTGCTATCTATTTATTAAAGGGTTTGTCGTTTCGTTTCATCTACCATACCTGCCTTCTACCCATTATTCCCAATTATTTCAGTTTGTTATAATCTATTAAAATATTAACAGAGCCAGCACTAAAATGTTAAAATTATATACTCCTTTTGTCTGAAACAGACCCTCTTTAGGAGTATTTTAATGAGCAAAGCCTCCCCAGCACCAGGAATCAGCTTCCCCAGGCAGCTCTCTATGGAGGATGAGCACATGCTCCAGATGGAAATCCTGAGCCCATCACTTGTCCCCTCACCACTGTTTTTGCCTCTCTGGTGCTGGAGGAGGGCTGAGCACGTAGGCTGGCCAGGCACTGCTGCAGCTGGGGAGTACCCTCTGGCTGGGTGCTGTTCAGAGAGAAAGATGCTGGAAGATTTTTTTAATCTTGATTTTTCAAATTAGATAAACTATTTGTCCTCACATTTGCTATGGGGAAAAGATTGGTTTTGCTTACGTAATTGAGTTGGTGTGATCATCAAGCTGGGTATCACCTAAGCTCCCAAGGTGTTACCCACCTCTTCCTCTATTGTGGAGAAGTACTCTGAACTACAGCACTGGCCTCATTCAGGTCCTTTGAGTGCTACTGCAAGCAAGTAATAATGCTAGCATGATGACGTGTGTTTTTCAAAGCATAAAATGGCCGCTGCAGGTGGTGACAGTCCTAAAAAATGCAAACTGCAGCCTTTAAAAGCTCACCAACTTTTTAATGAGACTAGGAAATGGTAGAGCAGGAGTCCATTCCCTGGACGATGAGAGCGACATGGGTAGGAAACGTACTAACCTAACCCACTCTCCTTGCAGCCTGCAGCCTGGAGTCCTCCAGGACTCCTGACTACGCAGGGAAGAAGCCAGAAACGCCTCCTCTGGGAACGCAGCTAATTAGAATATCCCAAAATCCAATGTCAAAACCTGGCTGGAAGCCTTAAAGAGAAACCTCAGATGTAATAACTAGAGTAGAGTAACAGCACAGTCACTGAGAATTTCTTCATGTGGGTAGCTTTTACACTTCAGCGGGAAGGGGGTTCTGTGGGGCTCTTTTTTTGTTGTTTTAGGGGATTTTAATGAAACCATGAAACTGTAGTTTTCTGTTTGGTTGCGAAGTCTATGACATTGAATCAAGAAAAGGTCTGAGAAGCAGTCTTCAAATCTTTTCATTCACTGAGCTTTAAATTTTTATATGCTGAACTCTGAAATATGCTGTTGGAATAACACAAAAATATAGCATGTATCTTTCATGCTGCTTTTGTCACTAATACAGTGGCAGATTGTGGAGAGGGTCGTATTGTTGCCAAGTATGTTCTAAATGATAAAATTCCAGCAAAAGCAAGGGACTGGTCATGCAGAAGAACCTAGAGGTTTCTTACCAATGTGGTGAATCTCTTCTGCTAGCAAAAAATTGTGAGCTATTTATAAATGCTGTTTTATTCTACTTTCAAAATTTGCTTTGCTTATTGTCATTGTAGGCAACACCAATTAATACGTAAACTAACAATCCAGGGTACTAATTTCCAGTAACATAGTAGTCCACTTTTCTATGGTGCTCCTATACGTTTTACTTGAAGCTCCTGAATCTCTTTGAAGTCAATGGAATTGCGCATTTGTTAAAGATGAAGCACATGCTTGACTCTGTGGCTGGACTCAGGCAAGGATGTGAGAACGTATTAGTCAGAGGTTAGTCACACGCTTGAGAACACTTGGGGAAGACTTCATCACTTTTCTCAACATGAGAGGCACAAAGGTTACAAGTAGGCAAATACCAGTTTAATATTTTACAAAAGACATTTACATCAGCGCTGGTATTTCCCTTTTAAAAAAAATCTTATTAGAATGTTTTATCTAGACTTCTTTTTATGAGATGTTAATAGAGTCTTTATAAAACCATGGGTTAGTTAAAAACTTCTCTTAGATGACAGTGTCATTACTGGTGGGCCCGTGCTGCTCTTTTGGCATTCATCAGCTGGAGGCAAGTGGGCTGTCTCATGGGGAGTTGAGAACTTGCAGATTATCACTTTGATTAGCTGCTGTAGGCAACTGGTGGCTACTGTAATTGCCTCCGGAAGTCTAAAATGAATATACATTTCCTCTGACAAGGAAGTGGTAGGAAATATGTGCCTAGTGGAAGCTTTAGGTTCCTATAATGCCATGGAGATCAAATTAAAAAAGGAGAGAGAGAACCTGTTGCTACAGTACTTCATTAATTAAACATCAATTTAGAAAATACTATGGCATTGACAGGTTTGAGACTGGCTTTTGGTACTGTTTGGCAGGGACAAATTTTGAAGTGGGTTAATGCGTAAGCCTTACAGAGGATAACAATAATGCTGTAATTGGGAGGCTGCCTCTTTAAAATATTAGTTTAAATTTCAGTGTGCAAAGTCAACCTAATGATTTAAGTATTTTTAAGTAGATACTTTAAAGTAGTTCGCTCATTAACAGCCATCTGTAGGCAGCACTTGGAGCAGGCAGAGTGCGGTGCGGGGAGAGGGAGGAAGAGGAGCAGAAACTTTTGCAGTGCTCAAATAGCGCAGAGCTGGGCTGGAGAGAAGCAGCTCAGGGATGACAGGGGAGAAATGGGAAACCAGGAGCCAGCACTGCAGCTGAGATCCAAATAGCCTTCATATTCGCCCTCTCTCCTAGTTCTGATTTATATTAACATCCTGTGTTGATCTCTTCTTTCTTTTCCTTCTTCAGAGACCTTCTTCTGCCTGTTTCTTTGGGAGACGTGCCAACCGTCGGGCCATAGTGGTGGAAAAAGTGCAGGAGCTCAGCTCCTGGAAGCTCCAACTCCTCAAAATGCTGCAGAATGTGAGCAGAATGGCAAAAATGCTGGGACGAGGTGTTTCAAGAGGTGCCCGGTCCGCCCCATCACCGCTTGAGCCAGACATCCTGGCACGATGCCCACACTGTGCCGGGAAGCGCTCGGGGAAGCAGGCACAGCAGAAGGGACCTGTCCTGCTTTCCCACAGTCAACAGCATCACCTGTCACATGAGCTGTCTGCCTCCCATCCGCAGGGCGAGGGGAGTCCCTTGACACCTGCAGATGGGCCAAAACCCATGAAGGTTTTGATTCCGGTTCATTTTCTGCTTTGTGTGGATGCATGTGCTGGTTTATTCATCAATGAAGTTTTGCCCATCCTAAAAGTTATGTGACCTTTCCTGGTCATGCAGTAGCCCAACAGCATAGAGGGATATTGAAAAATTAATCTAGCCAGCCACGTCGTTTCCTTTTTTAAAGAAGCACAAGTCTGTAAGAGGCAATGAGGCTGCACCAGTATCACCGAGAGTGAAATTTGGCCAAGTATCTCCGAATCAGAAAAGAAAATCAAAAGACTGGAGGGCACAGATATATTTTTCTCTTCTGTTGCTGGGATAACTGCCATTAATATTTTTGGAAAGACAAGGTAAGAAATTAAAAAAAAATTCCTAAAATCAACTTTGATATCAGTTTTTACACCATTGCATCATCCCACGGAGTTATATCATAGCTCTGGAACTGAACTTGGGATATTTTACAAGAGGAAGATTTTATTAAAAGCGTTATGTTTTCATATAGAAAAAACTGAGCGGAGAATCCAGTCTATATTCTTTCTCTTTCCTCTCAGGAAAACAAGTTGGATATTTGGCAATCATATTCTTCAGGATAAAAGTGGTATGTGTGCTTTTCACGCATTTTCTGCATAAATATTTTGAGGTTCTTGTAAAACAGGACAACTGCTTTTTTTATTCTTCATGAATCAGCCCCTATGTTTGAAACAAATCGTTGCAGCAACAAGGAATGACAGCATGACAGCCTAGTAGGTTATTAATGGGAGTGACAGCCTGCAAATCAGAAATCATGGCAGTGCATCTGTATGAACAGCAATTTGTGCTCAGTTGAATAACCAGGAAATCCAGAAAATCAGAAAAGGTTGGGGGAGAAGATGAATCAAACAGAAACATTTTTAGATTACCCTAGAAGTAATTGGCATGTCAAGGGAATAACAACATTCAAAAGTTTAGTAGTACCAATACTTAGGTTCACATGTATTTGTATCAACGCCCACTAAAAAGCTAGAACTAGACAAAAGAAATGAGGGAAAATGTAAAAAAATGTTGAGGGATTTTTATTATGTTATAGTGATGTCATCAAGAAAATGAAACTGCAGCCTACTTAACTGCTTTATCATATTTGCTAACAAATTTTATTCGCTGTGTATTCCAGATATTCACATAATAGAACTCAGTGAACTGAATGTTGGAAATTCTCCACGAAGGAAAATCTCTATATAATTTATAAAGGCAGGTGCTTTGCTTTTTCTGCCTTCTGGTTGAGTTGTTCTGTATAAGAAAACAAAGAAAAAGCAAACATATTCTGTCTCTCTCGTATGTAATAGAAAGAAACGGTGCTATGCATAGTATGGGTTAGCACGTTTCCAGTCTTAGTTTATACGTAAGTTTATGAAGAAACTCACTACGGACCTGTAGAAGTGGGATTAAATTGTCCATGCGGACTTTTAAAATTTTTCTGGATGTTCCTAATATTCTCGTGATAGGCATCTGAACCCGAATTTACCATCTCACTGTTAATGGTCACTGATACCAGTCATCAATGACTTTATAGTGTGCTTCTCTCTAACGATTACCTGAGCAACGCAGTCTCAATGTTTTCACGAACTGACTGAACTCAAAACGGGATTTTAGTCGTAGCTATGTAGAAGTTAGTACAAATGACCTTCTAAGATCAGAGCTATTAAAATTTCTGACTTTGGTCCCAATCCAGAAAGTGGAAAATTAGGCTGATCTAAACCCCAAATCGGAGGTTTCTGCAACATATTGACTTTAAACTTGTGTGTCTCAATCCAGATTTTGCTCTTTCAATTACTGTCAGTTGTTTCACCTAAGGGATATCAATCCCTCAGTGGTACATTCCAGCCATAGTATTACTTGGACAGTAAAACTTTCCTTTGATTTATGTGTTCAGTGAGGACTGTAAGCTCTAGGAGAATGAATCTCTTTCTACAGATACATGTTAAGCACAGTAATCTAGCTTTATTATTATCCTACAGTGATTGCTAAAAATGTGAAATCCTGAACAAGGCAACTCCGAGGAAGGTCTTACCTTCAATTCAGAGGAAAAATAACTCTATTCACCATGAAGAACATTTACGTGATGATCAGGTCATCCGTACCTGAAGTATAAACTTTCAGTGCTCCAAAGGAAGAAAAAGAGGCAAATCACAAACAGTTATATACAGTCAGAAGCCCTACACCCTGCACTATTCCTTCCTCCTTAAAGCAGTAAACTATTCCCTGCTTTGCCTGCCTGTTTGATTTTAGTATAAAAATTGCTAAAAAAAATGTATCTTATAAATCTCAAAACACATTTTGATATCTGAGGCATCTGCTTTTTTTTTTTTTTTCTCCTGGTTTTGATTATTTCTGATAGTTTTTTTCCTAATAGTAGTGGGTTTTTTTCCTTTGCATTATCAAGCATGCAGCCTTTGAAATTCATGCTTAAGTTTTATTTCCTGTGGTACAGTAGCAATTTTGCATCTCTCCTTCATCAGCCTTTGTGTTTGATTTGCGTTAGAAGTTAGCGTACTGCTACGGGTAACCCCCAGGCAGTGCTATCATTCTGTTCTTGAAGTAGAAAAAAAAAAAAAGAGTATGCCTTTTTGGATCACTAAAAAATAAAATAAAATGAAACTAACTCAGAAGAAAAACTCCATTGGTTGAAAAGCTTTTTAATGTCAATACAAAATATAAGCAAAACGTGGTTCCTGAATGAAGTATCAAGACAAATAATCCTCTTGCCCATCTGTTATACTAAAATGGCCGCTATGGTATTATGTTGTGAGGATACATGTGCCAGTAACGGATGAGATAAAAGCAGACATATGCTAGCAAGAAAGAATAAAAAATGTTAATAATAAGTTATGAGCTGAACCAGTATGGAGAAATATATTCAGACGTGACAGTACCGTATCTGCCAATCTACGTGTAAAGCAGATATTTCCATACTGCCTATAATTGTTCCGGTTGCTTAGTGCCTTATCCCAAAGGGCCTCAAGAATGCAACATATCACCAGCATCAGCCTGGGTAAGGTTAATCTTAAATAAAGACTTCCTCACTTGCTTGACAAACTGCTCATGAATCTATCAAATGACCTTAGTGATTAATTGGCATCCTTGGAACAATTTCAACTTACCTATAAATATGGTTTAAGGCTTGACCAAACTGAAAAAACCCTATTCTTCTTTTAAGGAATGAAGAAACACAGCAAATATAGCCTTTTGTGGTTTATCTCTGTGAAGCTCTTTGTGGAGCTGTACAGCAGATAGATTGAAGTAGACTAGAGATTGCCTCCTGCCTTTGCAAATAGAAAGATTGGTAACGACTGAAAGCCACAACACCTGGAGGTCCACAGGTTGTATGAAATAAATGGATCTTCTTACTTACAGTCTTGGCAAACTTTGATTTGTCTGAAGAATAACTAAAACAAAGATGGCGACACAGAAGATCCTTCATGCTCTGCTGCCAATGAGCCTTGTCTTACCCTCCGGAGCAGAGTTGGTTGAAAAACAGTATTTCCTACAGGAAATTCCAAGAACTTAACATATGGATTCACTCCAAATTGAAGCAAGTCCAAATCTCAGAATTTTTCACAAAATGAAGCTTTCCAAAGTATTTCATTTTGATTGCACTGAAATAACACAAGATTCACATTAAAATCTCCAGTTGCCAGCACTGGGAGCTGTACCAGACTAGACAGCACTGAAATAACATATTTCCTGGGCACCTTTACAAATGATGCTCCATTTGATCCCTGGCCTGATTTTGAAGTAGACCTTTCCTCCATAGTTAAGCTGACACTGCAGAGAAGGCGTCCAGAGGAGCCAGTTGTACGAGCACACAAAACATCCACAGCAGTTTGCCTTCTTCATGGCATTAACCTGGGGAATCAGTTTTGCAACCCATAGACTGGTCCTTCCGTAGACACCGAGCTCTTGAGCAGTGGACAGCCTCACCAGATTTGTCCCACAGCAGCTTAGGTAACCTCAGCAGGCCTTCACTACCTGCCAGGGAAGCTTTTCTGTCAGACCCCTGTGCCTTCCTCTGTGCAGTGCCCAACTGCCCATCTTGTCTTGAACTCAATTCCCATTCTGCCGTGGAGCACCTGGCAGCGACTGGAAAATCAGTGTGCTGAGGATGGTGCTTTCTCTCCCAGCTCCTACTGTGTCAATATTTTCTCATCATGTACATTCATTTTTTTTTCACCTTTTTTCACCTTTTCCCTTTTGCAATGTATTAAGATTGCAAATTCCGTGGAGGCAATACTGGATTTTAGTACTTGATAATATTATGCCTCAGCACTGCACAGTAGACACTTGTGTTCATAACACAGTAGAAACGTAGGGATTGCTGTTGACCTGGGAATATGATAAAGATGGTGAGTAAAACTGTGTTCAAATTTGACAGGAAACAGTTAAATATATTGTGTTTTCCAGGAATGTAGTGTTTTATAACACTGAATATATAAGACAAATGTGAAGTAATTGATTGAATTCAATTTTTCTTTTCATTTATAATGTCCATTTTGACGTCCATTGTGCTATGGACTAGTCTTCAAAGACTCATGATGGGGATGAAAGAAAGAAAGAGTTTAGCTAGGTGTTCATTTGTTGCTGGGGTATGTTGAGAACCAGAGATATTGCACTGGAACCCATCAGTGTCAAGGATCCTCAGGGGAAAATCAGACTCTATGGACATTATTTGAGTTCTAGCAGGAGAGAAAACTGGCTCTGGTAACCCAAACAACACAACTGGTGATTAAGTAGTGCCACGTCCTTCTTCCTGAGAAATCCACGAATGCAAGCTCAGACAGTTTCTCCTCTGTGGTTTTGCCAAATAATCCACACCAAGGATTTACTGTTCTCAAACATCTGAAAATTTTGGGCAAATCTTTGGTAGAATGAGTTGTTACACTCATCTTAATGAAATTAAGGACTGGCACTGAACCTGAACCAAAACCACAGAGCAGAACAACACAGATTGCTTTTGACTATTTAGATCCCAGTCTGCTGTTGAACTCTGGATTGTGTATGTTTTTTTTAAATAAAAGATCAGATCCAATGTAAACACTATGGTTTTGTTTTTTTTTTTAGGTGAGAATTCAAGATTTTTTACTTGTATTTTTCCCCATTATATTTTGGAACTTTCCCTCTAGACTTCTCGTGTTTTGTCCTTTCTCCTTCTAACATGAAGAGATACTGAGATAGACAAGGTTCACTTATGTTCAGATTTGCTATGAGCAATGAAATTATGATGAATTCACATCCAAAATCAAGCAATTAGTTTAGAAGGAATGAAAGATTGATCATAGGAGGGGAGATGAGATGGAGATGAGTCTACAGAGATAAATTACTCCGTATTTTTGGCAGTGACTACTCATGAACGATAGAAAATAACAGATTATCAGTTCTCCTTTGGAAGAACTATGTGGCATCCACAATGCACGTGTTGCAGAAATAGCCAGATCATCTACTAAATCCTCTGTTCCTTCAGCATAAAGCAGGAAAGCATCTCAAGGGCATGGCTGGATATCATTGTGCAAATGTTTACAAATTGTTGTCAGAAGGTGTAATTTCAAAAAAGCCCTCAGACTTTTTTAGCATGGAAAAAGACGGGCGACTCTGAAGTCCTAACTGCTGTTCTGATAGCCAACATCCTCTACTTGGGCTAACATGCAATTGCAGTTGAGAATCTGCTTCCTTGTGTTGCATGTCTTTCAATACTGCAAAAGTATGCAGCTTAATGACACAAAGGGCTCTCGAGCCATCAACAGATGCTTCCTCTTGTGGCATCCAGTTATGAAGATGTTAATTAATTACTTGGTCCTATCTCATACTCCAACAAGGGCTTCCTGTGATATGTTGTTCCAGTCATTTAGATCTTGATCATGGAAGGTTTTTGCTGACTACAGCGGTACCCTTGGGTGGAATTTAGGTTGCTGAGTCAAAATCTATTTGGAAGTTTGAGGATGCCAACGTTTTAATTTATAAAATTCTCCTGATGTCCACAGTTCTGCATCTGTGTGTAAAGAGAAGTACCATTGTTTTGGCAGAAGTTAAGAATTAATTTTGGTACTTCTTTAATTTCTGAGGCTACCTGGGATCCAGATACTACGCTGAAATCTCCAATGGATCTGGTATAATAGATTTATTTTGAGCTTATCTTGGCAGCCATCTAGCTGGGTTCAATTAACAATATCTTGTTATCAAAAGATCCTATATGTCCCCCATTCCTGCAACGTAATTGAAATTGAGGCACTCACTGTAGATGTAGGAAACCTACTTTCAATTCCTTCCTAAGCTTCAGGGAATATTTACCCATGTTCTTCACCTGGTAGCAGAGTGCACTCTGTTGTGAGTCATCATCTTTCCTCCTGAAACTCTGCCACTAGGCAGAAAGACATGCAAGAATAGTTTTCACAGAAAGTTCAAGCAAAACTGCAATACGAGGCTTTGGTGGATTAGATATAGAAGGTACAGACTGTAATTACTGGGTACGGATTTACTCTAGACTAGACTCAGGGTTGGATATACTTACAGCTGAAGGAAGACTATTCCTCTTCTCTGTCTGTCATGTCTTGTTATGATTACCAGGACACATGGAAATTGAGTCAATGGCACAGTACTGAGGCTCCATATCCTTCACTTTCTGCCCTCAGACAAGGTTACTATTTCATGTAGCTAATTTCATTCTGGAAAATTATAGGTCCATTTCAGATATATTTTTCATATTTTTTTGCAAGTTAATTTTCATAATCTGGTTTTATTTTCTCAGCAAAAACTGTTTACATAATTGTGTCTATAATAGACGTGCTGGTCCATGATGTAGACGAGTCACCAGAAAAAAGTTCTCCAACAGTGTCCCATAAATGAGGTCATTTATGGGACAAGAAGAAAAACCCTGCTTGAGTCTTGGACTTAGATTGTTGATTACTCTTGAGAGAGGAAGGCTGGTTTGGGTTTTTTTGGATAGTGCCATTGCCTCAAATCACAGCTATTTGAATATCAACAAAGAAACTCAGGTTTTTAGTCAGGCAAAGCAGTTTGGTCAGACCTAAGTTTTCAACATATCTTAAAAAAACCTGAAATACAAAGTTAAATTTATTTATTACCATATTACAAAGAAAATTTAAATCAAAAACTTTAATAGATATGCTGTAAATTGTAGATGATTTTTATACACTGTTAGCTAGCCAGTAAAAAAATCAGCCTTAGAGAAACTCAAAAAGAAAAGAAAAAGCCAACAGCCTTGCAGAGAGCTTCTGAACTCAGTACAAAGTGTTAGATTTGTTTAATTGTGAAAGATTTGGGTTTTGAGCTGTGGATGATACAATTCTTTCTGAACATTTGTGAAATCTCTTGGATTTAAAAATCCTTTCTCCTTATTTTCTATGCCTTGCTGGAATAGTCTGCTACAAGCTAATTCTTCACTGACTAAGTATTTTTATATTCTTTTGAAATTGCATTTTTATATTGTGGAGCAATTTTTTGTTCCACATGTTTTTGAAGAGAAAACTAATTATGTAATTTCTTCTTTGAAAGATAAAAGATATCTTCTTTCAAATTTCCCCGAATTCTAATGACATCTTGGAGTAGTCAA
Organism: Tauraco erythrolophus; assembly: GCF_009769465.1. Taxonomy (NCBI): domain Eukaryota; kingdom Metazoa; phylum Chordata; class Aves; order Musophagiformes; family Musophagidae; genus Tauraco; species Tauraco erythrolophus. Next base: position 39,031,065 of record NC_141467.1, read on the forward strand.
GAAAGAGGAGTTGACCGAATCTTAGAAAAACTCAGAAATAGGAGCACGTGGGAAGAGAATACTTTCTATTTCTCTCTCTAGAAACAATACAGTATCTTCGTCCTAATGTACTTAAATACCAGCATGTAATTTGCCTGGTCATCACTAAAACAACCACTCACCTTAGCGGTAAAAATTTTACAGAAAGTATGTAGTCAGGTCTTGCCCCCAGATAACTTCAAGACAAACATATGTTAAAGTACTTTACAGGGTCAGGGCCAAAACAAAGCAATTGAACAAGCAATTGAAAATACATGTCAGAATGGAGAGTGAGGGGAATTTAGGATGCATAAATGAAAGAGTGACTCTTTCAGTCTCTTTTACATCTGGATAGTTCCGTTGTTGCAGGTCTGTTTTTCAGTAATAGCCACAATAGATAATGTTGCTACTGATACGAATTTTGAAGAAAGACAGATTTTTGCAGAGTATAATTTATAATAAATAACATTCCAAATTGTGTAGAATTTAAGAATATCTTGCATTTCAGGAGAAGTAAATTTGCTGAAACGGAAATAATTTACTAAAGCAAGTGTTGAAATGGCATGAAAGGCAGTAGAAATCGTGGGCTGTCCTTTCACTTTGGTGGGGTCTTTTGACAAACTATACCAGCTTAGCTAAACCCAATCAGAGTTTTCAGACTTTAAGTGGAAACATTTAGGTTGGTTTATTCCTCAGTTTAGTCCTCTGTTTCATTTGATCTGATAAATTATTAATGCTGGAATTAAACCCCCTGAAGTAATTGATTAATTTTTTTTGAAATGGAATTTAAATCAACAGAATTAAAATTGCGAAAATGCTCTAATATAAACTTTCCCATCAGAAAATAAATGTAATCTTCCCAAGGTTTAAACTGCTGAGTATCTAAAGTTTCTTTCGTATGAAGCTAGTGCCTTGTTATCCATCCTAAGCTTTAATACTCAGATCTGACATAGTGGCTCAAGCTTCTACGTACTTGAAAAGCTGTTCAGCTTGACTAGATTCGCAGTTTGGATGTTCCTGTCCCCTCCCTGCCTCAATCGTTACCCAAAGCAGTAGGTTTGTTATCTTCTATATATCTTTCTGTCCACACCACTATTTAACAGGGAGATTGTTTTACTGAGCCATGTAGATGCACAAGTTTTTCCTCTACCTTGCTTTACTAGTCCTGCAGAGTAATTGACAACATGGCCAAGACAACATTAAGAAAATTTATCTGTCTGTTTCCTCTTATTTCTTTATAGTAGAAGAGAAGCCAACATTTTAACAAGTTCCCTTTCTGCACACTGTTCCAAGAGCTCTGTGAATCACAGTTCAAGAAATTCTGATGCTTGATATTTCAGGAGAAAGCATTTCCAGGATTTTAATATTACAAACCCTGTTCTTCCCCCTCATTTTTCTGTCTGACCATTTTTATCACTTTAATCAGATTTTATTCAGGTTGTCTCCTCTTGAGTCCTTAAACTGGGAGCACTGACGATCATCTGAATGCAAAGTTTACTGTGTGACTGTTACTGCTCTCATACTGCAGCTGTAATTTTTTAAATTATAGAAAATATCTGTGAAATATAAATACAGAAGTTAAATTGCAGTGACAGTGGAAATGAGGTCAATATAATAAACCAGCAACACTAGATAGAATGTGAAGAATATGTTAGTGGATAATAACTGATGAAATCAGGTAATTCTGTTCTTGAAACCATAAATACAAAGATTCTCTAAGTGGCAAAAGTTAAATTTCTCTGTATAATGACTAATAACATTTAACTACATTTAAGAGGCTAGCTCAGCTTTTAGTAATGTAAATGGGAAGATTCTATTTAGCATGACAGAAGATGGCTAAGACTTCAGGTGCTTTAGGTTTTCTAAGCACTAAACAAATATTGTCCAAATATGCAGGTGTCGTGGTTTTAGGCCGCTCCAGCAATTAAACTCCACGCAGCCGGTCTCTCACTCCAGTGAAGTGGAGAGGAGAAAAATATAATAAAAGGACTGAGGGTTGAGACAAGAACAGAGGGAGCACCCACCAACCATGGTCCCGGGCAAAACAGACTCAGCTCTCTTAAAGCAAAACTATTTATTAACAGTTACTTAAAGAATAAAGACAAACAAAACCAGTTACTTAAAAGGATAAAAAGGAAACAAGGCCAGATCTTAAAATCAACACCTCCCCACTCCCCTTTCCTTTTCTTCCCGGCTCTACATCCTCCCCCCAGCAGCACAGGGGGGCAGGGAATGGGGGAGTGCAGGTCAGTTCATTCCATGCTGTTACTGCTGCTCCTTTCTTAAAGGAGAAGGAGTCCTTACACCATTGTCCCTTCCTCCAGTGGATCCCCTACTCACGGGGAAAATCCACAAACTTCTCCAGCGTGAGTCCTACCCACAGGAGGCAATCCTTATCCCATTGGATTGCTCCAGTGTCGGCCTTACCACAGTCTCGGATTCTTAGGGAGTCATTGCCATGCGCTCTGGTGTGGGTCGTCATACAGACTTTAAATGCGTCTCCATACAGACTTTAAATGCATAAATGCGTAAATGCACCTCGACCTGTGCCCATTATTCACAATAGTCTCAGACTCAGGCATCTCCTTTAAACAAAACACCTCCCCATCGACGGGGGTCGTTCCACAGACTCTAGATGCGTACCGTACTCAGGCTCTGGCATCTCTTCTTGACATGGATTTTCCACGGGCTGCGAGTGGGTCTCTGCTCCCCCGGGACCGCCATGGCTGCAATGGGGCTGCTTGCCGTCTCGCCACCGGCTGCAAGAGAAACTCAGCTCCGGGACACCTCGTCCCTTTCCATCTTCACTGACCTGGTGTCATTGTGGCTCTTTCTCTCAGATCTCAGTCCTCTCCGGGCGAACTTGGCCCAGTGGGCACCCCGGGAGCAGGGCTCTTCCCGAGTTCCCCTAGCGGCTCCGCCGCCTCCATCTTCAGCGGGTGGCACAGGCCTGGCCTGGGCCACCGCCCAGCCGGGCACCAGGGAGCAGGGGCAGCGCCCCCCTCCCTTCTCCTCATTCCTGGGCAAAGGCACACCTTCCCGGTTCCTTTGTCCCGATGTAAATAGGGCAATTTGCAGAGGCGCTGATTGGCTCAAGCCCCGAGGGGGATGGGAGTCCCATCTGATGGGCAGCTCCTGCCACCAGAACCTCCTCCCCCCCATCAAACCATGAGAGCAGGGCTCAAAAAAACCCAATAAAGAATGAAGTGCAACATGAGTCAGAGTGCCTTGAGGTTCATGAGTGTAGATCACATTGCTCCACACCTTCTGGGGACCAGTTTGTATTGTGCTTTGTTGTTGTATGCAGCACGGGTGGAAGTGTAGTATCCCATTTCCCTACATAATTTATAGCAATTATATTCAGAAGAGAGCGCAAGGCTGGGACCTCTGGCCACCTGATGTTTGAAGGACAGAAAGGATGCTCCCAAGGGACTGTGGACAGTGACATGTTGAAGGGTCCTGCTTCATAATTGTCCTTGCTGGACAAATGGTCTGGGTTGTCTTGGTTGCTTCCTGTCCTGTGATTTTTGGATCTCCCTCTTGCCAGGGAAGAGAAGTGGTGTGTATATGTGATGGAGAAGGAGATGAGGGAGAGAGAGGAGGGGAGACTGGGAACCCCCTGCTCTGGCCCCTACGTGGGATCAGAACATGTAAGCTTTTGGATCTGGAAACAAAAGAGCTCTCCAGGATCTGTCAGTTTAGATGAAGGGCAGTGTCCAAGATATAGGAAGCCTTTTCTCTTTACAGGGCTGTCAGCTGATTCAATCCATACAGGATCTTGAAATGAAATTCTTAAATATTGCTATACTGAAGTAAATGTTTGAAAGAGCAAATAAAACTAAAAAGCCAATATTACAAACTTTGATTCATGTAAATTGACTCTGCCCATACAAAAACTCTTACTGGCTTCAATAGCTAAGGACTAATTGGGTGACTGAAGATTTGTAGTATCTAGGCTTTAAGCAGTAATATGAATAACTAGAAATCTAACACCACAAATCAAATGTGCTAAGATATACTTTAATTCCTGTGCTGCTGTAGCACATAGAGCCTCTGATCAGTTTTGAAACATTTTGCTGCATACCAACGTGTAACAGTTTCTGTCCACAAACTACACAGAAAAACTACTGCAGGAGGAAGGAAGCATTGTTTTACTGATGAAGAAATTAAGCTCAGGGAGTAGGTTTTGATGCCATAATATACAACACTATGCAGTCAAAATCAGCTTTGGAAATTGACAAGAACTGTACAGGAGTGAATATAAGCATGTCAATGTAAGTTTGTCCATAAAAGAATTGGTTGTAGTTTACCATCCTTGTTTAATACATTTGATTTGACAAAGGTCAGATTTACTTTATTGTAAAAACCATGTCAGAATCCCAAATTTAACCCCAATATCAAAAGTGACCTCAATATTCTGAGTCAGTTCAGTCATAAATCCCTCTGCCTCTCCCACCTTAGCTGTAGGAAAGGTAAGGATTTGTACAAAAATAAGGATTATTAACACTTCTGTACAGGTAGAATCGATGAAATGCACAGATTGAGTTATTTGCCCAAGGACTTAAAAACAGAACAAAGACTTGGGTGGAATATGGACGTAGTTGCTTGTGATAGTTTGATGTGTGGGGGGGTGTTCTGGTGGCAGGGGAGGGGATTTGCTCCCTGTGCCACCAGATCTGAGTCCCATCCCCCCCGGGGGAGGTTGAGCCAAGGCGGCGCCTCTGCGAATTGCCCTATTTAAGTTGGGACAAAGGGGCGGGAAAGGGCTTTTTGCTCAGGAGCGAGGAGAGAGCAGGAGGGCGCGGCCCTCGCTCCCGGCTCCCGGCCGGGCGGCCGCTTGGGCCCGGGCCGGCGCCATGTGCTCAAGATGGCGCCGGGGGAGCCGCATGGGGGACTCGGTAAGCGCCCCACTACCGGGGTGCCCGCCGAGCCGAGCTTCCCCAGAGAGGATTAATATCTAAGAGAAGACAACCACAACGACCGGGTCAGCAAAGATGGAGCAGGAGGAGGTGTACTGGAGCTGAGGCTTCCCTTGCAAATCCGTGTGAGATGGCAGGCGGCCCCCCTGCAGCCAGGGTGTACTCGGCGGAGCAGCGACCCACTCGTGGCCTGTGGAGAAACCCACGTCGGGAAGGAGATGCCTGAGCCCAGGAGAGGTCGTGGAGCAGGGGATGCGCGACCAGGTACTGTTGATAATGGGGCATGGAATGCACGACGAGGTCGTGGAGGCATCTGGAGACCGTGGGACGACCCACGCTGACGCGAGTGGCAGCAGCTCCCTAAGAGGCCGAGACTGGTAAAGCCCGAACTGGTGCGATCCATGGGGAGGATTGCAATCCTGCGGGCAGGACTTACTTTGGAAAAGTTTGGGGACTTTTTCTTTGTGAGTAGGGGATCCACCGAAGCAAGGGAAAAAAAATGGTGTAAAGACTCCTCCTCCTTTAAGAAAGGAGCGGCAGTGAACAACATGGATGAACTGACCTGTACTCCCCCATTCCCTGTCTCCCTGCGCCGCTGGGGGGAAGACAGAGCCAGGAACGAAAGGAAAATAGGGGGTGGGGAGGTGTTGTTTTAAGATCGGGCCTTGTTTTCCTCTTTCTCCTCTCAAGTAACCGGTTTCGTTCCCTTTTGTCTTTTGTTTAGTAACTGTTAATAAATTGTTTTGTTTTATTAAGAAAGCCTGAGTCATGTTTTGCCCGAGACCATGTTTGGTGGGTGCTCCCTTTCGGTTCTTGTCTCGACCCTCAGTCCAAAAAAATCCACGACATTGCTCTCCAATCTGGTCTAACTGACAGTGCTAACAAAAATATTGTGCAGTCAGGTGGTCACACACAATATTGCTCAGGGCCCAAATCTTGCCATTCTTGCTAAGCACATTGTATTCAGATACACCCAGAGCACCAATACTCTTCTTTCAAGTTTGTGGAGTGAAAGAAGTCAAATACCAAAAAAGTGTATCTTTGTTTTCTAAAAAATAATAAAGAGAGCATCTATCAAATTAGCAGGCTCATATATTTTGTAACCATGTATAAAACACACTCCAACTGAATGAACGGCTGTCAGAGCAGTCTCTTGTCAGCAGGTGGGTTAAAGTTTGCTAATGCATGTGCACACGTGCAGGCATTCACATCCTTATCTAGTGAAGATCAATAGCAATATTTCTGAATGTGTTTGCAGTCATGGTTTACTCTGGATGCACTAGCTTTCTTTTGTTCTTTGGCCCACCTGTTTCCTGTTATCTTTTTGCAATAAGTTTCTCCATCATGAGAGAAACTTTTCCATGAGCAAAATCTAAAGAGGTAGATAGTGTAAGTGATTTTTGTTCTTTTGATTCCTCCCATAAATCCGAGGTAAACGGTTTGTCTCTAACCATTCTACTGCCACATTTTTCAGGATGTGGATATAGCTGGTTTCCGGTCTCTTTTAGCATCATGTAGGAAAGTCATAATCCATGCACCTCTTAGAATTAATGTTGCAATCCTTACCAGTCTAGACTAGAGTCCTACTCTTAGATCATTATTTTCTATGTAATTATTTTTAGTTCACTAGGTGTATACGAAAACAATGAAGAAACGTAAACCAGTCCAGACGATTCAGAAACATCCACGGAGCAAAGGCCACACTGGAGGAAAGTGCATGTGTATGGAGTAGAATGAACTTTCTTTAGGGCAGACCTGACGAACTGGTCCATAAACGTATTCTCAAATCTAAGCCCAGGCAGTTGCAGGTCTTCTTTCTTGCAATGTCTCCATCGTCATGCTCTGAACTGTCTCCCAGGCTTAGTTTACAAAAAATTGACAGTTGAGCTTGTCCCATCTGTCCTCTGTAAAATATCAACACATCGGTATTGTTACAACTCAAACTATGCAATTCACAATCAATACAGGTAGTCTTACTACCTTCCTATGTCTACGAGTATTTTTAGGATAGCCCTAGTCTTTAAGTTCTACACACCGACAAATAAGTGCTGTAACATCTCTCCACTGACTGAACAGGGATTGTGGTTTGGTAAACTCAAATGTTCAGCAATCTGAACTGCCCTCTTGGTAGAAAGATTCTGAGTAATGCCTGTGATTAAGTAAGGTGTTTATGGTAGTTGATCTGAATATGTCCTACAATCATTACACAAAATGCCTGATGAGCAACGCACAGTGCAGATAGGTCATCTAAGGCATACTTATTGTCCACATATATTTCTCAGTAGGCATCACCTGCAGAATCCCAAACCTCTATAAGAAGATACTGCTAGAATGCTAAGAATCATGCCATTGAAAAATAAATTAAAAGCATAAACACATTCAATCCTACAGTTTGGTATAAATATTTTTTTCAATTAGACAAGATGTTCTGAGCAGCATAAATCCCTTTTATAGTTCTGTTTGGTTTGGTACTTAATCAGTTACTTTCCTGAGCAGTGAATGCTCAACACTTAACTTTTTAACTTTCCTCTCAGATAAGTGCCATCAATTTGCAAGGTGATTTAGAATGCAAATCATGAATAGTGTTCAATACTGCTAGTGCTAGTCCTTTATGAATCAAGACCCTATAAAACCTCGTCAATATCTGTATTAAACACTCATTGACTGAATTTTTTAGAAGCCTTATTCACAAGGGACTAGTGTTCCCAATATGAACCTAGATCATTGGGAAAAGCACAGGGATTGTTTTGCATTTTTCTAATAAGTATCCTTACATATATAGTACTTATAACTGGAGTAAACAGATATACACACACACACATATACACACAGATCTGAAAAATCTGGTTGTCAAATCATGCCAGAAGAGAGCAAAAGATACGATTTTCTGGATCATTATAATAAAACCATATTAAAAATTATAAGAAAAAGCAAAAAAAAAGGAAAAAATGTATAACACATTTTAGAAGTTGGAAGAGTAAGCAATAACACAGGAACCAACAGACTAATTACCTGTCCACAAAGCTTCACAAGTGTTTATTTTTTCTTGATTCAGAAGCTGAGATGTTAAAAATCCTGGTCCGGTTGAAGTCAGGGGAGCTTTGCCTTTTATTTCATTGGTAGCAAAACTTCATCTTGTGTGAAACCAAAAGGGGTATTACTAAGATCTACCTGACTAACATGGTATGTTAAGTTTATCATCCAAAGGCAGTAACGCTGTCAGTAATGAAAAGCATAGCATACCCAGATAACCTGATGATCCCAAACTGCAAATTGAGGACATCATTCAGGACTATTTCAATATTAAGCATCATGTTTTGGGGTTTAGTTTTTAGCAAAAAAAAAAAAAAAAAAGCTCTTCTAATTTTCCTGTTCATAGGCAGGAGAGAAAGCTTTGTAAGTGGCTTTATGCCAATTCAGACAGCTCAGTGTTCAGAGAATCTTTGAGAAGCAGGTTAATCCAGATTTTTAATTGTTTTATTATATAATATCAACATAAAACAGCTGGATCGGGATTGAACAGCTATTTAAATACTACAGAAAATTGTTTATTAAGGATTTTTCATAATTATTTCAGCTTTATGGTAACTTAAAGTCCCCCTGAAAATAACAAGAATACTTAGATTTAAGGTGTTGTTTGATAAAAATACAGTCAGTCAGCCAGAATCAAAGCCAAACCTCTAATAACAACTTACTACAATGGTGTCAAATTAAAAACACCCCAACAACCAACCCAAAGCCTACCATTAGCAATTTCATAAAAAGATTTTTTAACTGTTAAATCCAGCTAGTTTATAGCTTCTCCAAATATAGCCTTATATATGGGCTACTGTGACTCTTCCACAGAAGGATCATCAAGAATGTTGCCCTTATAGAACAACAACTGTATTTTCCAAAATAACACTGGATGGAAGACATCTCAATAAAAATACAGTTTTTGATTTATGTGTATTTTGCAAATTCTAGTAATTTTATTATTTAAAACACTTTAGAAAGGAAAATAATAAATTAGATGTTAATGTTTAGATAAATGAGCCATTTTTTGTTTCGACAAAATAATTTTTCAGTAACATTTTCTCTTAAATAAAATTTAAATTGTATTTTAAATGTATTAAATGTTAAATTTTGTGGGTTTTTTTTTAATAAAGCATTGAAAACTTTTCTTTTCATAAAAGCAAATTGTTTTGTTTAACTTGAAATTTTTTTTCAACTTGTCAGTATACCAAAAATTTATTTCCAAATGCAGCAATGATCTTTTCCTTGATGTTATGGAACTGCTACTGCATTGAAAACAAAACAAAACAAAATGAAACAAAACAAAACACCATCCAAACTTATCTATAGTTAGAATGAAAAAGTGAATCTAAACTTCATTTTTGGCCCCAGGATCTATGAGCTCTCTGCATGCTATATGCTGTTTAATATGTGTCAAATAAAAGGAGTTCACAAGTCATCTCCATAGCTTGTTGTATGTGCAATCTAATTTGATGTACATATAATAGCAGAGTATCCTGTAGCAAGAAGAAAACTTTTGACCTTTCCTGCTTTTGGAGAATACATAAGAGTTGGGGATTCATCCAAATTGTTCCGGGTACATATGACATGATATATGGTGCTAGAAATACTCCTTACTGCAGCAATCAGGATGCTTTTATCAGTCAGTGGCCATAGACTGACTGACCTTAACTAACCCAGTTGTTTAAGGGCAATATGTGACCCAAAAATGAACTTCTCTGTTATGAGAGCAACTAGTCTGCATGTGAAAAGATTTGCTTTGGCTCTGTTCAATTTCTGTTCAGAGGCTCAGGTCGGCTCTTATTTTATCTGCACCCATTCAACCGTTAATATGAACTATGCTCTAGTTCTAGAAGTAGAAAAAAACTTCATCTATTTGGCTGGTAATAATTTGGTTGTGCTCTGTATGTAAATTACCTACTGCTACCATAATTAGATGGTCAACAATTTTTACGGAGAAGAGAAGCGTTCAAATTGCATCTATTTGGGGAAAAATAAGTGTTGCTCAGCAGAGGCTATTTCACCTACTCACCCCATGATTAAAAACTTGCTGGTTAAAGATTTAAATGGGTTTAGGATTGGCATGGTGTCACCATTGTGCAAATCCTTTGTTAAGTGTGAAATAATAGAAAAATGTCTTAGGGTCACACAGTGTGTGATTTATGTGACAAAGCCCTTATGGGCTGTGTTTGTCAAAGGCAACTCATAATTCTAGATTGTTTCGCTGAATAGCAGAGAATATTTTTGTTGTGGTGGTAGGTGGGAAGAGATTTGTTTTCTTGCTATATTCAGTGTGGTAAAGATTTCTCTCTGTCTTTAGACACCTTTCACATGAAGAAGCCAAGCCCTGGGGCTAAGCAAAAGAGATGGGAAGGGATGGATGCCCCTCCCTTGCATTAAGCCACTGCTGATAAAGGCTTTTTGATATATGCATGGTCTGGGACTCAATTAGATTGTCAGATAAAAGTAATAAAAATATGTCATTTTTCTAAACATTTTTTAATGTGTATAACAGTCAGGAGCAGTTTGAAATCTGAAGACTGTAGGCCATGTGGACTTTTTGAAAGACTTGCATATGTGTGTAACTTCACATCATCTCAGAATTATTCTTCTGGGACTTTCTAAACAATTGTGTCCATATAAATCCCTATTGCTTTGTTAAAAAATATATACGTATATAAAAAGTAGGTAGTAATTTCCTTCCTCCACCCCCTTAAAAAAATAAATATAAGTTACAGCCAGAAATTATTGCTTGCATTCTGTACTCTAGGAAATACAAAGGCAAATTCAAAAAAGACCTTGTCTCCTTCCTTTCTCTAAAACACAATTTATTGCTTTAAATCATAAAAATAAAACAGTCAAATGTTGCATAAGAGACCCTCAGCAGAAATAAAAGAAAAGAAAAGGCAAAACTGAACTTCACATAAACCCAAATCCCATACAGCAGTGCTTTCTACAAGACCATAATTAAATAATCCCTGAAGGACTTGTGGAGGAGGGGATAAGAATACATAAACTTTCCAACATGATGAAAGAAAAGACTGTTATTATTATTTGGTTTTATTTTTAAGAAGGAAAGAATTTAAAAATACATGCTTAAAGTGGTCTACCTGTGAAAACTATTCCATGCTAGGCAAGTGTCTATACAAGTCTCAGCCTTGACACACAATAACACAGAAATTGAAAGATCTCTTTGTGACTTGAAATCTGCAAGTAGATTGTGGCATTGTTTTACAAAGTGCACACCTTCAACACAAGAGAAAAGCCTCCAACTTGACAGCAAGGCTGCTACTGCTGTTCCTAAGCGTTTCTTCAACAATTTTTCCCTTGAGTCTGAGATCTGAGATGAGATGGTGGAAGCTTCCAGCAGAAGGTCTATTTTTTAGGAGGTTCTGCACTGGACAGGAGCCTCGTTTGTTAAAACAGGAGAGGAGTCACATACATGTGCAAGGCCACCAGTGCAGACAGGCGATTAGGTAGAAAAAGTGACCAGGAAAGGTAAGGATTTCTTGTAATCATTTTACTTTCTCAAATGAGAAAGCAAACTACCAGTGAAACATTTTATTTCAAGCTTTTTAAATTAGCTTTTGTCATTTTCCTTTAGGAAGGTTCATTTTTAATGAAATGGTTTTCCTCAGACAGAAAAAATATCTCACATTTTGATCATTTCAGACGGTTGTATTTTGCAAAGTAAAATGCTGATAGAGTCTTCTCTCTGCGAAACCTCTAACTATGGGAATCACCCCTCCTCACATAGGAGATACCAAAGCAATTGATCTGTAAATACTAGTGAGCATTAGAGCACCTGGGAAAGGAGAGGGCACTTCAATGGAAATCTAAAAGAGTGATTTCTATTTTTTGGTAATTTTTAGTGTGTAGATTTAAGAATACCACTTTTTTTTTTTTTTTTTTTTGAGGATGGGTTCTCCCATTTGAAACCCTCTAAGGACTTGTCTCATTTATTTGGGACTAATGGAGAATATGGAGCTGTGTCATGGCTTTGCTTACAAATCTTTCAAGTAAGCACCTCTAGTAAAGGAAAAATTAATTATTAATTGCACGGATGTCTCGTGCAAAAAGTTGCTTTCTAGTGCAACTAGTTGCTTTCTTCACTATAGAGTTGGAAAAGTTATCATACATAAAATGAAACATGACTCCACGGTTTATGCAGGCAGGGAAGGCTCGGGTTCAGCTCTGTCTGTCTATCCTCAGAATTTGTCTAATGTCTTGCCTGGGTCTTCTAACACAATGATAAATCCCATTTGTGTGTTTTGCATCTAGCTTTAAAATGATGTTGATAAAACTGCTTACAACTTCATCCACTGATCCTACCTAAATTTATAAGTCAGTCAGTCAAAGGCGGAAAATTGCAAAGGGACAAAGACAATGGAAACACATTTTCTTTAGATTAAGAAGGGCCTCGAGCTGCAGTGAGGATGCAGCTTTCTTATAGGAATAAACTGAATTGTGTCAGATTCTCCATGAAATTCTCAAACTTTCGACCATAGTAGGGCTGACTGATGACAATCAGCCATTTTGCCTTTCTGCCAAATCATCTCTAGCCGTGTGAGACCTGGAGGACCTATAGAAGTATAGTAGTGAAGATCTGGAGAAATCCAAGAGGAGTTCTCAAGCCACAAGTAAGAAACTGGATTCTATATGTTCTTCCTGTGATCTGATTCCCAGCCCACCTCCACCCAGCCTTGTTATTATCATAAGGAGCATCTGTGGACACAAAGAACAGGAATAGTAGGATGGTTTTCAAACAATTCTAGAAATCCTTTCCTTTGTTTATCTTTTCCTGTTCATGCTGTGCAAAGCCACAGTGAAAAGCACGGCGACCATGAATGAAAGTCAGGAAAAAAAATCAATCAGAGAGCAGTGAATCTGGGCCATCTTTCAGGACCTGAGATGGCTCCATAGCAATGGAAAAGTGAATGAACCCTTTAAAACTATTCTGACCTTAATAATTGAACATATATTAAATCCAAATCGGACTCTATGGATAGTTGTGTTTTTTTTCCTTATAGCATCTGTTTAAACTGTGTATGAATATCCCAGATACACATACAGCGGTCCCAGTTTTACACTCAGTTAAATCTGGCTTGATTCCAGGATTTTTAATTTAAAGTAAGTTGTTTCTGGAGGTATATTGGTGGAGCTGCCAGTGGAAAAATCACACAGCAAATTGAGAAGCATGTTGAAAATAAGTATTTGTTTCTTGGTGTAACTGGGCTGCTTTGCCTAAGCACGATACTGTTACACTGCATGGAGTTTGAGCTGGAAAGAAAATGAATACAATTCTTCTCCAAATTAGATGCAGTACCATATGTGTTGTCAATTTATCAGTACACCAACAAAATTGAAGTGTTGAATGGAAGTGGCTCGGCGACTGTGCGCGGCTGTAAGAGTCAGCAAATACTGCAGTTAGCTGACTCAGCCAACGGCTTCTTGACACATCTCTATCTTTAGAATTATTGACACATCTCTAGTCATATGGAACTGATATTTAAATGTTACCCTACAGTCAGGCACACATAACGGCTATAGAATTCATGCCTCTGGGTAGGCTGAAGAATTTGAGAAGAGAGTATTACGACAAAACTGTGTTTTTCCTCCCTGTAAGGTCTGAAAGGAATTGTAGTCAATCCTCCAGTCTAATTGGCAGATCAATTTTAACGAATGGCCTAAAGTCATAATAAAAACCCTATTTTGCATTACTTCATCATGGAGGCATCTATTTACTCCCAGATTAGCAGCTTCTACCTGCCTCTTAGCTGTGTTATTTTTTGCAGGGGGAGTGGAGGAGAATAAAACTTTGCTGTATTTGTTTAATATTTCATTGCTTAACATTATGTTATGCTATAGCAAGTTAAGTTATATAATTTGATGAGACCAAGAAACAGAGCAGTGTAATATAAATTAAAAAAAAAAAAAAATTAAAAAATCCCTAAGGTGAAAGAGGTATGAAGAAGTCCATTACAAACCCAGACCAACTTGGCAACTTTCCTGTGCTGACATTTTTAACTATCCCCTTATACCCCCCTCCTCCTCTTCCCAACAAGTGCAGAAGAAACACAGGCATGTAGGGCCAGATTTCTAAAGATGTTAGATACCTAACCTTTTAAAATCTGATCCATAACTCCCACTATCGTATTTCCTTTTCAAATTCATTTTATAGCAACCATGACTCCCTCAGAACCTGCTTAGTTGTTTCATAAAGGCCACTTAGAGACACCATGTAACTCTAGTGACTCACCACAGTGCCTTTTCAAGGCAGAAAAATCATGACACACTGCTCGTATATATAACACAGTTCCATATTACTGATTTTAGATTTAATTTTCTTGGCTAGGGCTGAGTTATTGGATGGACACCATGGGATGCCAAATGTACAAATTGCCTTGCAGCTCAAGAGTCTATGAAGAATCCTGACTGAAGTGTCTACAACTTTCTCAGCCCATATGAACATTTGGGGACCTGCCAAGCCATCCAAAGATGTTCAAGGCAAAACATGAATATGTTCAAAATTGCACTGTGGAAAGAAGTGCTAGTACAGAAAGGGGCAAAACACACAGAGCAACCTCCCCAGGGAAACCAGGGAAACCAGAGCTGGAAATGATACAAGATATGTATATTCACAAGCTACCAGTAGACTCTCTTTCCCCTGCCCTTCAGGTCTTTATCTGCTGTGAGCTAAGTTAACTGTATTGTAGTCTCCAACAAAATGAAATTTTTCCTCTCTGGTAAAAACGTTACTTTGGAAATAAAGAAAATGGATTCACCTAGTAAAGCACAGTGTATGTATAAAAAAGCAGAATGTAGATAATCCAGCTAAAAGTGTAGCTGGTTGAGAACAGAAAAGACGTTGAGCTTCTATCACGATTTCCCATGCAAACCTTCATCTTCAGCAGAGGTGAGTTTTACCAGCTTTACAAATTTGTATAGCAATAAACCCTAAGAAATGGCACTAAGCTAATTAAAAAGTGACGATATTATTTGCAAAGATACAGAACAAAGAGTCTTTTAGGTTCACAGTGTTGAATCACATCAGCAATCATTTGAAATAGATTTTTCTTGTTATTTTATACTCTTGAATGAAGTCTATGAAATTAGATTGCGGGGATTTTGTTTTGTCCTGTTAACCTGGGACTGGTCATCTACTTGTGTAAACCAAAGCGAAAATAAATGTTAATGTGTACCAGTTGAGGACTGGGCCCAAAACTGCAATTCTCAGCTTCTCTGATGTGTTAATACTGAACTGTCAAATGCAAACAAAGATCATATGTCACTTCTCAGTACCATGGTTTTTCTGTAAACTATTGCAGCGGAAATATTTATATTAAGGTATTTAGTTTAATATTATGTTTTTAGTCTAGGTTAATGGAAATAGAGTGTTCCCTCATCGAAGTGTATATGTGACTTCTATGCTAATGAAAGAAAGAGACCTAAATGCACTAATTATAGTAGGAAGTATTGCACAGGTAGCTGAGACGCAAGCTCCTTTAGGTAGATCTGCCAAATGTAGCTCACACTTGATCCACGACGCTGTCAAGTTGTTGCTGTGCTAGTGCTCTGCGGGGTGAGCAGAGACGAGGCACTGCAGTAACAAAGGACTAAATCCTAGACTAAGGACACAACGAAAATTTTAAGGACCACAATCCAGCTGTAGCATAAGCAGTGAGAGTTGTTATTCTACATGTTATTGTTCATTTGAAAAATACGCATTGATAACTCTGTGGACATAAGAATTAAAAATTATGATGCTCCCTCAACTCTGAGATTATAAAGGAGATCCCTAGCTCCTATAATTATTTCACTTTTTTTTTTGTAGTCAGTATGATATTAGGGTCATATTTGCAAGCCTTGTTTTGCTATCATGTAAGTACAAAATTTGGAATAAAATCATGACATTGAGAACCAGGAAAATCTCCCATAAATAGATAAAACATAAAAGAATAAGAAACTTCCTCTAGTTTACCATTCTACTTTTCTGAAATCAATCCATCTTAACTAGAAGCTTTGTCTTCACATCTAATAGTCCTAATATCTCTTTTCCTTTCTTTTTTTTTTCCTAGTCACATTGGGAACCTATCTGAACATCATCAGCAACCAGAATGGCTTACGCTTCTGAGTTTATTCATCATATACATACTTTTGTTTGTCTAAATCCCATACCTACTCATTTTATTTGCTGCTGTCTAGTTTCTCTATTGTCAGAAACAGCAAATTGTTTTCTGTACACCTTTTGCATGCCACCCATGATTTTACAGAGTTTTATAAGATCCTTCTGCCTCATCTCTTTTATGGGTTGGACAGTCCTAGTCTGTCTTTTCAGATACAGAAATCTTTGGTTTCCCTTGTCATTCTTCTCTGTACACTTTTCCTTGTTCTTCTTAAAGTTAAATATTCCAGGCTCTACTAAAAATTACATGCATATATTTAAATAATAAAATTTACTTTATAGGATCTTTTTCAAGACTTCTCTAGGAATCTGTTGCTCAAATAATGCTGCATTAAGATAAACATTATCATATTCATCAATGATTCGATTTCTTTTTCATTCCATATAATTGAACAGATCTAATTACGTTGCAGAATACTGATCATGCACAGATCATGCTATAATTTGTAATGTAGCTGGACAACTGTTAGAAATCAGGATTGGATTTATAAAAAGAAACAAACCTCCAGGTTTAGGCAAATGAGATCAATTTGAAAATCATGTCCAATTAATGCAAGGTGGAGTATAGGAGATAACCTAAAGAATAAAACGGATACCCAAGTAGAAGAAGAAATTTGAAAAGTGGGAAGTGATAATGCCAAAAGATATGTACATGGGTGATGATGGACAAAATTCCGTGATGTCATACAACTGTGAAAAGGTATGAGTGTGGTTTTGACCAGCCTCTATGGGAGGGCATTATACCTCTGATGTATGGAGGCAAAAGTCCCTCTTTGTGTGCACTAATACAAACCTTACTCAAAGTAGTTTGCTCAGCTTTGCTCACTTCATTACCAGGGGGATCCTGGATCATAGAGGGAATTCAGCTAGAGAAATTTAACAGTAGAGAAAAAAAAGGTTGACTAAGACATGAGTAAATGGGATGGAAGGGAGTGTAGCATGACAACAATATAATAATTGATGAGGGTAACATAAACACCCAGAAAAAAATAATAATTTAAGATGGTACAGACTTCTTGGCAACAAAATCCCTTCAGTTGCAGCATAATTTCGTAAGGCACATCACCTGTGATAGTTACAAAGCAGAGCGGCCCAAATACCAGCAAATATATTCTGAGGAACAATCCTGCAGTGGCATGAAAATACGTATTCCAGCTTTACCTTCTGTATTATTATCCGCAGTCTGCCTCCTTCCAATAAAAAATAAATAGCCTCCGTATCTCAAAACAAATGGATCCCAGATTTTTCACAAGGATTGAGGTAGTTCACTGAAAAGCTCTCATTTCCCTTCTAGGGAAAAAAGAATTGGAGGGTGCCCACAATGAACTGAGGTCCTCTTTATTTTCTGCCTGTTGTCATCAAAAGTAAATCATCTTGGTAGGGAAGTGAACTGGGAGTCTAATACTCTGTCTAGAACCAGCTTTCTACCTCGGCCTGATAAACTTGCTCACTCCTCCAGCATCCACTCAGTGTCAGCTCTCAGAAGTCGACTATGAAAATTGCCTCCTTGACATGAGGCAATAATTGGCTACCAAAGTCTTCTCTACAGTGCCACTGACATGCCTTTCATTTTAAAATGGTTCCTGGAGCTTACACCTCAAAGTACCTGGAGGTGGAAAGAGGATTAACATTTAAATGACTATAAACATTCTAGTTATGTATAAACACTGTCTAATGTATCTTTCTCGGTTCCCTCTTGCCTGCCAAGCTGTATCTTTTTCTCTGCTGAGATATGTTACAGACATTTTTACCAGAGGGAGAAGTTTGTTGTGCCAGTCTAATCACCTCCTGCCTTGAATCTTCCCACAATCAACTTTCAGGACCCCACGCAGAACAAAACCCCACAGTGGGTCCTCACTTCTTTTCCCTGTATGTCCACTCATCACTGTGTTCACCTTTCGTAGCAGAGGCACAGAGAAAAATGACAGCCATGAAGGTAGAGGGGTATCAACTGCTGTAGATAAATCAATCCATCACAAAAAAAAACCCCAACAATTCTGCCATGAAACTTAATCACTAAAGGTCATGTCGGGGAGTGAGGAACAGATTAAATTAGCATAGTATTAGATATGGAAAATGATTTCTGTCAAAATCATCTTTACCACAATTATAATATGTTAATTACGTATTTCATTAAGGAAGTTGATTATGGTTCACAGATGAAATCATGCAGACGAAGACACCTGGAAGGAAGCACTAGAGCCTGAAGCCTCTTCTCTCCCTCTCCCTCTCCGTCTTCCTTTCCCTCTCTCTCTCTCTCTCACACACGCGCGCCCAGGCACACACACACACAATTAGGTACACGCATTCTTATGTAGAGGTTTTCCTAATATACTTCAAAGATTATTAAAGTGCAGCTTTGTCTATTTAGGACAGAAACTCAGAGAAATAAAGGAAAGCACAGTAGGGCACATTCGTTTTCCTTCTATCAGTACTTAGAATGAACTGTTCATTTTAAGACTATAACATCTTCTGCCTCTGGTGACATATTGGTGGCATCTAGTACTGTGGGTAAAGGATTTCGGCACTGACTAATGAGATGGTGGTTGTTTGTTTTTCACAGGGAAGAGACCATTCGGCAAATTTTAGCCAAGCTATTTGAAAGAGATATCATCAACCATATGAATGACATACAATATCTTGCCCTTGGAAGTGGTTGCAGTTCGTTTACAGTGAGTTTGAGTACTTGGGTACCTTGAAAAAGTTACATCAATCAGCAATTACTTATATCATTTCTTAGACTTCTTTTCCAAATAATCATTTGAATCGTTTGCTCTGTTTAGTGAATAGAGCAAGATCTTCAGTGATTTGAAAACACAGCCTCCTTATTTTGGCTAGAAACAATGCAGCCGTGTCTCATACTCCCATAAACGTTGAGAGATGAGGCAGGAATTTTCACATGTGTATGAGTCTGAGTATGTGTACGTGTGTGTGGGGTGTGCATTAAATATAAGACAGAGAGGTGTTGTAGCCTACATAAGAAAGACTAATTTTATTCAATTCTGACTAAAGGAGCAGCAGAAGTGAAATAAATGGGGTACTCAGTGGAAGAAAGGGAGGAGATTATATGTATCCCTCCAAAAAAAGGTCCTAGAGATGCCCCTGGGAATGAAAACGTCTGAGCCTCAGTCAAATATAATTACCTCATTCTCATATTTCCTGGTGAGTGAGAACGCATCAATGCTTGTGTGCCCTTGTGCTGATAGATTTTGCCACACAGAATAATCATTGTTGGAATTAAGCATAATTGTCAAGAAAGACTTGGTCATCATGAGAGAGACTGTCTCATACAACTGTCCTTTTGCTTTCCAACAGTAATTACTTTAGTAATTAATCTCTGTCATTTAACTGTATTACATTTTGAAAAGAGAAAATGGAAGAAAGACTGGTTTCTGACTAATTTACATCACAGTTTAAAATCCTAGAATAGGGTGAATCAAATGTCAAATTTAGCCCTTTCACAGATTGCTAAAATGGTCTCCTTCTAACATCTAGCACAAGCATGGATGAAGTTAGGTTGCTGAAGTTGTCTTCATAATATCTGCATTGCTTGAAGGTTTTCCCGTCAGGTCTGCTACTGTAGGTAATGGAAGACAACACACAGAGCAGGAATCCTGGTCAGAAAAAGGTGAATCACAAGCTACTGAAATGTCTTTTCTGCTGCTAGTCATCATGGCAGGTGCTGCTTACCAGCACGTCATGCAGTAGTGGCCATGTTTTTAAAAACAGCTGCTGACTGTGAACATTGCCAATGTGTTTGATGAGTCACGTGGGTGAGGCAGAAGTGTTGAGCGTCCTTAGTTTCAGTTGCACTAACGCCCAAAACGCTTCCGAAGTTGAGGCTCGAAGTGGGTCTGTGTTGATACCATTGGCGTTCTTTCTCTTTAAAGTATTTTAAAGCTGCTTCATTACTTTTCAACCTTTGAAAATGTTTTCCTTTGAGAAGAAAGGTTGTATGGATAACAACAGTGCCTTAATTCTTACTCCCAGAGAGGAGGATCAGCTCAAGGGTTTCACTGTTACGAACAATGACTGCAAAGTCAGGCCTTGGATGCACCCAGGAATTACCTTAGAAAGACAAAAATCTTGTATAATTTGGAAACTGATGAGGATATTATTTTTTACGATTGATCATTTTCACTGTCACTGGTCTTCATAGGAATCTGACTCGAATGAGGCTTGCAGGCTTTGACCAACTATCAGCTCAGACTCATACATAAGCCAAGAAAGGTATTGTCACAGATATATTACAGTAAAATATTAGGTATTGCACTCAAAGCGAAACATGCTTGTGAAAGAACTACAGGTTTACAGTAAAAGCATGAAATCTGCCACGGTCCGAGGTTCTGAGAGTATGACCTTATAAAGATGATCAGATACTGGTCCGAAGCCAACTCCTCTCCTTTCACCAACACTTCCATTTAGTTGGAATGAATTTTACAGTCCATGTTTTTCTGAAATTGATTGCTTAAAAGATAGGGAAAAAAGAAAAATGTTATATCAATGGCTAGGACTTTCCTTTTTTTTTTTTGGCACATTTTTAATCCTGGTGTCTTGCTATCCTAAAAATTAAAAGAATGAATAGTGACAGCTTGAGAGTGTATAAAAATATTTACAAACAGAACTCCAAATTAACTTCATAGAATACTTTTTCTGAGTAAAAACAGAATGCAGACCTCAGGATCGGGCCTCCTGAGCAGGGGTAAAAGATTGCCTGGTGGGGTAAATCCATATAGCACCATGAATTACTGATCCAGAGAATATGTTACACAGACTCTTGCAGAATATGTGTGCCTACGAAAACACAGCTCAGGAGTGAATCATAACTCTGCTGTTTTGTCGACAACCAAGTACTCCCTTAACAAGGTCCAGGGAATTTTTATTTCAGTTGCTATGTAAAGAAACACAAAATCTATGAAAAAAAATTAACAAAGATGTGGGTAGGGTAGTAAAGAGGGAAGGATTCAGTTGTGACTGTGTAACAAGAGAGTCTTAATGTGGTACATGAGGAGGAGGTGGAGGATGTAAAGAGCTATGGGAGAAAAAAATGAAACAAAGGTGATTATGGTAAACAGTTATTTTCCTGTCTCTGTCCCCCAACTGTATCCAAGGCCTTTGTGAACACTCTCTTTATAATATGCCCTTAAACGTCACTGGGCTTTCAAGACCAGCCTTATAGGCAGTGCATTCTACTGATTTGCATTGCTAATTATATTGTACTAAATTTAGTTTATAGTGATAAAAAATATCAACATGATGCTTTACAGCATCTATGTAATCTGAGCTTTCTTCTTTCTGGACTATTTCTGGGTTATGCAGATAAAATGGCCCCTTGAAACAACCGGGATTTTTTTTTTTTTTTTTCTTTTCCATTTTGTACCCATTGTGTGATCCCAGCGCTCCAGATGTGATTTCACTGAGGTTCCTCAGCCATTCTCCATCCCTTTCTAGAGAGGGGAAAGGGGAGTGGGGAAGAGAGAGTGACGTGAGGGGGGCTATTTTTACAGGGCCGGTGCGTGGTGATTAGAACAGGCTTATGGTCTGCATATGTACAGGGAAAAATCTCCTAGCAATTGACCTGCTAAGTGAATATATATTAGAGAGCAGTAAATAAAAAGGCTATGAGGTTTTAGTTAACAAGAACTGACTGATACTTAAAAGCCAGGTTCTGCCCCCCTCCCTGCTCCTCCTCAGCGCTAGCTTGTTATCCTTTCACACCGGACAATACAACAGCACGTCTGTCTCTCCCCCTCTTCTCCCCAAATCAAAGATCAAAGGCTGCATTTGTAAAGCAAATAGTTGGAGAGCTACAGCCGGGTTTGATGAAAACCCACTCCAGGCCTCTTGGGAGATATTACCTTCCTCATTATTCCACTGATTGGCCTTATTTCATCCAAGGATTACTGCACATTCTCCTGACGGCTGATGAGCAGCTTCATGAATATACAAAATAATCCGGCGGCACTGGGCCAGCACTGATTATTATTGTGAAACTCGGAGGAGCAGCTTCAAATGAGCTGCTGGAGACTGTGGAACTCTTCCTCCCCGTTTTCCATCTGATTTTACCACAAGGATCCTTATTAGGCTATTTTTCACACGCCTGTGAAGAGAAGGAGGAAGAGAGAGAGATATTGCATCTAGTTAAAAATGATCAGGGAATTCTGGGTACCAGATGTTTTTTGCTTAATATTGCAAAATGGCTTTTATTAGATTACACTAAGCACTTGCTAACTACAGTTAAACTGCTTTGCAGAAAAACCTGGTGGGAACACTGCCCTAGATAGCTTCTTTGTTATTTATTTATTTTAGGGGGACCAGCTTCACCTTGGGTGCCGGGCGGGTGGCGAGCGTCAGCACGGCAGTAACATGACTTCCAGCCGCCCTCCAGACTCTTTGCCCGGAGACCTCGCCCGAGGGCTCCCGAAACCACCGGCACAGATAGCCCAGGTCTGTATTTTCTGATTCGACCTAGCAGAAGCGGCGTTGATGTGAAGAACCCTTGATGGACTCCAAACTAGAGCCGAAAACAATCTTTTCTGAGAAATTCTGACTCTGGATAGGAGCCATTTTGTGGTAGAGACTTTCGTGTCATCCCCGTCTTTTTCCTCTTCCTTTTTTTTTTTTTTTTTTCCCCCTGTTTTTAAAAGGCTGCCCACAGGCTGTTTAAAAGCGTGACTGGAGATGGCGGCCCACCTGCACTCTGCTGTTTGGGATGCAGCCAGGTAGCTTTGCATTTGACAGAAGCCCTTCCTCTCCCAATCCTTTCCTCTCAATTAAGTCAAACATGGAGGTTCCCCTCTTGGAGGCCTCTCCCAGCCTCAGCACCAAACACAGCCCCTGATTTACAATGCTGCCGATTTAATATCTGATAAACGGGGACCCTGTAATTGTCATTTACAGTTGGGTGCACTTGTTTTTAGTGATTGTGAACTACTGAACTGCCCCGTGCTATAAATGTCTTATCCTACACTTTGTAATATGTCACATGAAATAGAGGACTGACAGAAGGGACTCCCTGCTCCCTCAAACCCCGTTAACCACAGTTAAACCACGTTTTAACCAGGTATGTTATATTTTCTCAGCAGAGAAGTCGGAAAATCTGCCACGCTTCCTCTGACAGTGACATGCCATCTCTTTCTTTCAGAGAAGACTGGCTGGTGGCTCACCAGAGAGACCAGCTGTTAACCCTTTCTGGAGATGCCATGAACTCTGCCACGCAGCTGTTGGGTGTTTGCAAGCTTCCATTATGAACTAAAGGTTACTTCTTGCCGTGCATTCAAGTTTAAATCTTTTTGAAATCATATTTTATTTGTAATTGTCAAAGAATAATATATTGGCCGCCTTTATAAATACACTTGATAATAGATCAGATGGTTTGTCTTACTGGAAACTCATTGCTGGGAATGAGTTAGAGGGGAGAGAGTGACAAGGCAGCTTTTTTATTTTTTTAAACAGCGTCTTGATGAACAAACCAGTGCTGTATTTTAAACAAGGCTTTTGCACTGAGCTACCCCAGTACGGTAATTTAATGAATCTACATTTCATGACTGAAGTGATAAGGATGAAACATTTTAAAATAACCAAAAGGTAGATTCACCAAAAAAGTCTGATGAAACATTAAATGAATGTAGTGTAACACATTATCTTTGCTTCTGCACATCCAAAAAGTGCAATGAACTAAAACATTGCATTAAGCCAAGAATAAAGCTAAAAATTAAATTGGCTTAGAAAGATCTAGTGTAGTGGTTTATGCACTAAGAACGCAGTAAATTTGGTCATTTAATATCATTCTCTTTACCTCTGATATGCACATTAAAAGCAAACCAAGAGTCATGGTAAAAAGTCAAAAGAAAAGGGCAGAGCTGAACTTTGGCATTTTATATGCTTATCTCTTTTTAAATGCACAATATTAATCGTTGTTTTATTTACCGTATGGTTATTCTCATTGTCTGTCATTCAGGTGGTGGGAATACCCTGCAACATGAAATATAACAAGGTCTGTTACAGATTAAAACAGGATCCAATAAAGAAGACGTATTCAAAAATATAATACTGCCCCTTCAAATCAATAAATAAAGACAAGCATTTCATACACTAATGCATATATCTATGACCATTATAAATTAGTTGCTTGCCAGAAAATACACTTCTTAGCACAAGTGCCATTATTTAAAGTTGTCTGTTTAATGCATACTTAGTATATTTTCTCATCCAAAGCTGCACTGCATAATTAGACAACATCCATTCTTAAAAACTAAAGTAGATGCCAAAAATGTAATACATAAAGCATGACATTTTACAAATTTACATCTCCAAAAGTTATGTGTGGTTTCAGATAGAAAAAAATTGCAAAAAGATCACTATATTATAATGGTCCGGGTTTTATCTTAGCTTGCTCCATCTGTCGGCTGGCAGTAATGTAAGTTATAATGCACTCATTCTTATTCAACTTCAGTGAATGGGTATTTTCCAGGGTAGTTCTATTAAGTGGACAACTAGATAGGTGTCTTAATAGTTTGCTGAATTATGGCTGTTTGAGTCTCGGTTAGATCAATGGGTTGATTGCTGGTTCTTTTCCCAGAAGGCATTTATTGTCTTCTAAGGTGAGCACAGATTTCTGTCTGTATTCCCAGCACGAATGGGTCTCCTGCAACGATTTGGTCACATGCAGCAGAAGCTCTTAACTTTTCCACTTGACACCCCTTGGGAAGGCTCCCCTATCGCACTCAGATAGGTGAGGGTGTCTGTCATCTGCTGCCCTTTATCAGCAGTATGGAGCAGCCAGGCTGGTGCCAGTCACCTTGGTGGGAGCTGTGATGCAGTCCCTTGTTCCCTCATGGGCTTTCTCCTGCACAGCAGGCCACAACAGATCAACCAGAAAGATGAAGAAAAGTGTGGGCTCGCTGCTGATGGATCCAGGGGACCTAGTGATGACGGACATGGGAAAGGCTCAGTTGCTTGATACCTTCTTTACCTTAGTTCATTGTCAAGGTCCTCTCTCAGACCTCTCAAATAGCTGTGGCTGGCAGCAGTGTTGAGTAGAGTGAGGTACTACTCGTAGCAGAAGATACAACTAAGAACCGATTTTGTAGACTGGGCATGTACGAGACCGTGGGACCCAACTGGGCTGCATCTGGTGCTGCTGAGAGAGCAGGCCAATGTTTCTGTGAGGGTGCTCTCTGTCTTTTTTAAAGAGTTGTGGAGATCAGTGACATGGAGAAAGGTCTGGGAAACCACAAATCAGTCAGACTAATGGCAGTCCCTAGGAAGATCATGAATCAAAGTCTCTCAGCACCCATGCCAAGTACATGAAGAACAAAACAGTGGAACAACATGTTGGTATTTACCAAAGTCAGATTGTGCCTGGCCAGCTTGATTATCTTTTACAGTGAGATAATTGGCTTGGTAGATTAGGGGAAAGCGGTAGGTGTCATCTACCTTGACTTTAACATAGTCGTTGGCACTGTCTCTGTAGTGCCACTGTAGACAAAGTGGAGCGATACAGACTGCAAGAAAGACTATAAGGCAAGTGAAAAATCACCTAGTCTCGAAAAGTAATGATCAGTGTTTTGAAGACCAGGTGGTGGATGGTTACTGGTGGCATTCTTCAGAGACCGACACTGAGGTCTGTACTCTTTATTATCTTCATTAACAACCTGAGTGATGAGATGGGATGCACCTTTATCAAGGTTCTGGATGACACCAAACTGAGAGGGGTAGATGAGTGGGATGTGGAGGCTTCCAGCAAACTGGGAGCAGGGCTGCCAGTCAGAGGGACCTCAACAGGCTGCAGAAATGGTCTGACAGAAACACTGAGAAGTTCAACGAATGCAAACGCAAAGTCTTGCATCCAGGTCTAAAAACTACAATGATACAGGACAGAGGGTGACTGGCCAAGCCAGACTAAAAAAGACATCTGGGAATAGTGTTGGACAAGTTCAGTATGAAACAGCGTCAGTGAAGGTCAGCTGCAATAGAGTGTAGCCAGCAAGTCAAGGTCAAGCCAGCAGGATTATTCCCTGTTGTTCAAGCCTTGTGAGACCACATTTAAGTAGTGTCCAATTTTGGGGCTCTGTGGTACAAAGAAGACATAGACAACGTGGAGTAAGTCTGGCAGAGAACTATCAGACTGGTAAGGTCACACAAGGAGAGGCTGAGAGAATGGCGCTTACTTGAGGGGTGAATCTATTTGGTGACTCTTGCTACCTGCCAGAAGGTTATAAGGGAGATGGAGCCATGCTTTTCCCAGTGAAAGGGCCGAAGGCAAGGGGCTCAAGTAGGAGCAATGGAAATTCCAATGAGATACACAGTAGAAATTCTTCATGGTGAGAACGATCAAGCACTGGCCCAGGTCGCCCAAGGGCTGTGAAATCTCCATCCATGGAGATATTCAGAACTTGACTAGACAGTGCCCTGGGCAACCTGACCTAGCTTTGAAGTTGGTATTGCTTTGAGTAAAGAGCTGGACTAGATGACCTCTAAAGACTCTTAATTATTCTGTGATTCTAATCACTTAATATGTGTTCTTGATTTTCTTTTTATGGTTACTTCAGGCTCTGGTATTTAAGAGCTATCACAGACAATAAATTCCCCGACTCCTGGCCTGTCTCCTTTTTCCCTATTTTCCCTGTGGTCTACGGCATTTTGGCTCTGCTTCTTGTCTCACCTGGCAGCCAGCTTGCGCCTCTCAGCAGCTTTTGCGCAATGCCACAGGAGAGCAAAGGCTAGTGGGCCGTACAAGCTGGCCAGTGTGCCAGGAGCCTTTGTGCTTCTGCCTGTTAATCACAAGGTGCTACTGAGGTGTGTGAGCCGGCCAGCGTGCCAAGAGCCCGCGCATCAGCCGCACAAAGAGAAATGAGCTAGCAGCAGGCAGCAGCAGATTGCAGAGATGTGTCCCAGTGCTGTCAGGGGCAAGGTCCGAACCACCCACAGCAATTAGTGCAGTCAAGTCAGATGCGGTGGCAGGCAGTTGGACTGAGGCTTGCTGCCTCACCTTCCCACTGGCCTGGTCACTGCCTGTGCACCCTGTCATGTAGGCACCCTCATTTCTCACTGGGAGGGGAGTGAGAATCGCATTATGTTACATTACGTTATATTATACTACATTATGTTATGTTGTATTATATTATATTAATTGCATTTATTGTCTGTATTATATTAGTTACATTATGTTACATTATATCATGTTTCGTGTTGCTCTGGAGTCACTTTCCCAATCTGGGAAGTCTCCATACTAACACCATGTTTTGCTCTCTGCAGGTGCCCATCGAGGCTGTAAGATGGCTGAAGAGCTGGAAGAGGCCCCCCTTTCCTTCCTCTCACGCAGTGCAACGGATTTCGCTAAGCAGCTGAAATTGGAAGTGGGTGTCCTATCCTCAGCAGAGTGAGGAATGAGGTCAGATGAGAAGCTGCCTGTTCATGCCTGCTCTTTGCTTTAGCAGAGACACTAATGTCAGAAGAGAGCAGGGAGAAATAGCAGAGCTGGGTCCCCAGCATCTCTTACTTAAGGACAAATATCTGCTCATCTTCGAGGCAGGGGCATCTCTGCCACAGTGGGTTCACCCCAGTAAATCAGTGTGGTGTTGATTTGTAAATGGTTGGTCTCATTTACTGCATTCCTCTCTGCAAACCGAGCTTGTGCTAAGCTGCTGGAGCCCAGTCTCGCTTTCCTCCAGCCGCTCACTTACAAAAATTACTGACATTGCCTCTAGCCCTCGGATGTTAGTGGTATTTTTGTTTTATGTCTTTCCTAACAAGTTGACACAACTTAACAATGTTGGTCTTGTCACCAGATTATTCTTCTAAATGAGACAGTTATTCACAGTGAGTCATTGAATATTTTACAACATGGTTACAGTAGCTGCTCCGACAGGCACCTGTGTATAGATGAGAGTGTACGTACTGTCATGGCACTGTCAAATAGGAGATGTTTGCTCTACCTTTATTTATACAAACCATTCACCCCCTCCTCCCACTTTCTCACAGCCTGCCCTTTAATTCTCACAGTACCATCTTTCCAGCTTGTTACTGGGGTGGATGCGCAGAGATGGCCCTACTGCTACTGTATGCCTTTGGTTCCTTCAGGTGTTTGGGGAAAATACGTGTTATTAACCTTGTGCAACTGGAGATGTGACCTGTAGACAATTTATTTCCTGGCAGACCAGTGAGCTTTGGGAGAGGGAATCTTTCCTTCAGACAGGGATGGCTTGGGAAATAAAGTTTTTCCAAATTTTTCCTTTTCACTCTCCTATTTGATTTGGTTTTCTGCTTCTTCTGAAGGACTTTATAGCCAAGAACAACCATAATATCTGCCTGATTGCTTGTGAAACCACTTTGTGGCCATCTGGAATTAAAAATCTTTAGTACCTCCCTCCCACCTGAGACCATCCCGAGGGAATGAGTGTGTGTGTATGCATGTGTGTGAGAGAGCGTGCTGTTGTGTGTACGTCTACAGTAACTCTCCGTTTTGTCCAGGATTTAGGGAATAAGAGCCTAACTGAGGCTCACCCCAGATTTTTGATACATGTTAAGTGATCAAAAAGCCTTGTTTTTTGTCTGCAGTAGGTGGCAGGACATCAGAACTGAACCACTTAGCTTCTTTGCAAGGTGTTTTCCTCTCCTTTTTAACATCTGTGATAATACCTTCTTCTCAGATATTGTGGTGCTTTAATTAATTCACATTTTAAAAGTACTCTGAGATTCACAGATGTATGTGCTACTTGAATATAAACTATGCTTGTAAGAACTTATAATTTCTTTGCGGTGTTTTGGTTCCTTTTTTCTCCTTTTTTTTTTCCCCTTGGGAAATAATTGTCCTAAAACTAGTTAAATATCAATAGAGTCTGAGCAACAGCAAAAAGGCCTCTATTCTCTGTCATCTTGTACCTTGCACCTTGTCAGCAACACCTGTAAAAAGCTGGTGTAAAACGACAGTGTGCGGCTCTGCGAGTACTTTACACTCATTTTGCACAGAGTGAACAGACTACACAAGGTGCAAGGCCCAAAGGCCTATGTTTCTGCCCATTTGGGATATGCTCTTTGCATCAAATCTTGAGATTTCTTCCTTTTATTAAAGTAAACCCAAAGGGGTCCCCTAGAGGCATAGCCAATATTCACTCCTTGTGGGCACACAAATCCAGGATTAGCCTGTGGCTGTTCCCAGGGAAAATGTTCGCTAGTAAAGTCTGAGCTAGTGTCAAGCAGGTACTATAATGGAGAAGACATGCTCTGCCTGTTTATTCATCTGAATTAGGTGCCTCTGGAATGCATATTTGTGTACCCCTGGAATTCAAAACTCCATTGTGCTTGTGTCCTAAGATATACCATTCCTCTAAAACTGGCTTTCTTTCACATTACTGTGAATTCTCCTTTAACTCAGGAGAATCTGACACTGAAACTATTCTCTGCTAATTTCTTCCAGCTAGCACACAGAAACACTGAAGATGGGAGATCTTCCAAATTGCCAGTTCCCTGAAACTGTTTTATATATTTTTTAAAATGCCACAGTTTCAGGTTCACTAACGGAAGCAGAAGGGAGGACTGGTAAAAGAATAATTATTAAAGCTAGGTCTGAAATTATTCCAAGTCTGTGCATCCCCTCCTTTGCAGGAAGATGATGCTGAATCCCTAGCTGCTTCCATAGCTCGCTTCTTTGCAAAGGTCCTCTAATGCTAAATTGAAGCAAATCAAAAGCCCGTTACCAAAACTTGCCTGAATTCCAATGTTTACACCTGGTTTTGATTTCAAGCTTGGATTTAAAGTGGCTAAAGGAGGTCTGTCCATGTACAAGAATATCCTTGAAGGGCTAAAAGTAATAATAATTAAAAAGCACTGGAGTAAACTCTCTTTAATAAACTCAATTTTAAGGCATCATCTGGCTTTTCTGACGCTGTAATGATGAAAGTTGTGAGGTGTAGGTATTACAGATACACAGATGTCTTTCATAAGTAAAAGCAATTATTACTATTATTATTAACATATCTTACACTTAGAGGCTCTAACTGAGCTAAGAGTCCTACTCATTGTGCATGCAGTCAGCCACATTTCTCAATTTGCCTCAGAAGTAGAGAAGAAAGGCAAATAGACACGACCAGGAAAAAAAAAACCAGAGGCGAGGCATACAACCTGATCAAGTTTAGGCTTTTCAGAGGACCTCTTTTCAGAGAAACCTTAAGTATCCTTGAATTTCAAAGGGAGAATGGAGCTTAACTCTTTTATCCCATTGAAAACCTGAGCCTGATGGACTTGTCTGAGGTCATACAGGGGAAGACCATGGAAGCAAAACCTGTCCAGAGACAGCAACGAAACCCAAATCTCTAGAATGCTTTTGCACAGAAATAGCGTTTCTTCCTACAAATAACTGTGTTTGGGCTCATGTCTATCTTAGATTAAAGAGCGATGGACAAACATCTATCCTAGTTACCACCGCAACCATGAATTTCAAGGGTTAGTCATCCTCGAGACCTGGAATGGCTCATTCACCTGAGATAGAAATATTTCATTCAGCCTTGCACCCCAAGAAGGCTGACACTCCTGAGCAATGAAGCTCCTTTTTCCTTTCTTTGCTTTCTCAGTGAGTGATCTTGACTGCATTTCCACCAAAAGAGACATGCGATATCTCACAAAGTGGTGCACTGCATGTTTCTGCCGGCATTCATTGGCTGCGCTTCGCGCGTAGGGCAAAGGCTTAGCCTCTAAGATTTGTTGGCAGCCTCCTGCTCTTTGTTCTTCAGAATGTGAAAATAGTGTAAATAGCAGCATCTGCAATTGCTCCTGCTGCTCTGACTGCCAGCCAAGTCAGATCCCCCTCCCCTCGGAGAGCAGTCCACATGCTGCACACAGGACTGGACCGGGGAGGAATTATATGCTGTGAGAGTGCAGCCTCAGGAGTGCAGTGAAGAATACGGGCCATCAGACAGGGAGGCAGATAGACTGCCTTCGAGTTCGGCTATTCCCAAATGAAATTTAAAAAAAATCTCTTCCCCACATCATGACCCTTATATATATTTTTTTAGGATTTTTGTGACTAAATCTATCTTGCTACCAAAAATGTTTTGAAGAAAAGGAGAGAATAATTCACTTGCTGTTTCTCTTGTGCAAGGAGATCTCTATTCTAAGAGCAACCATCCTTCCTGTCGTGATCCTACACCTTCCCATCCACGTTCTTACACTGAATGCATCATTACTGTTCAGAGGTTTCAGCGGTTGGGTTCACCGTTTTTCTGTTTGTGTAGTGGTTTTAAGCATTTTTGAATGTGTATGTAGAAACTAAGTTTCAGGAATGCTGAAAAACAATTAACTTTTTCTCTTCTGATATATATACACATGCATACATGCATACTACATACACATGTATACATCTGTCACGGTAGATTTTTTTTCCTCTCCAGCTCAGATTGAAAAGAGAGTCAAGTCCTTTTTCAGGTGAAAAACATTTTAAAATACCTGTTTGTCCATTTGAAATTAGCAAAAGAAATGGAACCGTGGGCAGGCAGAGAGAGACATGTTCATCTACAGTTTGCAGCAAGAGAAGCTGGCAAAGAGCCCTGGAGTAAAAAACATGCCCAAAGAGATGCTGTTGATAAAAGGGTTCTGCAAGCTTCTTTCCAACCAGCACTATCAGGCAGTGCCACCGCAAAAGCAAACATTTCTGATGCATAAAAATGGCATAGCAAGGGCCGTGACATGGGTTAATTAAGTCTAAGTATCTTGTAGGCAGGCAGCTGGTTGGGCTCACAGGTAGTTGATGGCAAGATTAAAGCCTTAAACTTTCTCACCCAACCTCACAGAAATATTACAGAGAAAAAAAACTATATCTGGTGATACACATGGACAGAAGCATTATTTTTGTACTATGTGCCAAGTTGTATTTTACACCCTTTTTTTTTCTTTCTTTGTCTGACTACTGCAATTTTCCTCCTCTCTTCTGTACACTTCAAGAGACAGACTGGATGTAAAACTGAGTTTGCAAAAGGATTCAAGTTCTGCCTTGGCTGCATGGTAGCTGTCCTAGTGGGTGCTTCATCGTGAAGTTCTTATTTTGCACTTTAAGCAAAACATTAATTATCTTTCTAAATTCTGTTTCCAACCTCTCTTTCTTTCTCTCTTAATATAATCTTTCAACTCTAAAACAGCAGCATAGCAGCCACAGTCCCACCTAGCTTCAGAGACCTATGCTTCATTGTGAGCCCACCTTAACGTCAAGATTCACAGCTTCCAACTACATTACTCTCCTGTATTTATTTTTTTTTATTTGTATCGTTCCAACACATGCCAACCTCTAGCACATAAAATGCTTGGCTCAGAGGAACAGACATATACAGCTGCACTGTAATTGTATAAAAAAAGCACACTAATAACTCTTCAGTGCATTCAAAAACTCTGCTCGTTGCAGGAGTCTGGGCAGATTGGCACATGGTGCATAGGCGTAGATTACACAGTGCTTAATGGCTAAAACCGAAGTGCTATATAGCCCAAATACACTCACTTTAAATTCAAGAGAATGAGGCTTTTTTCTTCTTCTCAACAAGTGAATTTTAACCAAACATCACTAGAATATTTTAGGAAAGCCAAGTGTACAGTATGTAAACACAGAGGACTGCAATAGGAACCCAAGTCTAAGAGATATCTTCCTTTAGCAAGAGGGCAGAAATACCCTATGGGAGAAGTGGCCAATCAAAACAGCTCATATTTTTAATGCCAATCACTCATGCATGAGTTACAGACCAATTGTTACTTGAAGAAATCATTTAGCCAGTAGTTTTGTATAGTGAGTCCATTTTGAGGAAATCGTGAATGGCTCCTTGGGACTTCAAGAACAGAAAAGCGAGAAAAATGCATTAAAAAGATTGTTTCTTTCAAATTATCCACCTAAGTGTCTTCCTATGTACAGTTTGAAAATAGCTTTTCAATGTTAAATCTGCACAGAGTATACTATAAGATTTTCTGTGGTTTATGTGAGTGAAAACTGAAAGTCATATTGAAAAGCAGCGTTCCTATTTGCAGTACGGAACTAACATTCACAAAAGCAGGCAGAACTGCACATGCTGTGAGCATACAGTTTCGACTTAAAAGCTTTAATTCAGAAAAGTCGCTCTATTGGGGAAAAAGGAAGGTAAGCACCTGCTTAACTAAGAGTGTTTAAACTCCTTTCCTAAATAAGGATAGACTGGAGCACACACTTAAGTGGTTTCCCACACCAAGGGATTACACCTGTAATATTTTTATGACTTAATTTTGAATCTAATTTAGGGGAACAGGGCTGTGTCCCCTCCTTCTCTGGACATGAACTCCTCTCTCAGCTGCACGTGGGCATTTGTCATCAGCCGTGCATTCAGTGACCATTTGACCCCTCGAAGGAGGAGACTGGGACCGGTCACTGCATGGGCTGATTCCCTGGCTGCAGCTGCTGTGCTCCATAAATGCACAGAAGGGGCCAGCAAATCAGTAAGTCATAACCTCCCCTGCAGTAACTTCAGGGGGCTGAGCTAGCGGAGACTTTTGGAAAAATACATAATGACCCTTCTAGAGCTTTAACAGTGGCCTCATTTTTTTCCCCATACGCTGGCAAGTCAGTGACCAAGAAACCTTACTTGGGCTGTTTGGTCTCATCTCTACTAAGGTAGAGAGGATTTGAAGCCTCAGAGACAACTGAGGTGTGTATATCTACAGCGAAGAATCTTTTCTTTTGCTGGCCTGAAGCTGGGGCAGTGTAGATACGTGCCTTGTACCCGAGGATGTCAAGGATCAAATTCGATAGAGATATCTAATGAAAAACAGAGTGTGTAAGAAAGAGAGAATCCATATATACACATGCATATTCCAAACCTCTTTTTTTCCCGATTGACAATAAACACATTGGCTGAGAATATGATTTCCTGTAGCTTTTGAGTTTCTGTAACGTTTTCAAACATTTAAGGCACAGTCTGGAAACTAAGCTGACAGACACCACCCTTGAGCGATATTGGCTTGCCACTGACCTCATGCACCAGTCAAAAAGAATAGCCTGCTCCATCTTTTACCCTGGCACGTGATTTCAAAAAAATCAAACAAGCGTTTCTCATTACACTTATTAAATTTGAGTATGGCTTGTTATTAATTGACTGAGGTAAAACAAAACTCTCTCACTGTGAAACATAATTATTTTAGCTAAAGTGCTGATGACACAAAATGTCATGTTATAGCACATAATCTATGTTAAAATGAAAGATAGAAACACCTCCCTTGGCCCAGTTGCACTGAATTCAGTGCACTTGCTAAGACCAGAAAAGTGAGACTTGAGATGAGCACAGGAGATGGGTGTTGTGTTTATCAGTCACCAACTGCCTGGGCTTTCCCTACCCTGATGGAAACAGCCCATCAACCAGCTTCAGGAATACAGAAAGCCTCCCAGAGGACGGAACTGTGCCCATGACTAATCAAAGAGCAAATCAAAATATTTGCCTTCTAAGTAGAAGCAGCACAGTGAGATTTGCTTCACATATGTCCCCAAAGGTGTCTTTGGCCTGGTGGGTTTCTTGTAGTACCTTTCTTTCTCAAGCAGTTTCTAGTTTTCTGATGTACTTTAATTTGGAGGGGAAGAGGGCTTCCTATTAGTAAATAATTCATCTATCATACTTATATCTTAGATTTATGAAGTGACTTTGCTTCACCAAAGAGCATTACAAATGATAGGCTAGTTCATCCCTTCTGATTTTTGCCATGGAAGAGAAAGCTAGTTCAAATAGTCCAGAAATCTGTCGGAGGAGGAGGGAGCTGATCACAGCGCTGTCATCCTCCCCTTTGCCTGTAGCTCGAAGGACGGCTGCGTGTGTGAATTCTGCCTGACTGGAGGTCCGCTGAGATTTGGGGCTGGGAAGGAGTTCAAGTGAAATGTGTGTCCTGGGCAGCCATGAACCCAGCAGGACCAACATTGCATGTGGCATAAATGTCTGATAAATCCACATGGGAATACGCATGGAAGTAATGACTTGGCTTAATCAATAGCAGCTGCTAGGTTCACTTTTATGCTATTGTATCTCATCAGGGCATGAAGTGTTTTGGCGTGCAATGGGTCCTGCAGGATCTGTGGCAAGCAGTGTAGTTTGAGGGAAACATTGTAAAGGGTCTTGGCCCTCTCCAAATGTGTCAAAAGTCTGTGGGGTGTTACTGGAGTCTCCTATCTTTGGCATCTTCATAAATTTTTGTGGTTGAGGTGGAGGTGCATAGGGTTAAATGCACCAACAACTAACGATGAGCATTGTGCAGCCTCACCTTTATGCACCTTGTGAGCAAGGCAGAATCCAAAACTCTAAATTATGCATCTAGGCTCCCCTTCAAAATCAGAAAAGTCTGCTGCCTGACACAGTGGCTTGTCACAAGCTGACATGTTGAGCCAGGAACCAGTAGGAAATGGTTTATCCAGTTACTCTGTCAGGATTAATTAGTGTGGGGACAAGTACCCAGGTCTTCTTTTATCTGGCCAAATGCTTTAACCAAGGGTTAGAGAATCACTGATTTTGTTTTCTTCCCCTGCTTTGTTTATTCAGTGCCCTTTTCCTCTCTTTCGATGGTGAATACCCCCTCCCCAGTCAAGCCTCCTGTGCAGGGAGGGGATATGAACCGGAGTCCGTCCTGTGACAGAGTGAGAGTCCATGAGCACATGCTCTGACCTCTAAGCTGGTGGACAGACCTCTGCTTGTAGGAGAGGTGGCTGAGGGAGAGGGAGGATGAACATTTGCTCTTTCCAGGGGGCTCTGCGTGGAGACAGATATAGTAGACACGCTCAGAACATGCACCAAAACAGTAAAACGTTTCCATAGAAGCTATCTGTCATAGCACGAAGACATATCCTAACAAAAATTCACTTGACGGTCTCACTGATAGGGTCTCACTTCACCCTAGTGCTGTAACAGGAAATTCGGAAGACTGATTCTCTTTTCCTTCTTCACTTTCTGCAGGGTATCTGTATAGCTAGAAAGGACATAAAGAGAGCTTTTTTTCCCCCTGACTCGTCACTGTCCCACAAAAGAGAATATTTTCTTTTTCAGCTCCTCCTGTGTTTGAGATGTTGATACTTGCCTTCCAATGCTGCTCTTGGCATCGAAAGGAGATTACTCCAGTGGATCCTGTTTGTGAAAGAACAGAGCTTGACAATAAACAGAAAAATGGCATCCTAAGCAGAGGGGATTTCACTGTGAGCATGTGTCTATATTGGCAATGTTCAATGTCACAATCCCTCATCAGTACAGCTCTTTTTCTTACATAGCACAAGGTATGGAGTTTCATTTTTATCCCAAGGGCATATAACACACACCTTCTAAGAAACTTCTGTTTGCAGTTAGGAAAAGGCAAAATTAAAACTCCTCTGGTAGAATATGTGCACATGGACATCGTGGACCTATAAACACACTTTCCATAACATAGGTTTTCCACTCACATATTTACTAGCTTACAGCAGGACCAAGATCTGGTTGTAGGCACAGCAAAAACTCATAGAAGAGCACTCCTTCCTCTGTGGAGCTCAGACCTATGTCTGCCACTACTCCATGAGCTCTACACAGCTCCAGGACAGAGCTGGCCTTATGAAGGGCTGAGGGAAGGACAAGGGAACGAGGCACCCTGAGCATGTCTGAGAGTCTGATAACAAATAGGTCATCCATGTCATGGTATGGCTTACAAATTCAGTTGAAATCAGCTATCCTTGCTCCTGAGAGCAACTGATTTCTCCATGCAGCCTCAACAGCAATGAATCTTCTTTCAGCATAGACCTTTCTAAATGTTGGCAGCGTTAATGCTGGGGCTTAAGAACATCTGGGCATATTTGCAATAGAATAGTTGTATTAGATCTGTCAAAATAATGCCTGGTGCATCCAGAACACTCATGTGCGAGCACCAAAATGACACGATCTCCTTTTCCTTATTTTTTTTCCCTTTTTTTTGTTTCTCAGTAGAGGAAGATCATCCAGAATCAACCCAGTAAAAAGAATTGTCATAAAATCTCACACCATTGACTTGTAAATGGAATTGAATCTGTGGAGTCTACATAATGATCCTATCAAAAAGGGAAGGAGCTATCACATTCATATAACAGATGAGATATGAAATGACTACTATGGCAGATGAACACCCCAGAGGTATTTTGCTTTATTCTACTCACTGCGTTTATATCTCTAGTTTCTCTAATTTTAGTTATTTTTTCCTCAGGTCTCAAGACAAGAACAGAAAGACTCTTTTCTTTCTTTTCTTTTTTTTTTTTTTTTTAACAAATAACCTCATACAGAAGCCAATAATATAAATACTTATGTTTCTGAGGTCAGTGCTGGGGCTTTATTAAAACTGATTTTTCACAATGTATTCCTCTGTTGTTACGTCTGCTGTTGCTGCTAGAAACCTTCCAGTCATTTCCCCTTCCCTATAACCATCATTTGGGTTGCTGAGAAGTTAAAGTACTTGCAACAGACAGGGGCCAAGTAGTGACAGGCTCACCTTCCTCACTAAAGAAATTGCCCTGCTTAGGAAAATCAGATGCAAAGCCCTCCTCCCTCCCTTTCTAACCCTCATACATTCCTTTACATCTCTTACCTCCATCCCTTTCCCCCTTCTCCCCCAGCCCCCCCCGCTCAGCATTTTGATTAGTGACTACTTAAAATAATCAGAACAGCCACTTAACTGGGAGTCTCACACTCGCACCTGAAGCTAAAACACAGTGTCATAAAAATGAAAAGTCATCAGAATCGCAAAGAGTGCCGTTTGCATGCAGCTGCCAGAAGAATATATTCATACGGCAGTGATTGTGCAGTGCTGCTGTTAGTCAGCACGGGCTGGATTAGTACACAGACCCTTCTATCACTGCCCTTCAGGGACTCATGCCCTGGGTTTAATTAGGGTTTAAGCCTGGTTCTGCTTCAGAGAGACACTGAATTAAGTGCAGCCCCAGTGTATTGTGCTGGACGACCTCAGTCTATGTGGAACATGCTCCTGCTGTGGCATA
This sequence comes from Tauraco erythrolophus, assembly GCF_009769465.1. Classification (NCBI taxonomy): domain Eukaryota; kingdom Metazoa; phylum Chordata; class Aves; order Musophagiformes; family Musophagidae; genus Tauraco; species Tauraco erythrolophus. The sequence goes on from NC_141467.1 coordinate 39,069,172, forward strand.
CACAACACACACACGCACCCTGCACACACATTCTCCTACCCCTTTTTTATAAATTATTGGCAATACTACAGTGCACAAGCTGGAGGGTACTGGTTAAACCGTGTGCTTTGGACTTATTAAACATTGCTGGCCCCAGGGAATGAAATGAGCCAGGGCTCGTTCGTAGGAAGTGTTGTTGGCACTCTCTAATTGTATAGAACAATATAATCCAATGTGATGTAATGAAGATCTATGGAGAAAACCAGCCTTTTCCTTTGAAGAGAATGCCAATGTATTTTAATTTGTATTTCATTCACTGACAGGTCGAGAGATGAAAAGCGCAACGTGATCTTCCACCATACTCTACATACTACATAAACCCTATACACATGTATATCCTTTATAAACATGTATCAATAAACAAGGTGAAGATTGGAGAGCAAACAAAAAGAGCAAGAAATTCAGAGTTAAAACTGATGCTAAATCAATCCTTCATGCCTCTCTCCCATTACATAAAAGAAGGGAAATGTCCCATACTGTGCCCAGAGCGTAGATAGCAACCTTTGAATTATAGAGTGATGCTGAAAGTGCAGCGCATCTAACCTTAATCTCACTTAAACTTTTTTATTCTCTTTCATTGTTTTGGTTTGAAAAGCCCTAAGGGAAGATTGTGAAATTTGTATTAGGTACCTGAAAGAGCGGTTGTCTCCTATATGAATACATATTTGGAAACTATCCCAAAGTCCTGTGAAGTTAATGGAAATATTTCCATAGATTTCAGTGGGCTTGGATAAGGCCTTTAGGCAGTTGTCTAAAAGGAACAGTTTTACCAACTTTATATTTATAATTTCTGCTTGGATTAGTGATTGAATAAAATATAGACAAAGTAGGAAAGCCTTGGAAAATAGGAACAAATACAGTAACTTGTGTTACCATAACTTCCTTCCCTTGTGGTAGTTTCATCTCTCCTTACTCGGGATTTGTTTGCCACGGCGGAGAGGGATGTAGGCTTTGTACAGGGCAGTGCCATGCCAGGCAGAATAGCACAGCACAGCAGCAAAATGGGGATAGAAAACTGATAAAATGTGTGCCACCAAGAGCAGAATTTAGCATGGGGTTACCATAAAGGGTAGCCTATATGTCTTTTGCTAATTTAGTCGTATAAAAAGATTTGCCACCTTTATCCTCTCATATATATATATATGGTCACTGTTAACTGCCTGGTTTTGTTGAACCTCAAATCCCACTCTTTTCAGTGGTCTCCTTGTTGCCTGTGTCCCTGTGTGAGCCTTGTTCAGGAATAACACAGAGAGGAAAGCAGAAAAATGGCAGATTTGAAGGGAGATGCTGAAGGGAAAGACTAGAAGGGAAGAAGGTATGAGGTGGTCAAGTATGACCAAGGGAAAAGCATGGAAATATTTGCTTCCTTATAAGCAAGACCCAAGAATTCCCCAAATCACAAGTTACCTTATGAACATGGGAAGTTTCATGGATCTGGGACTAAATTCATAGCCAGCTAAAGACTGAGGAGAAAAACCTTAAAGAGCTCCACTCCTGCAAAGGTTGAGAAGATCACTCTGAAGTCTGAGAAAGCAGACTGAAAAGCAAGAATAAAGAAAGAGAGAAGTATAGCATGCCTTGTTTAATGAAGGAATGGAGTTAAAATGCCTGCTTTTCATTTTGCTGGCTCCCAGCCTCTCTCTCCATAAGATAAGAGACAAGAGCAGGAGAGCAGGTCCCATTACTTCTTTCTCCAGCAACTTTGGTATCTGTTTACTATAAACTTTGCAGCCTTCACCCCACTATTGCACTTATCTTCCACAGAAGACCTCCTATTGCCCCTTCCTCATATACCATGAACCCCAAAGGGCTGACCAGTGGCCCCCCAAGCCTGCACCAGCCAAGACAGCACCTACTGAGAAGCGGGTGGTGGCCATGCCCCTTCCAGCCCTCTGCCCTGGGGAAGCAAAGTGAAACCCATTGTGTCTGCTGCTATGACAGGAGGGCAGTGGAAGCGGTTGAGCCAGATTATACAAGCACAGGGGGACTTGTAAAACTTTTATTGCCTTTTAAATACATATTTAGGGATTTTTCTGCACTTGTAGTATTTAATTTCCACACCTGATTATTTACTGTTATTGAAGTCCATAATGAAGCACCTTTAAAAAACGTTTTTTAAAGACCCTGTGCACATGAATAGCTCTGAAGGGCCAAATATACTTTGTATCTCTGGTGCGCGAGAAGGAGCCCAGGCCCAGGTAGACACGGACCTTCCGTGCAGACACGGAAGTCTGGTCACACATCGTGTACTGCGGCATGAGAGAATGAGCCTTGGCTCCACCTTTCTCCTGCTCTCAGATGTTGGCAGGTGTTGGTGTCTGACTCAGTTCTCAATGACGATGAGGGATGCCTGTCTTTTATTTAAAGGGGCAACTGACCCTTCTTGAGTCTATATGATAACCCTCAGTATTTGTTTGATTATTTCACACTCTCATGAAAAACAAATCTTTTTTTCCTTCTTTAGAAAATACATACTAGTTTAATATGCATTGCAAGCTGTTTTTTTCAGATGCAAAAGATCTAATTCTTCACTGTCTTGCACCTTGCAACCACTCTGCAGCCACAGGGCTTGATGGTTTTACTAGGCATAGAGGAGGTAAGAACTTGGTCTAATACAATAATTAACTCAAGTTCCTTCCACACCTGTCTCTTTCATACATAAGCCTACATGGAAATATCAGGAGACTCACAGTTTGGGTTTTTACAAGTGGAAAGACCTCCAAAAAAGGTGAGAAAAAGGTCTGACAAAAGAACTGACTCCAGCTCTTTACAATGAGAAATCTGCCGTGTATACTCCAACGAGATCTTCCTACCACTATAATGTGGGCTGTAGGTTCCTCTCTTTGACATGCCGACAGTGTCTCCAAGCATGCTGTTCTGAGGAGAATTGCCTCATCTTAACTCATTCAGATGTCCTTCCTGTGAGTCAGAAGCATGAACGTACCGCTTGACGTCTTCAGTCTTCCTGCCTCTTCCCAGACCGTGCAGCAGTGATACACAGCCTCTGTCAGAGGACAGCGGTCATTCATTGTGCAAATGGAGGTGGAGGGTGAAGACTAGGATGGGAGGGTAAAGTTTGATATACTTTGTCACCTCGCAAGAGTTGCTATATTCTTTTCCTTCTGCATTTGTATGGCTCTGCCCCACCTCCCATGGTCGAGACCCAAATAATAATGTTTTCTTTCTTTGACTGGATATAACTTGCAGGTAGTAGGTAAAAATGCAGAGAGCTGCTCACTCACAGGTCATCCTCTCTTGTTGGGTTTTCAGAGCTCTCTCATGATGGGAGTGCTTTTGAGAAGTCTTTCTCGCACCCTCACATCTAAAAGTGCTTTGCTCGTCGGAGAGGTTCAGGCAGGGCAAGTCTTAGCGGTAGTATTATCATGTGGAGGAAGAACTGCACCACAGCTAACAATAAGCACTTCTTCAAGAGCTAATTGAAGATAGAATGTATAACACCATCTGTAACCAGCCATCTGGTGATTCCCAATAACACTGCCTTCCACACCACAAGGAGGGGAGGAATTTATAGAATAGCAATCTAGTTTGAACAATCTGATTTGGATAAAACGCGATCCCCTCTTTGCCACCTCCTCAGCCATTATGTGTATTCGAACTGTACGAAACCACAGCTCTTGTGAGGGTTTAAAAAAAATGCTATTGGACTATGAATAATAATGATGATGATAATCAGAAATGTATTTATTAGTTACCTTTGAACTTTCAGATTCCAGCCAGACAAGATGCAGGAAACTAAAATCTCAGGAGAGTCTTTTTTCACAGAAATGGCAGACCAGTTTTGCATTCCCAGGGGACAGAACTAGCAGAGATAAGTATCTAAAGTTGGGAATGATTATCTGAGTTGAACTTCCAAACCTTTTGCTGTTTGCCATCATTCCCGATGCCTTCTCTTACTAATGCATGAAGGGGCTGTAAATTAATGACCACCAACCTGTCAGTTGTGAATCAACAATATATTTTACTCGCAAGAATGCAAAACCAAAACAAATCCCCCTCAAACGCCAGTGGTTTCTGATGTGCTCTCGTAACAAAAACATCTGACATTATTTTTGCCACGTATCATTAACGAAATTCGAACCTGTGCTGAATCCTCAAGCGGCCTTTTCTTTAAACTGTGAGAGAATTTCAGCAACTGCATTTGGTACCCTTGCAAACACAGTCAGAGAATGGTAATATGGACAGACCTTCACTTTTAGCAACACAAATGGCACCAACTATAATAAATATGAGGAGTGATTCCCCAACCGAAGACTGGCAAATAGTTACCCAGCTGCTACAGAAATAGCAAGATAGATTTTTTTTTTTAAAGAAAAGAAATTAAATGAAATGGATATTAGCTGGAAACATCTGTGTTCACCACAGAGCAAAATGCATATTCAGCAGCCATTTTATTGGCTCTTTAGAGGATGTGAATGGTGCATTGTAAATAATGACACGCCTGTAATAAATTCCCAGTAAAAAAGAGAGGGGGACTGAGCCTGTTCCTCCCACAATTCACATTTCTGGGTCCCTGCTGTGAGTGATGATTCACAGCAGTCACAAATTCCTGTTTTCAAAATGCTATTGTATACTCCAGGGCTTTCATTAAGTTTTACACTAGCAAGGGAAATTTAAAACTTGAGAGAGAGAGAGAGAGGCTCTGTGGTGACATTCATTTAACACTCACTGTACTGCACTGATAGATGTGATAGGAGGGTGCATGTCAGAAATCAGTCTGTGTTGCTTTCTTTAAATGTAAAGAACGGTGCATGAAACCTTGACAGTGTATAAGAAACAATTCAAAAACCACCGAAATTGTGACTTGACAGCTTTTGTGTTTTGGAGGTGTATAAAACATTGCATAAATGTATTGGGCTACAGCATTTAATTTGTGCTCCTACGGGACAGGCAGCTGTCTTAATTTCCTTCCTGACGCAAGTATATCAGGTCTGTGAGTGTTATGTATAAAAGATGTACTGCTCCAGCCTTACGGTTCCAGGATTGAACTAGCTGCAAAGAAAGATCTCACTGCAGAGAATATACCTTTTCCTGTCAAAGCTGGGTATCAAGACGTGCAGATGAATTTTCGTGCCCTGACCAGGGAATTCCTAGAACATCATTCTAGTGCATGGTGTTCCAGCATACTCCCTCGACTGGGCCTTTCACCTCCAGGACATGGTTTTATATTCAGTCTACATCATTTCAGCCAAACGGTTGTTCTACAGCTGCAAAGCGCACTAATGAGATGAGTTTTTGGCAGACTCGCAAAGTTCTCGGTGCCCAGAGCTACACATGTTGTACACTGTCTGCTGGCTACCTCTGTTTGCACTTAAGGAGGCACTGTAAGATTTTTTTTAAGCAGAGAATATATTGCCCAGTAGCTAAAATGTTATACAAGCTTCTTCTCACACTAACAAATTTGCCATTCCCCATCCATTTAGAAAGCAGGCATCCTTATTCTCAGCTAAATTAAGGGCAGATTTTCCAAGAACCAGAGCCAAACTCTGGTCCACATTTTTTTTTTTCAAGCTCAAGTTCAATTTCATCTTTTCATTGGGATTTCTCAAGTAAAACTGAAATGACTGTGTCTTTCATACGGCTGTAGTATGTTTCTCTGCTTCTTTTTTGCCCTGAAATCCAGATCCTTCTGTCAAAATTTTTAGCTATATTTACTGAGTTCAGAGTTTCATGTTGAGACCTGTACCTCATTCAGGTATGAGGACACAGGACTATGAAATGAAAACAGTTCAAATTCTGCCTAATAAAAGTCTGTAATACTTCATCAACACCATAGACTTAGTAATTTCAGACTCAGTTTAAGACTGAATTTGTGAAATTTTGCCATTTTCCACCTCGAACCAGAGGTTGGTGTAAATCTTGGAATTCAATTAAAACACAAGCAAAAATGAAAATCTTGTTTCTCTTCTTTCCCCACCCTTTGCACTTTATATTCTCTCAAAAAGTGGGTAAACGTCTAATGCAGTTATCGATTATGTCTGAGTTTTGCTTTAAAAAAATACGTATAAGGTCGAAAGATGCTCAAAGTGTTAAGTAGTCAGCTAATGGTATTACTCTAAAAGCACCAGGCTGTAAGACTTCAGAGAAACAACACCTACATGCTTCTATCCCAGTACAAATGTCTCCTTCCTTTCCTGTGCGAATGTTACAGCCCTGTAACCACAACACTCCCTCTGCACCTCAGCCCGCCCCGATACAAAATTTTGGGAGCCAGCGCCGTCAGTTTTGTAGCTCCTTACCAGATATTTAACTTTTATAGAGAATACCATTTCATTTCTCTCAGAAGCTACTGCCTGCCAGTCAGCCACTGACAGAGTATGCTGTAGAAGAGTCAAACCCTGCATGCTCTCAGAGAAAGTGCTATTTTTGGTTCTTCTCTTCCTTTTTCGCTCACCTGCGCTGGGGAACTATAGCTATTCAAACTGACTGCCTCTGCCTGCTCGAGGTATGGAAAACAATTTTTTTTCTTTCCAATGCAGGAGGAATTGCACAATGTAAAGGCGCTTCTGCCAGCAGCCAAATGGTCGGTGTGTCATGGCCCCAGCTCTTCAGACCAGGTCCTGTTTACGTCATGGCAGTGCAGCAGGGAACCTAGATAAATTCTAATGCTATGGCCATATGAAGTAACGAGCATGAGGAGAAGCAGATAGACTTCTTTCCTGCAATATAGTGATTGTCTGGGGATTTTTTTAACTTCTTTTTATCTTGAGGTGGAGAACTTGAATTTCCAAAATGAGTTGCTGTTAAATGCCAGGTTAGCTGGCAGAAGATACATTAAGCTATTTGGTTTGATATGCTGATAGCATTTGTTTCCCAAAATAATATTCAAACTGAAATATATTTTTAAGAAAGAAAGTTTTCGCTTTGCAAGACTCCTGAGGTAGAAAAATGGAAACTGCTCATTGTCCTTTGTATCATGGAAAAAATGGATAGATATATTACACCAAAAATCACCAAAATTGACTTTTCCTTAAACTTCAGCAATTGTAACAGGTGTTTTGTTTTAGTTCTATGTTTTGATAGGTGTTTCTCGTCTTCCATACAGTGCCATAATATTTAAGTTCATCTGAAGCTCTCAAAGGCATAGAGCTCTGATTTTAATGTGGGTGGTTGGTAGAAGACTGTCACTTGGGAATTCTATTGGTCTGAGAAAGCCTAAGTCTTCTGAATGTCGTTGCATACTTCAAAATGTATTTCCTTGACTTCTGTGATAATAGGAGCTGATGCAGGTCCAATGAGAAAAAAGCATCACTGCAAGTTAAGATGTGAAAACTGGATTTGACAGAGCAAGTATTGTTTGCTAATTTAGCAGATAATTTCCTTGCATAGGCAATGCAAAGCAAATACATGTATGCATTAAGAACCTGAAACAAATGAATTAATGTTCCTTTCTTCAGATCCTAAGAACTGTTTATATGCTGGTTTTAAGTTAAACCATTTTAAACCATCCAGTTTTTAAGAAGCTGCTCAATGCAATAAGGATGTTTTCCAATATTACTTTTAAAATACTATTGGATTGTATTTCTTATAAATAATTCACATATTTTCTCCCAATTCTAGGAATCTTTTTATCCCTGTCTCAAGGTGACTTTGAGCCTCATCACTTTACAGCAGACTTCAGAGGTTTTCATCACTCTGTTTGCAAGTACCATTTCAGTGGTTAATCACATCAGGGACAGCTGTCTCTGGGGTGCCCTTTTTGATACTGGGATGGAAAAAGCCTTTACAGACCCTTCCTTTGGGGCTCCAAGCACAAAATCAACCACTGACATATGCCCTGCAGAGAAGGGAAGCCAGTAAAATGATATCACAGCTATTAAATGGGTTCAACTATTTTTGTCTTTTTTTTTTTCCTATTCCAATAAATTTTTTGGAACCTACCCCACCGTCATTGATTCTACCCCAAGAGAAGGAAGCAGAAAATCAGTCACTGTGCGAGTCTGAAGCATTGCACAGCAAACTGCTTTCAGCTCCCAGGAGAAATTGAAATATGTTCCCAAATAGAGGACTTAGAAACTTTTCTCTAAATTGCAAGAATGTGAATTATTCCTGTTAGAGACAGAGCATGAGAGAGAAGTGAGAAGAGTAGCTGCAGTTTCTCATCACAGTCCTATTCTTCCCTTCAACACTTATCAACATGTAAACTTTGTTTTCTCGGGAGTAATGATTTTACAGCCACTAGGGACAATAGAAAATGTCAGATAAGAGACTCATTACACATCAAAACAGCCCAGCCTGACAAGACTAGTATGAAATTCAGGAAGAATGAGTGGAATTTTATATAGTTATGTTTTGTTTAAAAGTGGCCATTAAACAATAATATAATGTGTTGGATTTTTATTTAAACTCTATGCCCACGGTATTCTTTTTTTCCTCTTTGTATCACAACAGAAGGTTGACTGAAAAGACAACTCTGCATTCAATGCTGCCATCTCATTTTGAACTTTGGGAGAGAAATTCAGAAGCAGGGGAAAGTTTGGATCTAAACTTTGTGTCTCCTGCTTATCTCTTACTGCATTCCACCACACATTGCAAAAGGAGGTAGCTGGCACCACGTATGTATAGCTTTCAGCTACTGTATAATGGATTTTGACACAGGCCACAGTGGTGATGACCTGTGCGAAGTGGACACCTGTTATGAAATCTCATATGATTTTGCAAAAAGCTCGTGATAAATGTTGTCAGTTGAACAGTCAAGCTCTACAGGCCATGAATTCCTAATGGATTTCTTGGTTGTGACTATTCATGCTGGAATATATAGGTTGTGAAATGAAATCCAGATGATAGCCAAATTCCTCTTTCTTCTCTGCAACATCACAACTCACACAAATAAGATGAAAAAGATCCCTGAACTTTGAGCTGTAAAGGAATTTACATCAATGGTATTGACTGAGGGGACTTTTTAGAGGTCACCAGTTTATGTAAATTAAAAGCTTGCTTGGGACTCTTAACACTGTCTGTGCTTTCTTAGTGGTAATTGCCATGTACATATTAGCCAGTAAGTGCAGCAAGGTCCTCATCATCAAAATAAACCTTCCTTCTATTCTGAGAGGAAAACCCTTATTATGTAATTTGAACAGAGAAAACATAGGTGAACAAAACAGAACAAGAAATATCTTTTTCTCTTTACTTATGTGCTTCTTCCTTCCTGAATGTCTCAGGTTCAGCAGATGAGCTTTGAACAGCCAGCTGGTTGATCACTAAAGAACTTACTTTTTGTAAGTTGGCTCTACTTTCATGACAGTTTTCACTGTGCTGATGTCGGATGAACATGGAAACCACAGCGATGTTAAATGACTGCTGGAGAGGCCTAGCAGATTTACCACTTCCCTATTTGGTACCTAGTATTTGCTAAAATGAGAAAATCTTATTAAAAATAGCTGTAGTGTAGGGTCCTACTCAACATATGAGCTAATTAAGTGGGATAAAATGCAATAATTCCAGATCTTTAAGGACCGCAAATGCAAAACTTAAAGTAGATCAATATGACAGTATGACAACTAAAGTAAATACAGGGAATGTTTACCACCCTAGCTACTGATTAACTGTGGTCGAGATAACCTGTTAATCTGTCTTCTGCAGTCAATTTGAGTAGGACTGACACCCTGTCTAATATTTCAGTGACATCCAGCGTAAACGTTGTGTGTAAAAACCCAATTAAACACTCCAAGCCCCATGTTGTGTGCAGATGCACACAAACCATAGTGATTTCTTTCGCTTAAGGATGTGGGCTGTGTGGGCAGTCCTCTCAGATGATTACAATCATTATATATACAGCCCTTTTCTATTCATTTAATCCAGTAGGCAAACCATGCTCTCTGTGCCATAGCCAGACCTAGAGACAGCAGAAAGACTCACAGAGGCCACAGATACATCTAGAAAGTGGAAAAATTTTTTCACTATGACCTTTACCAAAGAGGGTTCATATGGTCAGCTTCCACTCTAGACTTCTAGAGCTAAAGTTTCATTTCTTTCGAAGCATAAAGTCAATAATAATAACAATTACAATAGCTCAAGAGATAACAGTACCCTAGCCAATAATAAATCATACAGCACCAGTCCATCCTCAGCCAAATTGGCTGCAGCCTTTTGTATTTCTTTAATTATTTTCTGATGTAAGTTTGGGCTCTTTACTGGACGAAAATGATAAGAACTTTTGTTTTAGTTCAAAAGAAGCTCTTATTCCAACCATGTAACTTACCATCAGGTCAAAGATTATTTGCTTTCAGCTATGAGTAAAATAATAAATCATTCACTGTTTTCTGGACATGTAACTGAAAATTCCTTTGTTAAACCTATTTGCTTGCCAGTTGCTCTATGAATTATAGATTAATTACTCAATAACAGTTTTGAAGGTGATGTCTGATTGAGGATTCACACTCTCACATTGCTCAGTGAAGTCAAACACACGTGTTTAGTTTCAGTCTGGCTTTAGCATACGAGCCACTCTACAAAGGGATCATAAAACAAAGTACAACGTGACAACCATGGATATCACTGATGTTCCTTGTGCAAAAGAGACAAGATGAAGGAATATCTACCATGGAGAACCAGATGGAGAGGTCCTTATAGATGCTTGGTCTCTTGATTCAGACGCATCTGCTCGAGTGGATTTATTACTCTCCAGCGATGACAGCCTGAACCATAGCTCACTGGCATCACCAGGATTCTTTCTACTGACTTCAGAGCGTTAGGATCAGATTCTGAAGGTGGATAGAGGTCTTCCTATTAGCATCACTAGGTGCTAGGTAGATGATATATTTAAAGAGCTGGGCCTAATTGATTTCACTAAGTTTCAACTTTTACAAAAAGTCTTAACTGCTTTTTGATATACCACTTGGTGAGTTGTTTTTACAACCTTTAGTAATTTAAAATCTGAAACTTATAAGCGTGTAAATGCAGTACCAATAAAAGATAACATAAAAGATTCATAAGATTGATAAGATATTGCAAATAAAAGAAGAAAAATGTTTCATAGCTATTATAAACACATAAACTATGATCCCAATTACTTTGTTTTGACCACTCAAGAGTGCAAGAACTTTTAGGAAGAGAGTTTAGAAGGTTGTATATGGAAGCCTGGTCAGTTAGGTCCCCTTAGAATTTAGCTTGGTAAAATTAATTGATGGAAGGGGGAATGTTATATAAACATTGTTAAAGCAGAAGTTTACTATTCTTATAAAATTTCTCCATGGTTAAGGTCATCATATCAGTGTAAATTCCAAAAAAGCCAATCTTTTCCTGATGGTACTAATCACATATTAGTTTAATATCATTATGATGTAGAACTCAAGTGACAGCACTCACATGCCCTTGGAAATGAAGTTAAAAATAGTTACCATTAGCCTTTTGGAAACTGGAAACTGGAAAACAATCAAATCAAGAACTCTTCAGTTTTCTGTTTACTCCACAATGCTAAAACTAGTCAGAATATTCTTACATGAAGCAGTCATGATGTTCTGCATTTCTAGATGATTCTATATTGTGTATTAGTAAAGATATTAGTTACTCACTCCAGTACAGGGGAGGAACATGAGCTGTATCTTCTGTGTCACTAATCTGTAGAAATAACTGCACATGAGCTGTTAAATATTTAAAACCACCTCTTTACTAAGTGATATTATTTTGATTACTGCAATGGAGTTTTCACTGAAAATAATGTTGCTGAAAGATGCTGAAGTGCAGCTCCGAATGTATTCATGAGTGCTTGGGACCAGCATGACACTGCTGGATCCTAGCCTTGTCACTGTTTCTCCTCAAATCAGCCATCCAGTTATCAGAAGCAGAACAACTTTGGGCTATCTGCTTTTTCCTAGAATTAATCCGTACAAATTATGGGAAGGAGAACTACCTGAGTTTTCATTCTCAAGAGTGCTCTAGTCATTTGGACTGTGCCTACTCCAGTATGCTCCCCTATGTGGCAGTCGACATGGCTTTGTAGAGAAGAGTTTCAGCTCTTGAGGGCATGTAACAATTGTCGAGAGTGCTGAACCTGCCTCCGCACCATACAGTTTACCCTGCATTAAGTCCATTTTATACAAGAGATGCTTTTTGACTGCTATTGACAGTACAGTGTACTAAAGTAAATTTGCACAGGTTTATGTTAAGCCCAGCCAATCCATGTTGTCTCTGCTAAGAAGCAGGAAGAAAGTCTCCATGGCTATTATATTCCAGGAGCTTTTTCTAACCCTTTCAAGCAATTATACCTATTTTGATGAAAGTGGCATAGCCTGCATTCCCCACTTACTTACCCATGTACAAACACTCTTCACTACAGGTTAGTTCGGTGCTTGCTGTCACATACAAGCATCAGAAAGCAACTCATGCTTCCAGCATATGGACAGCAAACTCCCCGCCTTCCAGCTCACCCTTAGAGATTCACATGAATGATGAATAGCTATTTGTCATCAGAGACCTTGTAGGTGCATTTTGTAGAGAAAGACTTCAGAAGCAGGTAGCCTTTGTGCTTTCAGATTCAGTTTCAAATAACTAGCTGAGGAGGAAACAGCTGTCAGCAGCTCTAAAGTGAGGAGAAAAGGGACTGATAAACATCAGCACAATTTTGGACAACTTCCAAGAAGAAGTGGGACATATAAGTCCTTTGTAAGGTTGGACAGGGTAACTGGGTGTTGCTGTACACTGTATGTTCACTGGTTTCCAGATCTGATGTTCACAGGACAGTAAAATGATTAGGAGGCATTTGTGCTCAGGGTTGAAGTTCCTAGCTGCTTTTCACATTCACACAAAGCAAGGCAGACTGGCAGGAATCTGACTGTTGGTAATATCCTAGTATTCCCAGGGGAACAGAGGCTTTAAGCAGGCTGGAGAAGCCCATCTATGAATATAAGGTGGAGTAAATCATATGTTCTAGCTATAGAAACATATATCAGGTGGTTAGTATCAACTCCAGCCAAGATTTAAGGTTCAAACCTAAGCTTTACTATTGTAAATGTTTCAGTTTGTCCAAATACATTTAAAAAAAAACCCACATATGAACCCCCTACACACAAATAGCTACTCTTTGCCATTTGATCTTAGCTCCAAGTGTTCACCTACTGTGTATCTTGTATGGCAAACTTCAGAGTTCCTTGTTTTTGTAAGAAGCTCTTAATATGTTTTGCTGTCTTCACAAGTCTTAGCTTACACCTTGTAAATGTATGCAATATACATACCTTTATGTTCACATGTGCAACCAGAGTGGATCCACTGTAGCAAAATGAAGCACATTTGCGAGTGAGGGTAGGGTTATTTTCCTGGGGCAGCGGATAACATACATCATCGTTCTGTGTGTGCCAGAGAACACATGCAACAAGTAGATTATGCAGGAGGACCTTCCAGGACGTCATATTCCTCAAATCTGCTGCTTTTGCAGAAAGCCACAAGCTAAATATTCCCCCCAAATGTGCAGCCATTTGAACAGTCCTGCAAAGCTCAGTGAGTCTCAGCGCAAGCAAGGAAGATCTCTACACCATACATTTTTCCTTGGTAGCTCAGGGCTTGGCCTTTCATTGTTATGAATAGAGTTATTTAGTAGAAAGCAAACATATCTGTGCTTTGCATAACAAATGCAAAGGTATGGCTGCTGCTCACTAAATTTTCCAGTCTGAGGACAAATCCTGACCACCTCACATATAGTGATGACTGTATCTATGCAGAAGATGTCTGAATCTAAGGGGTTGCCACATTAGGGTTAGGAGGGCACATGCATAATGTCGTTGATAAGGTAGGGACCAAATTTTTGATGTGGCAGGGAGTAAAAGGTGAGGAAGGGCAAGCAAAGACAGTAATACAGGAGCACGTCTTTGAAAGCATTTTCCTATTGCAGAAGAACTCAATACAAAGGCTTATTCTTTCTCTCCCTACGATTCCCAGTCAAGTCACCTGGGTCCTCCTTAGCACCCCAGCTTTTTGTGCACGGAGTGCAACTGCCTTGCTGTGACACCACGGCAGGCTGTCTCTCATCAGCCCCTGCTGTGATACTCCTAATGCTTTCACTCCAGGGAGTGCTTCCCTGCTTGATACTGCTAGCAGATTAAAGCTGTTCTAATTTCCCATCCTAAGCCAAATAGATGCATAAGCAAGCTGTTGGATTGTTTCGCTATGAGAGCGATACACCATCAGCCTGCTTCCTGCTCCCCCCCACCCAGCACTCATATGGGTGGACATTTGCAAGTAAAATGTGGGGTGGAGGGCAGAGGTAAGGTTAAGACACACGATAGACAAGGAAGAGTTCCAGGAACGTTTTTCTGCCAAACCCTATTTTTCAAGCTACTCTTCTGACTCCTATCTCTGTGTTAGTGTCAGGAGATGACTTGAAAATTAGGGAGTCTTTTTCCAGGATCAGAAAAGTCATCAAGATTCATTGGATCAGAAGAGTCTTTAAGATCCAATGTTTTTCAGAAATAGGCTGAATGAGCTCCGTAAAGATTAGATGCCAGTCCAAAAATACAGTGCAATACAATTTATTTTTATATGCCATCCTTCACACAAAGTACCACAAAACACTTTAGAGAGATGGAGAGATAATGCTTTACAGAGTTAGGTACAGCAACTCCCAGACAGGCAGAAAAGGAAAATGACATATGGAAACAGAGCAGAGCAAAAAGGAAAGCTGAAATTTAAAAGCAGTAAAGATGCAAGTAAGTATCTTCATGGACGAGTCTCCACGAAAGGACTGCAGAGGAATTCAATGTCAGGGCAAGAGAATGATAAGTGGAAATTAGTGTTGAAAAGAAGGCTAGAAAAAACGGGACAAAACTAGGAACACTTTCACTTGGCAACATTCAATAACTAAAAGCAATACAGGGGGTTACGTGACTGTCATTATAGAGGCTAAACGGTTTTTTAACAATCTGATACTATTGATAAGCCTGGTTATTTTGACTGCCCATCTGAATCAGGCCCAGAAAGAGTTTTGTACATCCGAAGATCTCCTCTTGCCTTGGAAATCGGT
Organism: Tauraco erythrolophus; assembly: GCF_009769465.1. Lineage (NCBI taxonomy): Eukaryota > Metazoa > Chordata > Aves > Musophagiformes > Musophagidae > Tauraco > Tauraco erythrolophus. The sequence goes on from NC_141467.1 coordinate 39,084,182, forward strand.
CCATCTGTGATATGAGGATTTTATGATGCCTGAACACTTCAGGGGCATTACAGCCATTTCAGGGGAGCTGCTAACCAAATGACACGGAGACAACTTTTTCTGGGGCAGCAGGCAGAAATACTTGTGTGCGCAGAAAGATACGTGCACACACACATGCACAGACTTTACCTGAGAACTCCTTTAAAAAGACATCACTAGGTTAAAGTTAAAACTTTATTTAGGTATTTATTTGTTACAGGTGAGAGAGAAGCAGGTGTCGTGTGTGCAAGTATTCCCTTTCCCAGAGGATCTCTGTAGCCAGCTAGAAGATGAAAAGACACAGGCTGCAGATGAGTCAAGAATGGAGAAAGGAAAAAAAAGGAAAAAGGGAAATTTTTAAAAAATAAGATAAAAATATGCTAAACCCATTTCGTGTCTCTGTGATTTTGTCACTGCTGGCCTTGGCAGGCTTTTCTGGCTCTAACGGACTTGATTATTGTTTCTGAGAGCACATGGATGGCATTGCAGCAAGAATGCAGCACAGTTTGCATTGCCTGGATAGAATAGGCATTGGGCAGTGGGTTATCACATTCCTCGTATCATTCTAGCCTTGCTGCAGTGATATGTCATCATGTATACTTAATCCAAAGACACGAAGCTGGAGAAGCCGCCAATGTTGCTGCTATTATAGAACAACATCCCATCAGCCAGTCTGTGGTGAAAGGTAGGTGAGACAGTTCTGTTACAAACCTCAGCTATTTTCAGGGTTTGTTTGTTTGTTTGTTTTCCTACTCCAGTTACCAATGAGCTGAAGCATATAGAATATCAGTGTGAAAATTTGGGCCCTGACTGTGCGTGAACGTGACCTTAAATACCTGAATAAATCCACTGATTCCAGATTCCTTGTCTCTGGCCAGATTCTGCCACTCTGACTCATGTCTTTTAACATTTCATGCAAACATCAGGTATTATTCTGAGTGTAATATGTCTACTCCAGTCTTTTCTCTTGGATTTTTTTCTCTTCTTCACAAACCTGCCATCTGATGAGGTATCTATCTTAATGCCTATCAGTGTACCTCCAGGACAGTTCCCCCTATTTACCAAATACACTTCAGCTACCACCACAACACCACAGTTTCTCCCTCTCATTACCATTTCTTATCATAACTTGTAGACAAGATGGTTAAGTCAAAAACACATGAAAGGGAGAGATGTTTTTTTGCTTCATCGCTTATGCTTTTAATTTGTTACATGTTGTTAGAGGAACATTGCTAGAATGTTTTCTAATTTGTTTCAAGAAATGAAGGAGTGCACTGTTTTTAGGCTCTAGCCCAGTTAAGACTTCATATGATAGTACACACGGTATAGCCAGGGTGATTGGATGATCACCAGCGCAAGTTCATGTGACACTCACTAACAGATATGTATCGTTATAGCAAGGTCATATATTAAAATGGCAAGTTTGGGGTGATGAGTGAGAGTCTGTCTGGGAATTGTTCATGTGCCTTTTAACTAAGTTGTGATTTCTTTTATTAGCTTTATATTTAATTTATTTGGCACAGCCTCCTGAGGGATCAGCTGTTGTCCCAGTCTCAAAGACAAGGCAACGTGTTCCTCTTGCTACAAACAGATCTTTTGGAAAACTCATGCTGAGAGAGAAGTGTGGCCCAGCTTCTTCCCTGCCTCCTCTGAAAGGACTTGCAGTAGTGGTGGCAAGAGAGTTGTGTGATCTTAAAGATACAAACTCGTCTGAACTTTGCTCCAGCATGCTGACTGCCAGGCAGGGAAAAAAATTTCTTGGACTGGATTCACACTGCCACATCACTCTAGTCTAGGTCAGGTCTTGCCACACTTGCTTCTGTGTGGGACACTGCTTCCAGGACATGGAAGACTGGGAAAAGGCTTTAGCCCCAAAAAACTTACTATCTAATTGCTATTGCATCTCTTATATTCAGCATTTAGATCCTCACAATTCCTATTGGACCACTGTGTAAGCCTGTGTCCTGGTTTCAGCTGGGACAGAGTTAGTTTTTCTTTTTAGCAGCTAGAAGAGCTTTGTGTTTGGAATTTAGTCTGGGGTTTGTTATGAGAAGAATGTTGATAGTGCACTGATGATCACAGTTAACACTGAGACCTCAAGGACTTTTCAGTTTGCTGTGTTCTTGCCAGTGTGTGGAAGCACAACAGGCTTGGGGAGGAGCACGGCCAGGACAAAGGGCCCACAACTCCCCTTATGATTTGAGTTTAGGATTGAGGGCCAAATTGGCCAATTGAGTATTGCGTATCACGCAACATCATGTTCAGTATAGAAATGAGGATGGACCAGAAAGAAGAACTAACTCCATCCCAGCCTAAACCAGGACAGCTTGGAAGGTCCTCCAATATGTAGCATGAAGCATGGGCAGTGTCCCTCGTCCCAAGACAAAATAAGAGTGTGTGAGTCCCAAGACTGTGGTTACAGCACACAGAGCAAGAGGGAAGAGGACAGAATTTGTCTGAAATATTATATGAATATTCACTTAAATAGAATGGAAATCCAGTTTTCACTGCCAGGGAAGCCCATATTGTGAAGTCCAGAGAACCAAGTAACTGTCTCTCTCTCTCTCTCACATCCCCTCTCTGTGGCTCACCAGATATTCAACACAACCCCCCAAAAGCACCGTATGAGGAAACAGCGGTATTCGCCTGAGAGACGAAAAGTAGAGGTGCGCATACTTTCAAGCAATGAGGGAAACCCCTTTCACATCTCCCCTCCTGCATAAGTAGGCTAAGGGCTCAGAATGTTGACCTCTCCTTCCAGCTAAGGAGTGCCCTAAAATCCAGGAGAGGTCGTCTATGAGTTTCAAACTTGGTATCCTCATCAGGAGAAATGTCCTTTCAAGTGCCCTTTCCTGTGGCATTTTTCCTGTTGGGAGCTTAAAAATCTTCTGACTCACCTGCTGGGTTTTGTGGTCCCATTTCAAGGTGTTTGTCACTCCCTGCTGGCATTTTCCCATGTCAGGGAGACTCTCTTAGGGCCAGGGTGCGTACCAGAATAGGGTTGCAACATACTGACCTTTCCATGTTGTCTCAGCACATGTGAGAGTTGAATCAGGTTGAGTACAAGTGAGAATCTGGTCTTAAAAAAATAACCAAAATACAGACAGAAAGTTGTCACAATAGAGATATAGAATGAAAGAAAGACTACATTTAGAAATACTGAGATGTGGGATGGAAGAGGGGCAGAGAAATACAGAGAGCTTTAGCGGACAGTGAAGACCCATACAGATGTGCTACTTCAATTCGGAGGATTTTTCTTCAGGAAGGTAACAGCTGGACTAAAGAGTAGTCACTGGCATTGCACCAGCAATGGCTTCGGCTCTGTGTGAATCCTGTAGGATTGGACTCTGTGACAATTCGCTTCTTACTCTGTGGGCCTCCAGATTGGTGTGCCAAGCGAAATAGGGTGCAGCATTCTTTTAAAGATAAAAGGACTTGTTCAAATTTTACATAATCGTAGAATTATTCTTTACAGTGGATTTACATAGACATTGTCAGTGGGGAATTCTCTCTGCAGCTTCAATTACTGTATTTTCATGTGCATTGTCTGATAGGAGATGTGCTGGATCTCAAATACCTGCTTACCTGATTAATGTGGATTATTCATCCCATTGTAATTACCTGTGAATTCTAGGGTAGCAAACATGTGAGAAGAATTTGTATAAAAGCCGCAGGATTTTTGAAAGGCAAATATTTCCCAAGAATCCCTGTATGCAGGCTGACACATTTCATTCCTTATGGTGATACTCTCTGCATTACAGCATTTGACTTGATGTAAATGTGATAGTGCTAAGTAATACTGACACGCTGCAGTGAAATGCACTAAAGAACCACACTGGAAAACACCTGGCTATTGAACGGTTTCAAAAAATGAAAGCTTTTCATCATCAATTTAGCTCTCAACAAAACTGCCCTCAGATGTCTGCTGTCTTGTTATTTTTCCTCCTAATTAAAACCCTACCATTTTATCTGGTCGTGCTTGTGAACCAGGTATACCGAATTCCCCAGTAGCACAAGTCTGTGGCAACAGACACAGCCTTACCATTAGTCACCATTTTGCCTGTAGCCTGACAACTGGGTCAGGCTGACGATCGGTTCTGCACTGCCTGTAGATAGGTATTAATGTAGTCAAGCTGATGGGGTGGGAATTTGTCTTAGTAGGATATGTACTCCTAAATCACTCAGAACTCACCTCTGCAGGCATAGGCAGGCAGATCTGAAGACGTGTGCTCACACAAGAGGCCAGATGCAAGTGCACTTTGTTGTTTTGGAAGTCACACAGGTACATCCCCGTGTTTCTGTGCAGGACTAGCACTTTCTTGAAAAGCCCAGCCTTCCTTATAGAATCATAGAATAGTTGAGGTTGGAAGGGACTTTAAAGATTGTCTAATTCCAACCCCACTGTCATGGGCAGGGACACCTTCCCCTAGATCAGGTTGCACAAAGCCACATCCGACCTGGACTTGAACACTGCCAGGGATAGGATATTCACAGCTTCTCTAGGCAACCTGTGCCAGCATCTCACCACCCTCATTGTAAAAAATTTCTTCCTTGTATCTAATCAAAACCTACCTTCTTTCAGTTTAAAGCCATTGCCCCTTGTCCTATCACTACACGCCCTTGTAAAAAGTCCCTCTCCAGCTTTCTTATAGGCCCCTTTTAGGTACTGGAAGACTGCTAGAAGACCTCATTGGAGCCTTCTCTTCTCCTGGCTTCCTTCTTATGGGCTAGGCTACTAAGTGGGTGCCAGAGGAAAAAGCCCCATGTTACCATTACTTTCCTGCACACTAACTTACTTTCCTCCTGACGCAAGGTTTTCTGAAAACAATTTTTTGCCTTTTATTTTTAAGAGCCAGAATACTTCCACTGCTAGGTTTCCTTCTAAATATAGGGAAGATGACACAGAAACATGACCATACTGTGAATGGAGCTCACAAAGACAGACTCTGCTATTGGCTGAATTCTGCTGAGGGGGTTAGAAATATTCTTCTGAATGATATTTACTGACCTTGCTAATTTTCACCAATGTCATTCCACAGCTTCAGGTCAAAACAGACTGAAGAGAGAGTAAAGAGAAGCCTGAATCATCTGAGCTACATTTAAAGTTAAACAGGGTTGCTGATAAGAGCTTTATGATCTTGAGCTCATTATAGCCTGTGCAAGCAGAACTGTATTGATACATCAAATTGAACATTAACACTAAAAACCCTGTGAGCAGCCTTCTCGTTGCTCTGGGAACATGTACAGCCCATGCCAGCACAGAAAATAAACGCACAGAGCTTAAGGAGGTATCTGTTCACATTATGTCCCTGTTCACTTAAAGGTTCTCCTGCCACCGTTTTTTTTCCTTCTACTACATAATAGGCATGGTGTCCATCACCTCCCTCTGAAAGCCTTTTTTATCATCAGTGACCATAAGCCAGTGTTACCACTTCCTGACAGTGATGTATTGTATCTCTGCAGTTAACAACAAAATCTCATATAGCCCTCAAAGGACTTGAAGGGTTTCCTCTCTGCTTTTGGGCATTGCTTCCATTTACCCTTAAAGAGAGACAAAGGTGAGGATAGGGTTAGATCTGTACTGATAGGACTCATGTCTCTAGACCTGTTTGTCGTGTCATCACCAGTTCAGTGTTTTACCTATTTATTAGGTGGCAAAGACTATGCTTTTGCTGTTACCACAGGAAATCTCAGCCTTTTACATATGTATGTGAGAACTGAGTCTGGAGGCTATGAAGTTAGAAAGCTGTAATAGTTCCCATAGTTCCCATGTACTGATCCAGGAACAGGTCTCAACTTTGAGCCAATAGACTCTATTTCTGTTGTCCCTCAAGGGGACAAGCCAACGTCTGCCTCTTTGAGAAATCCAGCTCAACTCTTTCCTCAAACACAGTGCCAGACATGCTGACGTGCATTGAGTGAAGTGTTATAATTGAATGGTTTGGACAATTTGAGACTTGAGATGTGATGAATACTTCAGCAGAAATCCTCCTGATACTCTCCCTTCATCTACAAAGCGAGTGGGTGGTTTGATATCTGCATCACTAGTTACCCACCAAACCTTACTGGGAATAATTAACACCTGATCCAAAGACATAGCAGTTATTTCTTTCAAAAAAAAACAAAAACAAAAAAAAAGTGCAGAAATGAAGAGGTGCCATTTTATTATTAGCTTGCTGTGCTGTACAGAAAAAATATTATCAGATTAAGGACCAGATCTCCCTCTGTTGTGTGTGTAAAACTCCACTAAATCCAACAGGAGTAATGCACACATGTATAGCCAGGATTTTGCCCGTGATCACTGATAACACCTTTCCTCACAGTTCACATGCAATGTGATATGAATCTGTCTGAGACTTTCTAAGGCATACAAAAGTGGTAACATGCTGAATTTGGAGGATGGTTAACAAAAATACAGGTGATTTGAAAAACATGCTAAAGGAGAGCTTTTTCAGTATGATCTCACTTTGTCTAATTCACTTTGTTAATAAGGCCATCCTGAAAGTTTCATCTGTCAATTTGTGTTTAACTGTGTTATGGATAGATCTGAAAGGGTTGCCTACAGCAAAACTTGCATAGTACTTTCATTGTAAAACTCCAGCTTTATTGCCTAGAATTTTGCCCCAGTTTCAACTGTGCTGAAATGAGCAACATCAACTGCCTTTCTAGGGGAGAATTTTGTTGGGAGACTTTTGGGCAGTTGTCTTTCTAATACGTCATCTAATTTTTTTCACCTCTTTCTGAGAACGACGTAAAGGAAAAATACAGTTTACCAAATTAAAAATAAATTTACAACTGTTTTATGGAGAGCTACCTGTTTGACCTTGGGCAAGGGATTTGCAATTTGACAGAGAAGTTGCCTTTAGTCCAAGATGGGGCTTTTGCAACCAGCCACTGGGGAAATCTGCTTTAATTCCACTGATTCGTGAGCCTTGAAAAATCTCAGGTTCATCAACATAAAGAACTTGAGAAAATTTTCAAACAGGGCTTTCCAGAGGCTGATTTGACATACTGGTTACTGAAAACACAACCAATTTCTGGATCCACAGTTAGAGGCTGTCCCTATCAAGCCATCCTCCAAACATTGCGATATATCCCTTCCAGGACCCATGCCACCCATATGCGGCTGGGCAAGTAGTGCCTTTCCTTGGTCCCTGCCTTCACATCCATTGCCCGCCCGTGCCCCCAGCACCACTGGCTGCTCTGCACTGCTGTCTATTTTAAACCAAAAATCACAGGTATTGTTTCTGAAGGGAGCCAGGAGCAGGGGGGCTTTAAGAATCATAGAATCATAGAATGGTTAGGGTTGGAAGGGACCTCAAAGATCATTTAGTTCCAACCCCCCTGCCATGGGCAGGGAAACCCTCCACTACACCAGGTTGCCCAAGGCCTCATCCAACCTGGCCTTGAACACCTCCAGGGATGGGGTATCCACAGCTTCTCTGGGCAACCTGTTCCAGTGCCTAACCACCCTCTGAGTGAAAAATTTCTTCCTCATAACTAATCAAAATCTGCCCTCTTTCAATTTAAAGCCATTGCCCCTTGTCCTATCACTACATGCCCTTGTAAAAAGTCCCTCCCCAGCTTTTCTGTAGGCCCTCTTTAAGTACTGGAAAGCTGCAATAAGATCACCCCGAAGCCTTCTCTTCTCCAGGCTGAACAGCCTCAACTCTCTCAGCCTGTCTTCATAGCAGAGGTGCTCCAGCCCTCGGATCATTTTCGTGGTCCTCCGCTGGACTCATTCCAGTAGCTGCATGTCCTTCTTGTGCTGGGGACTCCAGAGCTGAATGCAGTATTCCAGGTGGGGTCTCACGAGAGCTGAGTAGAGGGGCAGAATCACCTCCCTTGACCTGCTGGCCACGCTTCTTTTGATGCAGCCCAGAATATGGTTGGTTTTCTGGGCCGCCAGTGCACATTGCGGGCTCATGTTGAGCTTCTCATCCACCAGCACTCCCAAGTCCTTTTCCTCAGGGCTGCTCTCAACCTATTCTCCACCCAGCCTGTACTTGTGCTTGGGATTGCCCCGACCCACGTGCAGGACCTTGCACTTGGCCTTGTTGAACTTCATGAGGTTCTCACAGGCCCACCTCTCAAGCCTGTCAAGGTCCCTCTGGATGGCATCCCTTCCCTCCAGGGTGTCCACAACACCACACAACTTGGTGTCATCTGCAAACTTGCTGAGGGTGCACTCGATCTCACTATCCATGTCTCCAACAAAGATGTTAAACAACACTGGACCCAGTACTGACCCCTGAGGAACACCACTTGTCACAGGCCTCCACTTGGACATTGAACCGTTGACCACAACTCTTTGAGTGCGATCATCCAGCCAATCCCTTATCCACCAAGTGATTCATACATCAAAACCATGTCTTTCCAGTTTAGAGACAAGGATGTCGTGTGAGACAGTGTCAAATGCTTTGGATAAGTCCAGGTAGACGATGTCAGTTGCTCTTCCCTTATCCATCAATGCCGTAACCTCATCATAGAAGGCCACCAAATTAGTCAGGCACGATTTGCCCTTAGTGAAGCCATGTTGGCTGTCACCAATCACCTCCTTATTTTCTGTGTGCCTTAGCATAGTCGCCAGGAGGATCTGCTCTATGATCTTGCCAGGCACAGAGGTGAGACTGACTGGCCTGTAGTTCCCTGGGTCTTCTTTTTTCCCCTTTTTAAACATGGGGACTATGTTTCCCCTTTTCCAGTCAGTGGGAACTTCACCAGATTGCCACGACTTCTGAAATATGATGGATAGTGGCTTAGCAACTTCATCTGCCAGTTCCCTCAGGACCCGTGGATTCACCTCATCAGGTCCCACGGACTTGTCCACCTTCAGGTCTTTAGATGGTCTCAAACCTGATCTTCTCCTACAGCGGGCAGTTCTTCATTCTCCCAGTCCCTGCCTTTGCCTTTTGTGACTTGGGCTGTGCAGCTGGGGCTCTTGCCAGTGAAGACTGAGGCAAAGAAGTCATTGAGAACCTCAGCCTTCTCCATATCCCGGGTAGCCAGGGCCCCCGTTTCCTTCTGGAGAGGGCCTACGTTTTCCCTAGATTTCTTTTTATCACTGACATATCTATAGAAGTTTTTCTTGTTGCCCTTGATGTTCCTGGCCAGATTTAACTCTATCAAGGCTTTAGCTTTCTTAACCTGATCTCTGGTTGCTCGGACAATCCCTCTGTATTCTTCCCAGGCTACCCGTCCTTGTTTCCACCCCCTATAGGCTTTCTTTTTGTGCCCGAGTTGGTCCAGGAGCTCCTTATTCATCCATGCGGGCCTCCTGGTGTTCCTACCTGACTTTCTCTTTGTTGAAATGCACGGCTCCTGAGCTTGGAGGAGGTGATCCTTGAATATTAACCAGCTTTCTTGGGCCCCTCTTCCCTCCAGGGCTTCATCCCATTGTACTCTAGTGAGGAGATCCCTGAAGAGGCCAAAGTCTGCTCTCCTGAAATCCAGGGTATTGAGTTTGCTGTGCACCCTTCTTACTCCCCTAAGAATCTTGAATTCCACCATTTCATGATCGCAGCAGCCAAGGCTGTCCTTGAACGTCACATTCCCCACCAGCCCTTCATTGTTGGTGAGAACAAGGTCCAGCAAAGCAGCTCTCCTCATTGGTTCCTCTACCACTTGGAGAAGGAAGTTATCATCCATGCATTCCAGGAACCTCCTGGATTGCCTATGTTCTGCTGTGTTGTCCTTCCAACAGATATCAGGGTGGTTGAAGTCCCCCATGAGGACCAGGGCTCATGAACGTGAGGCAACTCCTATCTGTCTGTAGAGGGCCTCATCCACCCGGTCCTCTTGGTCAGGTGGTCTGTAGCAGACCCCTACTACTATGTCCCCTGTCCCTGCTCTCCCTTTAATCCTAACCCATAAGCTCTCAAGAAGCTGCCTTGAGTTTCTAACCATACCTTTTAGTATGTATCATTCATACTGAAGCAACTTCACCAGTTTCCATGAACATGAATTTCCCTGTAGAGAGGCCCACAGAGGTTTTAGTTAGCCCTGGGGGTTGTGTAGTATTGGTATTAGTGATAGTATTAGGATTAGTGTTAGTGTAGTATTAGTATTAGTGTTAGTGTTAGCGTTAGTATTAGTATTAGTATTGGTGACTGGTAAATTCTTAAAAAGCACTACTTCACTTATCCCTACACAACGTGGTAAGTTTAACTTGAACTGCCCAAATACTTAGATCTGGAAGTCTTTTCTTCCTTTTCTGGAGAGAGAAGAGGGTTGATTTACAGCTGCGAGGCAAATTCAGAGCCGGGGCTGCTCCCATGTCCTTCACCCACCAGCCAGAGCACTTCCCTCCTGTGGGAGATGCCAGGATCTCCCTTCTCCCTCGGCTGCCAAAACGAAGGATATCCTACAGGTGTCAGGATGGAAAAAATCCCACAGATCTGCTTTCAGACACACAGCCCTTCTTCAGGTCTTGAAGAAAGAGCTCACATGCCAAAAAAAATATTTATTTTTAAAATTAGACTCCTTGGTGTATTTATTCCTGTGAAGTGGGACAGTGTCAAGGGGACAGTGTGGGAGGGCACATACCCAAGTGGAGGCTGAAGCTAGGGGATTGCCCTCAGGCAGTGGAGGGAATTTATCTTGGATCTGCTGGTCCTCAGAGTTTTCATATATCTTTCAACATTCAAGACCTTTTGCAAAAAGGAAACCACCCTAATTCCTTTTCCAGTTTAGGCTAGATTAGGCCTTTCATATCTGAAATAAAGCCTTTAACTGTGGATCAAGTCAGTGAGTGAATACATGAACATTTTTTCCTGGTTTTAGTTTTAGCGAAACATTTCACATTCTGTTCAGTCCAAAGTGAAACTTTAGTTCAGTAATTTTTTAGCTTCATTTCTGAACAGACCTCAAAATTCATCACTGTATGTCTTGTTTCACACAATGCCCTGCATCACTACTGCTTCTTGGTGGCAACTAAGGCAGAGCTGGGAGGATAATTTAGGTGAAAGCCATTCAACCCAGCATACTCTCTATTAATTATGGTGGGGTGAGAGTATTGGTTATCCTCTAGCTGGAAAAAATTTTATGAAAAGAACGCATACCACTGCAGGTCAAATCCCCATCTTGTCCTGCAAGCTGCAATATGTCATGTCTGTGGAGTTGCACCCACTTACAGAAGGTCTGAATTTGGTCTTGCTCTTTTCCAATGATGTTTCCTTTAAGTAGTTCACTTTATGGTCATTTAACAGGAACCTAGCAAACATGCAGGAGAGGTGTCACAACATCAGTTACCTGAGATTATTGTAAATGATGTGCCAGCGCCTGAAGGAGACGTTAGGATGTATGTCAGATCATCGTAATAGATACAGTGTTGTAACAGGCAGCACAAAACCAGATGTATTTATAATTCCTGCAGCTGCAGCCTTGCTATTAGTTAAGTCTAAGAATGGAGCCACTGATAGATTTGTCATAGATGAGTTCTTTCTCTAATAGAAAGAAAGTGATGAAAGGAAATAGATGGTGACTCAAGTTATTGGCAATATAGGGAATCTTTAACTATACGTCTTCAATTCAGAGCCTGCCAGATGCCTCTGCTTGTCATTTGTTCCTCCCCAAATTGCTCAGTGCCCTCTGTGGTACAACTTCACTCCAGGTCCCAATAAGAGGAGGCAGATATTTCTATCGGAAGTGGTACAATTATTGATAGTCTCACCAAGAAGAGGGAAGGTTTGTAGGCAAGAAGACTGACTTACACAGTCACAGTGTTGTAGATCTGGGTAAAACATGCTGGTCGGGCTGGGAAGGGTCCTTCTCTTTGTGTCAATCTGCTGAAGCTTTTTGGAGATAGATAACAGATTTAGACTCTTCATATCACACACAAGGATGGTTCAGGGATTCATAGACTAAATTCAGCAGTGAACTTGAACCGAGGTTCTAGAAACCCTGCAGCCATCTTAGCATCATCCTGTACTGAAACTGTTGTACTGCCACCAGTTGCAGCTCTAACATAGAGCTTTCTGTACCATATTTCATTACTTTCACCCTGTAGTTGAGTAACTTCAATAACTGTGGATTAATTTTCCACATTTAAAAAAAAATAGAAGGATATATGTCTAGAAGTTTGGGAGATAACCATTAGGGATCAGCTGCTGAGCCAGGCTCCTAGGGCGAGAGCTGATTACTCAGACCTCATCATGAATATTCAGAGGTGGAAATCAGAATGCAGACAGTGGAGTGGGATGAAGTGATCAGGTAACACTGGCATCAGAAAAGCAAGCTGTGGAGAGAGGAAAACTAAATACATTTCCTTTTTCTGATGATGATGAAGAAAAATGGCATCAAAGTGTGCTACGTGATTTTAGACACTAACAACTAAACTCGTCCAGGGACTGATGCAAAAGTCATGGTGTGCTAAGTTGTGGGTTTTGAACATGGAGGTTATCTTATTGTAGAAAGTTTTCCTGAAATCTTCAAGGAAAGGACTATGTAAAGACTACCTATGACCTCCATGCCTTTAAAGACACTTCAAAATGAATGTACTTTGACTATAACACAATTTTGATGTACTTACCTTGATCTATTAATGACAAAAATTGCCATAATCAGGAATTCAAAAACCTACATAAAACCACGTGGGAAATAATATTTAGAGGGGATAAAATCTGTGCTTTTAAATCAAAGTCCTAGTGTAATACTAGAATCTGTCGATAATATCATAGGACCATATGTGAAAGAAATCAGTGTGTGTTTTTTGTTAAAAGGTCTTAGAAAAGTGAAAAATACCTCAGCTGTGTAAGTCTAGAAAAAACTGGGCATTATTAAGCCTGCCTTTTTGTGATTCTTAATGTCTATGTGCATAATTCCAAATCAAACATATTCACATTATTAACTTTTATAAGTTTATTAGTCTCAGTGCTAATGAAACCATTCATCCTTTGCAAATGCACATGGCTCCCTAATGAAACTTCAATAGATGGATCAGCAGTTAAGTGAGTACATCCAAATGCTTATGCCAAGTTCTGTTTGCTGCAGTGAACAGGGAGACCAAATCTCTTCCAAACAGGTATCTATACTAACCAACCAACACATGTAATGATGTCACCTATGTAATAAAAACTCTCTTCACCTATAAAGAGAATTATACATTATATAGGACACTGGTATTGAAGATACAATTTTGCTTTTGCTTACCCTGGTTTCAGTCAGAGAAATTCCACTTGAAACAACCAACATAAAAAATAGTAAAAAATCTGGCAAAATGAGAGGATAAATCTAACCAGAAAAACTGTAAATATACTAGAAAAATATTTTTGAACAGGAACTCAACAAGAATTCAGTGATGGACATTCATGTGCTTATTACCTGAGTTTTGAAATCTAAAGCTTTCCATTTCTTTTCTTTGTTTACTTGCCTGCATTTTCTCAGTTCATTTTTCTAGATGGGTGTATATTTAGATGTTAGAATGGAATCGGCTGATATTCCATATGACAGAATTCATTTTCCTTGAAGAGTTGGTGGTATTTTTCCTTTCTGACTCTCAATTAAGAAAGCTATAAAAAAGGGCACTTCGGAATTTGGGAGTTTTGGCAGTACTACTATTAAGTGCCCAGCTCAAACAATTGTGTCTTGACATTGCAAAATTTTGGATTTTTTTTTCCTTAACATGAAATATTTAAAAAAATGTACATGATTTGAGACTTTAGGTTTCATTTTCAGGAATATAGAGAAAGGAAATTTTTATTATTATGCCAAGCAAGAGAGAAAAATGCATCTGCTTCCAGAATATACATATTATCTTATTTGTTTTTCATTATTTTCTACTCTGAGGTATAAATACTGTGCCTGCAGCCAAATATGTATCTGCACAAAACAAACAGAAAACATTCTTAAACCAATGAAGTATTTACTTTTTTAAAGACATTTTAATCCTATTAACGGTAAATTATATTACCTATTGTGAAAGCAGACATGAAAGAAATATCTGAAGCATGCAGTTAATTATGATACCAAGTGAAACATAATATTTATGCTCTCCTTGTGTAGCTGGAACAATTTTTCTTTCACTAACTGTGAGTCATCCACTGATTGAAGTCTTGAAACTGATGATGAGAGAGTTGACTGCCACATCTGCCGTAGAGGTTTCGTTCTATAGATAATTAATACCAAAAAAAAAAAAAAAGCTAGGTTTTATTCTTTTATATTCCCAGTTCTCTATTTTTTAAACGAAATCTCCTCCGCCTCGTCCTTCTCCAACATATCTCTCTGTTTAGAGGTTGCGTGCTTAAGAATATTAAAAGACATCAAAGTCTTTGATACAGCTAGGGAAAGAAGATTTCACTGAAGAAGGGTCTGAACCACAATTTCAGGTCAAAGATGCATTTCCGTGTCAGAACAGCAGAAATCTTTGAAACCTGATTTTTCATATGATCCATTTTAGTGACTGGGCTCAGGACATATCTTGTTTAACGACCTGAGTTTGGAGTCCCCTCATCTCTCCAGGAAACTGAAAGTCTTCAGAGAGCTAATTCCTGCTACAATACCTTTCTATTTAAAAGGTTGTTTTCCTCCCATTGTCTTGCTTAATTTTTACTGTTGTTCATATTAGACACTTGTAGTGGCTGTTTAATTAGCAAAGTAATGCAATTGCATTTGATTCTCATAGCCTTGATTCTGCATCCCTTACCAGCAGTAAAGTTGCATATGGCAGGGAATCTTATGTACGGCACCCTCTTAATTTGCCAGTTTTCTACTGTACTTATTTTTCCTTTCCTTTTTTTTTTTTAAATTGGATTTTTCTATTTTGTTTTCTTGTTCATTCATGTGGCTTCTATTTTTTCACTTCTTCCTCTCCCTCCCAAATGATGCCCTTATTTTACCACTTGCCTCTGAAAAGGTTTGCTCTGAAAGTCCATTCATACACACCCATCTGAAAGGTTACAAGAAATCAGTCAGAAAGGTGTTCTGTGAGGAGTACAGCTGCTCTGATCCCCCAGGAAAATTAATTCATCAGCTCTTTGAAACAGACTGTCTTCAATGTTTAGAAACTAAGAGCTATGGATTTTGTTTGTTAACGTAAGTGTCCTGCATAGAAATACCATCTAGTGTTACAAGCAGGAGGCAACTCCTTGGCACTGGTGACTTCAGTTAGGTTTCCATTCCAGCCTTAATAATTTTACAGGTTTCAAGTGTTTAAGATCCTATTTTCAGGATCTTAAAAACACAGTTTCCTCTTTTCCCTTTGTAGCACTGGTTTAAAAAACTTCTTTATGTTGTGATTGATCCACTTTTAATTTGGAGTTTCTTGCCATGCAGGTTCTTCTGTTCAAGCATTTAAAAAAGCCACTTTCTACAGCAACCTATGGCCCTCACTTCAACTGACTGGACCACAACACTAAACGCGACCCATATCAGAGGCCAGCTCCAGCATTTCTTCCTTCCTTGGCATATCAATAACCAGGAAGTTATTGTCTGACTGCATCTTATACATGGTTACATACATACTCCCCCAACTTCCATGGAGAAAAGAGCCAGTTGCTAAAATGAAATAAATTTCAAAAGATACTATAAGAAAACCTGAATGCCTAATGTCTCCAACACAATTCCAATTTTCCTAATGCATGACTCCACTCACCTTACCTAAATAATCGCTGATAATTTTCCTCCATCATTCTCAACTCTGTAAGCTTTTAGAGACAGTTGTCATAAATCAGCATTTCATTGTTTCTGGCTATCACCTCTTTACAGTAAAAAAGATGTTATCAGTTAAAAAGTAAGAAATGCAGTATGGTCCAAGGAGCACAATTATAGAGAACACTATCAAACTACAGTATAAGGTCCATGCAAATCCACTACTGTTATCTATTTCATAGACTGCAAAAAGCTAGCAGTAGTAAACGTGCAGCAGAATAAAAAGGAAGTGATAATACAGAAAATAAAAACCTCTCTATTAGCAATTTGCACTGAACAATGGGAATAAACTCCCTGTTAAAATTTTGTTCTAGGAATTTGCAATAACCTCTTCCTCTTCCTGCTAATGTGAGTTCTTTTGGTATCTCAGTACAGTTCACTAGTGGAGGTGAAAGCCAAGTGTCAGCAGGTACAAACAGGTATACTAAATGCATATGAAAGACACCAGTATGCTGCGAAACCCATTCAACTTTTACAGGCTTTGTGATTTCCTTTGAAAAAAAACTGTAAAATCAGCTTTTATCTAAACAGCACCTTCAAGAAGTAATTTTTTTCTATATTTCTCAAATTCTCATTTCATAGATCTCTTTGCAAAGTGTCAAGGAATTAGGTCAATATTTAGCTGTAGTGAATAGCATGACTCGAGTGATGAAATTCACATCTCATGACCCCGTAAGCACCTGCAAAAGAATGGCATTCCAGCCAAAAGTCTGTCTCTGAAAATGGGCATTTGTAGTAGGAGCCAAAATGGTCTCCTCAGTGTGTTGTCTCATAGCAGCCTTCCACATAGCTGTGGTTGTCACATTCACACAAGTTTGTGTTCTGCTTTTGCTGTAGTGAACCTCATTCTCTCTCTGGCCATGCAGCTTGCACCCCAGACAGTCCAGGGTTCACCTGCAGAAGGGAACAGGCAAAAGCCTGTGCGAAAAGGAAGACGTGAAAGCAGAGCTAGAAGGATAGACAGTGGCCCACACAGCCTGACCTGTCTCCTCCTGAACATCAATTGAAACTGATTGATCTAATGCCTTGCATCTGCCAAACTGTCATTCAAGCCAGAGGGGATTTGGATGAAGACAGGGGAAGCATGGTAAAAATGAATTTGTGCCTTAGCTCCCTGAGCAAGCTTTGAACTCCTAGGTATGGCAAAATTAGCTTACTGGAAAGACTATGCCCACGATGAAATGGCTTCGCTAGATGGGGGAAAAAGAAGGGAAGAGGGGAAGTGCTATTTGAGGAGTTAGTAGATTTCTTCCCTTGATTTGTGCCTGAAAGAAAAAATATCCCAGCTGTCTGCTGCATTGTGTGAACATATACATGCATTTAAATTACTTATATCATTACTTACAGATGTAATTGTGAAATATGTTCTTTTTGCATTCAAAATTAGGGGCAGAACAGATGGTGAAAACTCAGTTTAAGGCAATATGTCCATTAAAATAACCCATACTGTTTGTGTATTATAACAATAGCAGTCTTCAGCATAGCTGAGATTTTTAGCAGTGCTAGATTATCATAGAAACACAAATAGAACGTAGGACAAAATTCAGTGTGACTGAAAATTCACCTTAAAAAAGTTTAGCTAATTTCTTTTTGGTGACTGTCAACAGACAAACTCACCTCTGCATCCCCTGCCTTTGCAGTATTGTCTGCTTTGTAGTGAAAAGTGAACGGTAAACTTTCTGAAGTTCATCATCCAGCAAAGCCTTCTCCATATTTAATTCCCAGGGTCTCAACAAAAGTTTGCAAATTCCTTTGCTAGTTCCATTTTTACCTAAAAGAGCATGTATAATATAAGCATATATATTTATTTTATAAAAAAAAAATATATATATATCTATATACACATTCTTGCTACTGACAGTGCAGCTTCTTTGTAGGAAAAGGAAAATAAATGTGTCTAGCTAGGTTGTTGTATACAATGGCCTGTATTCCCAATTATTCCTTCAGGATTCTATTAGGAGAATGTGAATTCATTAACATTGAAGTTTGGATCAAGTGTTTTGAATTCACTGTATTCAAAGAGTTTTAAGGAAACAGATTTAAAATATCTGTTGAATTACTAGTATTAATTTTCAAAGCACTGCACAGATACAATTTCATGAATGAGAGCCAGCTCACCTGTAGTATGTCCTAACTATGTCATAGAGGTTACCCAGGGCATTTTAAAGGTGTTGAACCCCATTTCAGTGAGGTTTTTTAATGAAAGGGCAGCTAGCCTGGGGATGCTAGCATAGGAGCAGGAGCAGTCCTGCTCTGAATAAGCAGGGAGATGGTGTGAGCATCGTGCTTTGCCTGCAAGGCAGGTTCCTGAACACTGGAGGGGGAAAGTGCCCACTCAGCCTCTAACGGAGGCATTGGCAAATGCCCAACATGTGTCTTGTCTTCCGAGGGGGCAGTGTGCCCATTTTGTTGTGTACAAGTTGCACCCTGAACTGTGCAGTGCTCAACCCAACTCCTCTGGAGATGGACTTGGGAGATGCCGGCTGGAGCACTCTGGGCACCTGGTCACCTCCCTGGAGATGTAGTCCAGAAAGGACCCGTGCTAGGAGCAAACGAATCTAAACTTTTGTCTCTGGATTGTAGGATTGTCACACTCATGAACATGAAGAAAAGCTTGCAAATGTCTTTTTTTGCAGATGCTCCCCAAAGGCTCAAAAAGCAGCAAGCCATTAAGCCTACCATGCTGTTTTCTGAAAAAAATCTGACAGAGTTTGTAGCCCAGCTCACTCTTTGCTAACACTCTGTATTGCAACCACTTTTTGGTCTTGAAGAGCACTCTTCTAAAGCCTGCCAAATGACAAAAAAAAAAAAAAAAAAAAATTAAAAAATGCTTTGTATTTTGGACTGAATCATCTATAAGTAAAGCACCATCAGAATATTCCATTCCTTCATTTGCTTGTGATCCAGACAATAAAAATAGAATAACATTCTAATAGCCATGAGTCTTATGTCTTGCCATAAAATCTGGCACACCCTACATCATTTTGGATAGGTAATTTCCATTCTACTTTGTTCACTTGCACATGGTAAAGTAGTTAACAGGAACATTTATCCTTTTCCCTTATTCCATCGGTCCTGACATTTCAAGCTGTAATTCCCAGTACATTGAATATACATGTTTTCAGTTCATTCATGCAAAAAAGTGATGCTTAACTTTTAAAGAAATAATGATGGTTTGTGAGAAGTTTAAAGAATGACAAGATTTGGCTTCTGCATTTGTACAGCACTGAGCACAACAAGAATCACAGCTCCAACGTGTTGCGTTAAGCAACACAGATTAGAATGGTATGTCTTCGTGTTGCATACCTGTAAAGGAGAATTTACTCCAAGCAGGACAGTTGTAGGAGCTCTTAAGCAATAAATTCAATATCATATCTACTGGAATTTGCTAAAATGCATTTATCAGTGGGGCACTGTGCCTTTAAATCCGACTCATAAATACCCTACTCTTTTAAGGGTGTTCCTCCCATGGACTGCTAGAACAGCTGATAGTAGGAAGATTGTAACAGAAGATTGAAAGAACTTGATTTGGTTTCTTGTATTCATTTAAACATGCAAGAATTCATGTTAAGGAGTATAAGGTGTCCATTAGTAGATTTACTCTGCAAACAGGAATTAGAACTGACTATGAGAGAAACAAAGTTTTAAACCATTACTTCAAACGTGTGCATGAGGGGCGGGGAGGAACAATTGAGTTTAAAGGTGAAGCTTAGTGAACTGTATGAGAGGACAGAAGTACTTTTGGGATGCATGAGGTACTTGTGTCATGGTTACATTTAATTACACAGTGTAAGTCTTCTATTGCATCACTTTTAAGGGCTGAGGAGTAGCTTTTTCTAGGCACTGATTCAAAGCCTGCCTTCTCAGCTTTATTTCGTTTCGCTTTCCTCTCAGATTATCCGAGAGAAGTTCATATCTTAATATTATCCGGCTATAGAACAAGCAGTGAACGTACCATCATCTACCCTTTATTTCTCCTCCTCTTTTCTAGTAGCACATTGTAGTTTTTGTTCATTTGTACCCTTTGTATGAAATGTCTCAGGTGGCACATTGTAGTTTTTGTTCATTTGTACCCTTTGTATGAAATGTCTCAGGTGGTTATAGAAGGTGAAGGTGATGGGAAATGTATAACTTCTGGACTTAATGTCTATCCTAGCAGCACATTTAACTACCTTCATGGTCTCTTCAGCCCTCTGTTCCCACTGCTTTATTGCCGAGGTCTCACAGACTTTGCAGTAAAGTTGATCTAGAGGGTTGATGGAAGACCACTTCAGTGCAGCTCTCCTTAAGTTTCCCTTTCTTTCCAGAACACTCAAAGACTCCTGTTGTATGATCTATGCTTTTCAGGTTGTGGTCTGTATTTTCTTATCCTTCTAGATCCAAGTGACACTCAGAGGAAAGTATTTGACTTGTCTGAATGCTCTAGTTCTCCTAATTACTTTTTAAGAAATAGTATTATTAATCATGTTTCTAAATCAGCCAGTAACTCTTCTGAAATAGATTTAATTACAAAGAGGTCCAAACAGAGCAGAGCACTCTCCACCTGTCAAGTTGGACGAGAGAAATCAAATGTTCTATAGCAGCAGCAGCAAGATCCTTCACTGATGTTAGAACAGCTGTTAATAAAGCTGGGATCAACAGAAAGATTCATTAGTTCAAGATAGAGTTAACATGGTGTAAATGGGAAATGTCACTAGTAGTAATGAAATGGTCAGCATTTGGCTTACAAATATGAATTTTCCAGATACAAAAGGTGTCCTGCACCCTTTTTCTAATCGTTTAAAATGTGATGTTGTTTACCATGTTAAAATCCATCATTAAGAAATAGAAAAAACAAATCCAATGGAGGACTTGTGCAAGCTGTGGATGCACTTGTTTATTAGGTAAGTCCTGATAATCAGAGGAGTGTATACATCCATATGCTGCTGCTACACTGTGGTTAACTTTCAGCAACACTTTTTTGTTAAATGGGAATAGCAACCTTTAATTAGGATTTGGGGTTTGGTTCTGAAATTGCCATACACCTGCTTATTCAAAACAGATGTTTTATCTGCAGTGCAGTTTTACTCATAATATGTTATGACGGCAATAGCAGGTTGCTAACAAAATACAAAGGAAAGGCAATATCTACTTGCTGTGTTCTCTTATATGAGGTTAATAAAGTTGACTGATTAGGAATATCAGTTTGCTTTTACCAACATCTGACTATGTTAGCATGCCACATTGTAATCTATGTGAATGTATCCTTCAGTGCTCTGTCACTGAGACTCTAATTCAGTTTTAGTCAGAAAACAATTATAAAATGACTTGGCCTTTATGTTGCACTTCATTTTTGTAGTGCTTCATGCATCATCAGCTCTCCATGCATTACATGTCTCCATCCCCATTTTACAGACAAAAGAAGCTGAAGCACCATCCAGCATTGAAGCGATGCACTAGCTTGGCCAACCTCAAGCCAATAGCACCACAAACACAACAGATACAGTGAGGTTCCCAAAGTCTTACCCCTGATATAAGACAATTTCTTTCCTGGATACGTGCAGTAAATCCTACAGCTAGAGGATGTGAGAAAGAAATGCCTGGAAATGTTGAAGGGAAGTATTCTGGGCTCAAACCTGGTACGTGGGATGCAACATTTCCAGAATCACTTGCCCTGGCGTTGTAACTGGCTTAGAGGGTAGAAAGCGCTTCTGATGCACAAAGAATGACTCATTGTCCTTCAGATTTTAATTAGAATTTGCTTATAATGTGTCATCAATATCCTATATAAGTTGAGGCTACTAGTTAAGTCGTTGAGTGACTAGGAGAAGCCTGGAGCTGTCCCCATGTTACAAGTCAGTTTTGATATGTTTATCTCAAAGTGTGCACTGAGAGGGTTGTCCTGCCACCAGAAGGAAAGGTGTCAACAGAAGGAAGGAGAACAGTGCTGAATCTATCCAGCCAAAGTGCCAATGGTGATGCAATAGCAAGGACAGAAGCTTCACGAAATAGACTTCAGCATGCCTCTCTTTGTTTCAGCCTTACAGTATTTAAGTGGGTCGTTTTCTTGCCTTCTCTGTCAAGAATGTAAAATTGTCATATTGAAGGCTAATGTAACGTGTCAATTTATTTTATAAAGGTACCGTGTAGGTTTCTAATGTGATACAGATGTTAAGTAATACGACAAGAAAGGCATTACTATAGCACAAAGATACAAATTTTCTGCCATATTAGCACTTTCTATACTACAATAGAAAAGCACATTGCAGTTGAGAAGTGTGTATCAAATCTGCAAACCTTGAGCTTTGGTTTCATCCAGTTTGTAAAATTTGTTTCAATCTGATCTTCTGTGTTATATTTGCTGCCATCCAGAACAGTAGCTTGGTACTCTCTAACTGGTCCATTGCCTTTGATGGCATGGCTTTATCATTTCCAAGAAGCCTACAATGAGCAAACTAGCTTTGTTACCATGTTCTGAACTGTTTTCAGCCTAAAAACTTGAAGTAACTGTAGCCAAATGAGTACAATGCTCCCGTTTACTTGCTTGCTTTTTGTTTGTTTTTTATCACTTTTCCTTTGTACAAAATGTTTCTTGCAATGTCAGACTGTGAGAAGATACAAGCTGTAAAATTAATGTGTTGACTCCTTCTCTGGATAGCAGTTTCTTTTTGGAAGAAACTTTGTGTCATCTGACATGCAGTGAAGCCATCTTCTAGGCTCCAGTTTATTGATAGGCCACAAGTACGTGTGGATCCACTTTGACTTTTGGACTTAGAGACGTAGAAAGCGAAGCACCTGTTTAAGTTATTTGCTGAATCAGGGCCACAGTGAACTGAAACATCAAAAAATTATGTAAATACAGGTTTATAGCTTAGCAGAATGAACACACTGAATGCATAACTGAACAAAGAATTTATTGAGTGAATCTCGTCTCTCTTTGTGTCTGCTTTTGGAATAGCTGTGACCACATCCTGCTTTTTTTTACATTTATTTGTTATTTGAATATAGTCAGCGACTACCTTTAACAGATTTCTTTTTATTCTCCAGTTTGATTGTTTAACATTTGAGATTTATTGCTTGATGGGATACCTATTGAAAGAACTGGAAAGATTCCCGTTGGCTTCAAAGGACAACGAATTGTGCCCGGAGCTCTGGTACAGCAAAGCATTTAGACACGTGTTTAAACATTGATGCTTTCAATGGGAGTTGAGCACATGTTTAAGATAAAGCATGTGCTATGGGCTTTGTTGCATAGGGAAGCACTTCAGCACATTCTTAAATGCTTTGCAGAACTGGCACTATAACAGCCTCTGCTGTTAGTTACATTTTTTATTTTTATGGAAAAAAAAATAAAAGCACTAGAAGAACTTAGTCTTACTTTACAATAAAAATATATCCAGGTTTGAATGGGCAGATTCGCCTCCTGTTTGTTCGCAAGAAAGTTTACGTACACTATGATCTATTTTTGAAGAACAGAATTTAACCCTATCTTAACAGGATATGAGCAGATTTTTTTCCATCCTTTTTCAGCAGTTTTAGTTTGGCACTTGTTTAAGGTGTTATTAATGTGCACATTGGAGAGAGTTTAGGGCTCTCAGTAGTTCTCTATTATGAAATGCTCTTTTTAGCATGTAACAACTTCTGCCTCCTATTCACCATCCACCTTTAGTGGTCTCCTTGTTATCACTTCAAATACTTTTCAGGGAGTGAAGAAGGAACAAAAATGCTCAAAGAAATGTCGTCTTCTCAAACTGTGTGCGTTTTCATTAAGATTTCCCTAGCTCCCCACTCCCACACGCCTTTCCTCCTGAAAATGAGAAGAATGTGCTTCTGCCAACTATTTATCCTTCATTAGAACTAAATATAAGCTTAAAGGGACAATCAGGAAATGCAAGATGCTAACACTTAAAAATTTGCTTCTTTTTTTCCCTTGTAGAACTGAGTCTTTACCACGCAAGATGAATGCAATTATATATTGGCAAACTCACTGGCAGACAGGATCTACACAAAGTGCCTGCGAGTCCAAGGCTGAAGAAGCTTATATGCTTTCACAAATGAAGCACACAAAGAGAAATCTTCCCCTAGGAAATGAGGTTGGTCATATTCCCTGCTCACAAAATCTCTGACAGAAATTCTGTGGAGTTTCAGAAGGGCAAATCTGTGCCGTTCATAGATGAGCTTGTCTTTGAGTTTCAGTGAAGTGAATAGTGAATATGTTAAACCATTTCCAAAGTGGCTTGGGCACTTTTAGCAGTTTTGACTATGCTTATCCTGCAAATAACATAAGAATTACATTTACCAACCTTATGATGCATTTATTCTGTAATCCAAACATGGTTGCAGTTTATATTGACGTATCCAGCCTAGCCATGACAGCTGTGCAGCCTGATGGCATTAGACCTCCAGCTTGTCCAGCATCTTGGCTAAATACTTGGTCATAGTCCAAGCTGAGCACCCACTATGCTCCCATCAGTATAAAAGCTGGCTTGGGTATAATTACCCCAAATACAACCTTGCAGAAAGGTTTAACCTTGAGAACACCCATGTACGAAGTCACACCACTTTAATGACACTGATAATAAGCCACTTCAAGCTACATCAGGCCTAAAATCTAAAAAAAAGAAGAACTACTGATAGTCCAAAGCTAAATATATGAAGATAAGATTCACAAAAACGTGAGAGATGAGGAAAGACAGGGCACTACACAGGTTCCCTCAGGTTTTCAGCTACTTCCAGCTTTGACTTTGAGGAATTTTTCTTTAAAACATGACCTTCTTGTAAGAAAATGTTTTTTTCTTTGGCTACTGTTCCTTCCCCAAACTTCAGGGTTTGTTGCTGTTTTATCAACAAAATAGAAGAAGAACACCAAATTTACCAAATAAAAAATAATGAATAAGCAAAATCTTGTTTCTCATAGATATCTACTGAGAAGAAGTTATAAGTACATGATGTTATTCAAATTGTCTTTTACTTTCCTAACTCTAATATTTTCTTTGTCTCAGATGCCCTAGAAGTTTTTTGCCTAGAAAACTAAGTAACATCTCTTCAAGAAACTTTACCTGATCCAAATTAAATCTTTCACAGCTAGCAAGGACTCCAGTGCTGGGGAGCTGGCTGCATCTCCCTGGTGCCCTGACAACGTTTATGTTCAGGTTTACAGAACATGGATTTTACCTTCTATACACTGTAGTGCAATGAATGGGAGCTCATGCCATCTCCTGAACCTCTGGCTACTTTCTGCATAGTGTGAACAGCCTTTGAAACCATGACTGGTAAGGACTCCTGGGATGCTTTTTCTGCTTCTGTGTTGAAAGTGTTACTGGTTTAGACTTAAAACAGAAGACACTCTCAGTAGAAATATTTTGAAGACAAAATAAATAAAAAAGAAAAAGTGGAAAGGAGTCAAATAGGCAATTATTTGTAATTGAAAAAACTATTGATTTTCCTTTTGATACATAGTCTAAATTATCCCTCAAGAAAAGTAGTAATGCATCTTTAAACAGATTTATTGGTCCTAGCTGTAAAAATGTGGCTTATTTAACTTCAGTGCCATCGCATTTTTCTGTTTTCATTTGATACAGAGATAGAACGTAAATGTAGGAACTGGATAGAAGGTTTGATTCAGGGACTAAAAAATTTCCAGGTCCTGGAGGGCTCTAGGACTCTTCTATAGCTTTCATTTTTTCTCTTGCTTTCCAGTATGCAGATTCCCAGCTCCCCATTCCTCCAGTCTGTGTGTGTAAGGAGCCGCCTGCTCTGCTCCACACCTCCAAGCTCAACCCTCAATGAGAGGCAACATCTGTGCCTGCACAGGGGTCTGCGCAAGATGTATGCACTGTTTTCTACTTGAAGTTGTATCACGTACACTCAGATCTAAAGGCAAAACAGTCCTTCAAATCAAATCTAAAATTATAGAATTAAAATAAAATAATAATGCATTGTCAGGACTTCATAACAATACCTGTACAGCAACCTGCTGCTTCTGCAGGTTTGTTTTTTTCCTGGCACTCCTAATAGTTCATCTGTAGAGGTAGTCCATAAACTAATGTCATGCAAAAGGAAAGTTAAAGGCAGAATTACAGTGTGTTACCGTATAAAAAATCTGCAAAATGGCTATGATTTTCCAAAGTATAACCATGTGTCTGGCTGGCTAGCTGGATGGATGGATGGCAGAAGAAAAACTCTGCATACTTCCATTGTCAGTGAAACTCATGCAGACAGTAAAAGTTTATGCATAAAAGGACATTTCATCATGTTTCTGTACTCCCAGTACCATCTCCTTCTCCTACACTTTCCTGAGCCTGTGTTCTGAAGTCGATGATATAGATGTCTTCACTCTCCAAGCAGTCTATAGTGGGAGTACTCACTTGTGTCTCGCTCTTTCATTCAGGACATATGTGCATGAACTTTGTAGGACACTAATATCCCCTAACCTTCAATTTCAGTTTGGTTGAAGATGATCAATGCATCCAGGAATTTTTAGAGGACATCTTTTAGACACTCAACCCACTCACAATTATCTGGTCTCTTTTCCTCAGGAAAACTATCAAAAAAGCTAGAGTCTGCAACACTAGAAATGCTGTCTCTTGTACATATATGCTATGGAGCTATAGAAAGGCTTAATGTAACTGCTGTGGCTTTACCACCTCTTGCAAGAGGAAGATCAAATATGTATATGCATAATTCTCTTTGAAAAAATGTCTTTGTGCTAGGATTGCAATCGGGTAGGAAAAGAGTGATAAACACAGATGAGGTCACAAATACGTGTTCTGGGAGATTAAAAGCATATCACAAAGTGATATTGCTGATATCCCAGTTATATCCCTGTGGGATATAATACAATGTACAAAACACAATGGAAACAAGAGACTTAAAATGTCTGAAGACTACATGACCAAAAGCTGGCTCCAGCCAGTGAATGTGATGATAATGTGTAAATACATATACATGCATACATGCATGGATGAGCAGCAGTGACGTGCTGTTATGTGTCAGCTATTGCACTGGGACCCTTGGATGAGATGGAAGATATAAGCACCAGTACTGGAGCAGGGAAAACAGGAGGAAGACTATTTATTTATTATTGTAAGGGTCCATGACAACATCACTGCGTAAAACACAAGATGAAATAACAATTCCTTGCTCTTTTTCTCTGTAATACACAAGGACCTGCATACACATTTGCACACTCTTCAACACCTGCGGAGAGCAAAGGGTATGGGCAGGACAATTGCATGTAGAAGGTTATAAGCAATAAGACATCTTGTTCCAAAAAGGGAAAGATACAGTTGAACACTCTGGCCTAGTGTTTTATTCTCATTTAGGAAGGCAAATATCAAGTAGAGGATGTAATATGGCTTACAATAATTTGGAATTTTTCTCCCTCTCAGAAAGTATCTTTCTTGCTGAAGAATACTTATAAAAACTTCACATCACCTTACTCCCAAGAATGGGCAAGAGAGAGGTTAGGCAAAAAGTGCCTGTTATTTCCCTTTTGGCCTCATGTGGATTGTGACGCTTGTGTCCTGGCCATGCCGGGATTTCAGAAAAGGTCACAATTCACCCTCTGTTTCACTTTTCCAAGCTATACAAAGCAGTCCTCAGTCACCAAGGAGGGTCTGACCCAGATTTCCTCCCTTTCTTCTTAGCTCCTTGTCTGTACCTATTGAGCATCTACTCCCCAGGCCAACTTTCTGAGCCTCATCATCTCCCTCTTGTGTGCCAAAACAATCTTCTTGCTTTCAGGTCTTTTTCTCCCTTTGATCTCTCCTTCTCTATAGACATATTGCCCTTCTCTTTCTTTTCTCCCAGATCACCATTTCTCCTTTCTTGTAGATCCTCCAGGTTGATTTCTCTTATTCACATCCTCCTATTCCCTCAGGTCTTCCCTTTACAGACTCAAGACCCAACTCTCTGTTACGAAGCCTTCCATTAGAGAGAGTGGGGGAGGGAATGGGGAGGAGGTCTGTAGCTTTTCCAAATGTTGTGTTGTTGTGAATACTTCCCTTATTGTGCCTGTCTAAAATTTAGTTTATACAGGTGGCAGAATGAAATGTGCCATCTCATAATTAGTCCCACATGCACTGCAGGCAATTTATCATCAAAACAATCAGCAGTCACCATTTGATTCAGTGAATACCAGAGATTATCAGAAAATTGAGCTGAGGGAAAGGAGGAGAATAGGAGAGAGCACTTTGGCTTTTGTAAATTCCTTTTTTTTTCATCTTTTTTTTTCCTTTTTTTCCCCACAAAAATATCATTTTTCTTGAAAAGCTATGACTAGCCCAAATGACTCCATAATGAGAAGATTCACAGGGACGCTGTTGTCTTGGCCTTTACAACCTTTCTTTACCTCTGAATTTGTTGTATTGGGCTTTCTTGTATACTTAATAAACTGCTTCAATAACAGCAATCAGCACAAACATGCTATTTCACTGGTGAGAAGGGTCATTCTCTTTCTTAGTTGAACACTGCTGCTGCTCCTTTTAGTGATGGCAAGACAAATTGTTATGACTTTCGTGCAAGAAAACGTGCACAGCAAACTCTGGGCACTCATTCACACATCTGCGCACACACACACACACGCACCCACCCACACATGCACCCACGCATGCACCCACACATGCATAGCCAGAGATGTCAAATGCCCCAGGCAAAACGAGGAGTGGAGACAATTCCCGCATGATATCTAAGGATGATTATAGCATTATTTACTGCCAGTCCTCACTGCATCACTGATTCTTTTGGTAGAGAAATACAGTAATTAATGGAAAAACAGGATGCCACCAAGGTCTGAGGAAGTACTGAAATCCATGCATGAGAGTAACCAGGGTACAGGAGAGAAACGTGCCTGCAGGGAGAGACAACAGTAGCCCCATGGTCCTGCATGAGGGCATGTCTGCCTCTGCCCCACATTTAGGAAATGTGGAGATATATTATCCTCCTGCAAGGCTATGTATGAATGCTTAGTGATACGGGGCTCACTTGCCCCATACCACGAAACCATGCACTAGAGGGCATAGCCCCCAGCGCAGTCACCAGGAGACAGAAACACGTAAGGTTTCCTGATGTTTCTTTGAGCTACTTGCTACACACCAGTTTCACAAACAAAATAGTAGGAAAACCAAGAAACTTTTCTCTTACAACCTCTCAAAAACTGCTCAGTGTTTCCTCTTCTGTGCTTCAATAGCTGCAACTCTTTCCTACCCCACTCCCTTGCACCCTCTCCTTGTCCAGAGACACTGCTAAAAAAAACCCATAAGCCAGCCTTTAAATTTTTTCCACCATATGTTACAAACCGATCATTGCAGTCTATGAGTCAAACCGAGTTTATTTTTTAAACAAACGATGTGTCAATAAGAAGAATGGACTAATGTTAACTTCTATTACCATAGACATGCCTGGAGATGAAGAGTGTTTGATCTATTACTACTTCTCCAGGGTAACTTTCTTTTGCAAGAAAGGCTTGTATTGCTGTGTTCTCTATATCCTCTGCTTCCATTCTATCAATGTTCCTTTTGGTTTAGAGGCTCTTCAGTTAAATTAATATAGTGATCAAAAGTAGAGAACTGAGTTCAGGCTGGGCTTAGATAATAAATCTAGAGTTGCCTGGAAGAGAAATTACACAGCTAGAATGTATCCTTTGAGGTGAAATTTCACAACAGGTAGATAGGTGAAGGTCATGTTATTTCAGTCACAATATAGCATGACCTAACTGATCATTTTAAAATGGTGCAATGTGTCCTGGTTTGGACTGGGACAGTTAGTTTTTCTTTTTAGCAGCTAGAAGAGCTCTGTGTTTTGGATTTATTCTGAGATTTGTTATGAGAAGAATGTTGATAGCGCACTGATGTTTACAGTTGATGCTGAGACAGCAAGGACTTTTCAACTTGCCATGTTTTGCCCATGTGCAGTAGCAAAACAGGCTAGGGGGGAGCATGGCCAGAACAAAGGGCCCACAACTCCCCTTATGATTTGAACTTAGGATTGAGGGCTAAATTGTCCAATGGAGTATTCCATCTCATGCAATGTCATGCCCCATATGTAGAAAAGGGTTGACTGGGAAGCTAGAATTCTCTTTTGAGGGCTCTCTCAGGCTTTTGGTCTCTTGAAGTTCTCTCTCTCTCTCTCTCTCTGTTTCAGGACTCTCATTCTTCTGGGATTGCGGTGTTGGGACTTATCTGTTTTGGGATAGTTTGCCAGGATGGGACAGGCATTTTTCACTGGGTGTGAGCGATCATGCTGTGCATCACTTATTTGTATATATTATTATCAATATATATTAATATATTATTACTTTTAAATTTATATTATTATTATTATTATTACTACTATTATTATTATTATATTGTACTTATTACAACCCACGAGTCTCCTTCCCTTTTACTCTTTTAATTATCTTCCCCATTCCCCCAGGATGGGGGAGGGTGAGTGAACGGCTGCATGGTGTTTAGTTGCTGGCCGGCATCAGCTCTGTTAAACACTCACCAGAAGCCAATATGCCCTCCTTGTTCTGCTAATTAACATGAAATACCAAATACAAACAAAACATTCCCACATTCCACTCTGGACAGTGAAAGTCGTTTGTGTCAGTCTTGGATTGCACTCATCGTATGAAGGTCTTGCATGCAGCTGAGCACAGGACATGGCAAACAAAATCACACAAAAGGTGAGCGCAAAGTATCTTGACTCGTTTCCATTTGATTAAAACACCTCCTTCAGAATGGACATGAAAATGGCAGTCCTTCCTCATCTCTTAGCTGAAACAGAGTAATGGTCATTGGCTGTACATATGTGTGAATGCCAATATGTTTCATCTCAGCTTACAGCAAAGTGTTATTATCAATAATTAAAGAGTACACCCCAAACGAACCAGAGAAGTAAACAGTGGGCCTTTTCAGCTGCTTTAAGACTGGTATTTTCCTTTGCTACCTGAAGCCCTGACTTTTCCTCTGGAAACAAACAAGACACCCAGTAACATACAAGCCTGCACCACCCTGGATGGGAAAGGCAGAGTCAAGGTGTCCCTGCTGCAAAGGAAGAGCAGCTGATGATTGCCCTTCCTGGCCCTCACCCTTTTCTCTTTAGTCCTTCCAAGTAGTGCCACTACTGTGGACTGCGGGGAGGTCTTGAGCAACATCCATACTCCTCTCCATCTGGAAAGATGCTAGATAACCTTGCTTACAGACACGGGTAGGCTCTTGCTCATAAGACACAGAGACTGTTGGCTTACACTGAGGTATCTTACTGCACCATGTGGCATGTGGATGGACATTCACAGCTCCTAGGCTTGGGTAGGTGCCCAAGGAAGGTCTCATGTCCACTGTAATGGGTTCTGTTGTAGCCAAACAGTAATAAACTGGAAGGCTTCATTTGAGAAATTTCTCGTTTTCAATGTCTTTGTAACCTCTATATAGCAAGTTGTGCCAATAAAGGCATAACAAAAAGAATAACCAGAGAAGTCTCCAGCTCCCATCTGCATCTAGGAGACCATGAAGACTGTAGAGGCGGGTGGCTTCCCTGTTGTTTTCACACCAGCACTAGTGGGCTGTTAACATTGGAAGCAACAGTACTTCACCAATGTCATCACTTAACAATATAATGTGACAGCATCTATAGAACTGATTAGCATAATGGTCTTTCTGCACGCCTCGGTAGCACGGACGGTAAGTTCTGCGGCCGGGGGGGTAGATTGAGGTGGAAAAAGCGAGTGTCGAGTGAGCTAAAAGCCAGGCATCGCCCGGCGGGAGCCAGGATCTCCTGTGTCCCGGTTCCGGCAGTGCCTACGTGACTGCTGACGCAGGGGGGCGGACCCGGAACAGACGCGGGAGATTTAAACTGCCCTGAGGAGCGCAGCGACCCGGAGCGGGCAAACAGGGGCGTGGCGCGGCAGAGTGAGGGGCGCGGCAGTTCGCGCAGGCAGGGCGAGCAGACAGAGCAAGCAGGCAGAGCGTCGAGCGCGGTCGGAAGTCCCTGACTGACATGGTGGTCACTAGGCATAAAGCGAAGGCTGCCTCCAGCCCGGTGCCAGCCAGGACCGACGCAGCCTCCCAGACGGACCCCCGCTGGGTGCACGCTGCCACCCAGGTAAGCTGCAGGTCTTGTTCCCCAAGTGTATTGGTTCAGGTTGCCACCGGGGAACTCACTTGTGGGAGCTGTGCCCGGGTGGAGGAACTCCTCCGCCTGGTGACAGAGCTCAGAGAGGAGGTAAGCAGGCTGAGGGCCATCAGGGAGTGCGAGAGGGAGATTGACCATTGGACCAGTACTTTGTGCTCCCGCCTGCAGACCCAACAGGCTACCACAGCTTCTCAGACTGAGGAGCCCCCAACCTCTCCCCACCTGGCCGGGAAGAGGAATCCAGGTGGGAATGAGCAATGGCAGCAGGTCCCTGCCCGGCGCGGCAAGCCTGCCCCCTCTGCTCCTGCAACTACCTCCCAGGTTCCATTACACAACAGATTTGAAGCTCTGCAAGTGGAACCAACACCCAGGGAGGATGATGATACACACACGCTAGTATCCTTCCCTAGCACCACACGTATCATCAAGACAGCCTCAGTTAAGAAGGAAAGGTGGGTGATTGTTTT
Organism: Tauraco erythrolophus; assembly: GCF_009769465.1. Lineage (NCBI taxonomy): Eukaryota > Metazoa > Chordata > Aves > Musophagiformes > Musophagidae > Tauraco > Tauraco erythrolophus. Next base: position 39,116,407 of record NC_141467.1, read on the forward strand.
AGGAGACTCCCTTTTGAGGGGTGTGGAGGGCCAGATTTGTAGACCTGACCCTCTACACAGGGAGGTCTGCTCCCTTCCTGGGGCAACAATTAGGGATGTAACAAAAAAACTCCCATCTATAGTCAGGCCCACTGATTACTACCCTCTTCTTCTTTTCCAAGTTGGTATGGATGACATTAGGAAAAGAAACATCCGGACTATTAAGAAAGATCTCAGGGTTTTGCGAAGAATGTTGAAGGGATCGGGGGCCCAAGTAATATTCTCTTCTATCATACCGACTCTAGGACATGACACAGGATGGAAAACAAAGATCGAGGATTTAAATAATTGGCTACAAAAGTGGTGTGAGGAAAACAACCTAGGCTTCTTTAACCACGGGCTGACCTTAATGCCAGATCTTCTATCTAGGGACGGGGCGGGTTTGTCTCCACGGGGGAAAAGGCTGCTCGCTACAGAACTAGCTGGGATCATCAACAGGGCTTTAAACTAGATGTGAAGGGGGTGGGGGGTATTATCAGACTTAGAGGATTAACAGCCGAGGACGGCCCTCCATTGTCTGATGAAAGGAGTGTAGGCAGGTGCCTTCGGCCTGCTGCCTCAGTGATACTAGGGGGTGATATGTGTAGTCAAGAGCAACACACAAGTTGCTTAGAGGTTAAAGAGAATCCCAAAAATAACAGCTCAGGTAATAAAACTTCCCCCCCTAGGGGTGCCGTGGGATCGAAAGCCCAACTTACGTGCTTCTATACGAACGCACGCAGTATGGGCAATAAACAAGAGGAACTGGAAGCTCTTGCTATCCGGGGAAACTACAACATAGTTGCCATCACTGAAACATGGTGGGATGACTCGTATAACTGGAGTGCTACCATGGATGGCTACAAACTCTTCAGGAGGGATAGGAGAGGTAGAAGGGGTGGTGGGGTTGCCCTGTATGTAAGGGAAGATCTAAACTGTTTAGAGTTAAATGTTGGGGATGACCTAGTAGAATGTCTATGGGTGAAAATCAAAGAGGGGCCTATGAAGGCGGATATTGTAGTGGGTATCTGCTACAGGCCACCCTATCAGGACAGTGAGACTGATGAGCTATTCTTTAAACAACTGGGGGAAGTCTCGCGCTCACTAGCCCTTGTCCTTATGGGTGACTTTAACCTGCCTGATGTCTGTTGGAAGTATAACATGGCAGTCAGGAAACAGTCTAGGCGGTTCCTGCAGAGTGTGGAGGACAACTTCCTCTCACAACTGGTTAGTGAACCGACTAGAGAAGGAGCTCCCCTAGACCTGCTGTTTGTGAACAGAGAAGGTCTTGTGGGAGATGTGAAGGTTGGAGGACGCCTGGGGCTTAGTGACCACGAGATAATAGAATTCTCAATTCTAGGGGAAGTTAGGAGAGGGAACACTAAAACGGCCAAGCTGGACTTTGGGCGAGCTGACTTTGGGCTGTTAGAAGTCTGGTTAACAAAGTCCAATGGGAGACAGCTCTCAAGGGTAAGGGGGCGCAGGAGGGATGGTTACTATTCAAAAAGGAAATTCTGGAGGCACAGGAGCGAGCTGTCCCTGTGTGCCGGAAGTCGAGCCGCCAGGGTAGAAAACCAGCTTGGATAACAAAGGAGATTTGGGAACATCTCAAAAGAAAAAGGGATGTCTACAAGTCTTGGAAGAATGGGCAGGCATCCAGGAATCAATACAGGGAGGAAGTTAGGGCATGTAGGGAGATAATCAGGGAGGCAAAAGCCCAATTGGAACTTAGACTAGCCTGCTCCGTAAGGGACAACAAAAAGTCTTTCTATAAATATATTAATAACAAAAGGAGGGCTAAAGATCACCTCCAGCCCCTACTGGACTCAGGGGGTACGTTAGTCACTAGGGATGAAGACAAGGCTGAGGTCCTTAATGCCTTCTTTGCTTCAGTCTTTAATAATAAGGTCAGCAGTTCCCAGGTGAGCTGGCCTTCGGTGTCTGAGTGCAGGGAGGGAGAGCAGATTGAAGCTCCTGTGATCCAAGAGGAACGGGTCAAGGATCTGCTCCTTCGGCTGGATGCCCACAAGTCTATGGGGCCTGATGGTATCCACCCGAGAGTCCTGAGAGAGCTGGCGGATGTCATTGCCAAACCCCTGTCCATTATCTTTGGGCAGTCTTGGCTCACTGGGGAAGTTCCGCTGGACTGGAGGCTGGCGGATGTTACCCCCATTTACAAAAAAGGGCGGAAGGAGGATCCGGGGAACTACAGGCCTGTCAGTCTGACCTCGGTGACGGGCAAAGTCATGGAACAGGTTATCTTGAGTGCTATTAATGAGCACATACAGGTTAACCGGGTGATCAGGCCCAGTCAACATGGGTTTATGAAAGGCAGGTCTTGCCAATCAAACCTGATCACCTTCTATGACAGGGTGACCCGCCTGGTTGACGAGGGAAGGGCTGTGGATGTAGTTTTCCTGGACCTCAGTAAAGCCTTTGATACAGTTTCTCATAGTGTTCTGGTGGAGAAACTGGTAACTGCTGGCCTGGATAGGCACACCCTCCTTTGGGTTAAAAACTGGCTGGATGGCCGGGCCCAAAGAGTGGTGGTAAATGGGGCTAAATCCGGCTGGAGGCCGGTCACCAGTGGGGTTCCCCAGGGCTCAGTGCTGGGTCCAGTTCTGTTTAACATCTTTATCAATGACCTGGATGAGGGGATTGAATGTACCCTCAGTAAATTTGCGGACGACACCAAGCTGGGAGGCTGTGTCGATCTGCTCGAGGGTAGGGAGGCCCTTCAGAGGGATTTGAACAGACTGGATCGTTGGGCTGAGGCCAATGGCATGAGCTTTAATAAGGCCAAGTGCAGAGTCCTTCACTTGGGGTATAAAAACCCCAAGCATCGCTATAGGCTCGGGGAGGAGTGGCTGGAGAGCTGCCTGGCGGAAAAGGACCTGGGGGTGTTGGTTGACTACCGGCTTGATATGAGCCAGCAGTGTGCCCAGGTGGCCAAAAAGGCCAATGGGATACTGGCATGTATCAAGAATAGTGTGACCAGCAGGAGCAGGGAAGTGATCCTGCCCCTGTACTCGGCACTGGTGAGGCCGCACCTGGAATATTGTGTCCAGTTTTGGGCCCCTCGCTTTAAGAGAGATATTGAGCTCCTGGAGCGAGTCCAAAGAAGGGCGACTAAACTGGTCAAGGGGCTGGAAAATAAAACTTATGAGGAGCGGCTGAGGGAGTTGGGGCTGTTTAGCCTGGAGAAGAGGAGGCTGAGGGGAGACCTGATTACGGCCTATAAATACTTGAGAAAAGATGGTGGGGAGGTAGGGGAAGGGCTCTTTACATTAGTGATGGGAGATAGAACAAGAGGAAATGGGCATAAGCTTAGTCAGGGGAGATTCAGGTTGGATGTTAGGAAGTATTTCTTCTCTGAAAGGGTTGTCAGCCACTGGAATAAGCTGCCCAGGGAAGTGGTTGAGTCCCCATCCCTGGATGTGTTTAAGAATAGGGTGGATGAGCTACTTGAGGATATGGTTTAATGGGGATTAGGGATGGTTGGACTCGATGATCTCTAAGGTCTTTTCCAACCTAGAAATCTATGAAATTAACATAATACCCACTTTGCGGCATTAGTATTGAAAACTTTCATCTTCTTGTAGTGGTGAGGGGACATGATATATGATGAATTGTAATGATTTTGCCGAAGTGCTCTCACATGACATAGTATGTTTGCACACTACGGACATGTGAGACTGTACACATGCACACGTGTATTTTAATAATGTACATAAATACTGTAGATAGCCATTAGTTTCATGCATTCTTCTAACAATAACATGCCAATTTTTCTGTGATCTTTTCTTAGACTTAGAGAAAAGACTAGTTTCCAGGATCTACCACATGGGGAGGGGTAAAAAGAAAGGAGAGGTGTGTTCATTTTGGATTCAAAGCACATCAGCATGTCTTTCTGTGACCAAAGAGTCATCATGTATAGAGTCACATAAATAGAGGCTGCTTAAAAAAATAACTTGAGGTCACTCAGAGTCAGGCCCCTAGGTTTGAATTACAGATAAACACATTTCAAAGTGCAAACTTTGGAAATAAGGTACAGGGGAGAACAACCTTACATGGCATTTCCATCAATTTTGATAGAGCAGTTTCAATTTTCAGTGTAATAATTTAAAGGTCTTGTGGCTTTCTGACAACACTGAGCTCTCCTTCCCTCCTCCTCATTCTCTGTCCTTCCCTCTAGTGCCCTGTGCACACTCTGAACATTATCCATTTGAAACCTGAATGCTTTATCACATCCAAGTGTATTTTCAAGAGTTCTTCCAAACTCTTCACTTTAGGCAGCGTTTTCCTGAACAAGAGATCTGTTTGGGGTTAAGATGGCAAGCGCATTTGGAGTCGGCAGGAAAAGTACAAATAAAGGAAAGTACTGTGCAGTGCACGAGAGCAATCCTTCTCCTATCCTAAGGGAAAAGTTTATAAACACTCTAGACTCTACAGCAGGTGAGGATGGACAAAGTTCCCCATTCCTTCACTAGCAACAATGACAGGGAAAACCTGAGGAAGATCCTCAAGAGTGATACACTGGTCACTCTCTGCTCCACTTCCCCAAGCTGCCACCCTCTTTCCCAGCACCTGGGGAAGTGGAAAGCTTACCATAGGCCTTGCTTTCCACCATATGGCGTTATATCTCTGCACTCACCCTTTCAATCACATTACTGCTGATAATGCCACAGTCTTCTTTTATAAAGGTCTTAACCTGGCTTGTGCATTGACTTAGTTTGCCAAGTTATGTATGCGCCTATAAAAATGCAGACTAGGCATCTCTACAAGCACAGACAGATCCTATTTACGCTGATCTGAAAGAGTTCTGAGCTCCCAGTTACAGGTACCTGATAGCGTTGGCCCATTACTTCATGTTTTCTAGGGGCCAGAGGTGAACAAGCTGATTCCAAGAGAAACCCATCTGCGTCTTCCACCTTAACCTGTAGTTCATTATTTCCTATGGAACAGCCTCACTCATCTCTTACTGTTTCCAGCCAATCTCAGAGTATTTCCAGACTGATGAAAACAAGCAATACTGACTTATCTCCAAACACTGCTGCTGTGATATTTCCCACCCATTTCAGCTACCATTTCAACGAGTATTGGGAATGTGTAGTACTGATCTGAAATGAAACCATACTCACAAGCTTTCTTTGGACAGTTAGGTGAAACCTGCTCTGAAAACACTGGCAGTTTTGTCCAAGTGAAACCTGGAGGATTAGGCTGTATGTGGTACTCCAATAATAACACCAAAGTAAGGAGTATTATTAAGGGCCAGTTTAATTTTTGAACGTATCATATAACACACTGCGAAAGTAGCACAAGGTCAAGGAAAACATTCATTATTTAATTTGACTTCGAGCCAAAGTGGTGGTGATGTTAAAGACTACGCTTCCCACCCTGAATGGAACTTTCTTTATTCAGTCCTTCCAACTTCATTAAAATTTTCCACACTCTCTGCTCTTGTCCGTCTCTTTCTTAGAAAATACATTACAATCTCAGAGGGTCCTCCCCTCTCCCTCTTTCTTTCTTTGCCAAACAAGTGAGGAACACTCTCAATTCCTTTATAAGCCACGTTCTGTTTCCATCTCTGCCCTCAGCTGCATCTTAACAGTCCCAGGAAAATCAGGGTAGCAGCAATTACAGCAGAATCTCATCTTAGAAATCCGTGTCACTATCACTCGAACTCTTCTTTCCAGATAACATTACCCCTCCTTTCTTGCACAATAGGGTGGTGACTTCACATCAAAGGTAACCATGACAGTGTCATGGCAGACATATTTGTTTGGTAGGTGGGTTAAAGCAGTTCTTCAGCACTGTGTGCCAATTAACGTTACTACCAACAGACTCTTAAAAAAATCCACTATTTCAATCATTAAAAAGGTACATGTGAATGCAAGATTTGTTAAGCCTGAGTGGATGTGATCAATAATTTACATATTACTAGATAACAAGTAAAGAAAACAAAAATAACAGCTTTGGTTTCACAATGTATGTAGCTGTCCTATGAAAGTAAATATCTTAAAACATTCCTCCTATATTTTATGACTCCATATAAATATCAAAATAAGTTTATAAGTTGAAAAGAGAATATGCCAATTCTAAAATCACCACTCACAGCACTTCAGTTTATGCAGTTAAATTTCCCAGCTAACAGCATTCTGCAGGCAGTTGCTCTCCTGCTTAGGAGGCAAACCACACATCTGCCTTTCCAATACCCATGGTAAAAAGATCAGTCAGGAAATACAGGTCTGCCAAAACACATTCAAAGAGAGGGGGGGTAAGGGGAGTCATCACAGGCACTAGGTGCAACACAGCCTCTGTTGAGTAAAGTAGGGGGGGACTTCGATGAAGCAATTCACTACGTAAGGGCATCATGGCTTTGGTGTCTTATTCTGTTTCCTTTGGCACTCTGGGCTTCTCTTTCCATGCTTTTACCGGACTAATGTCCTCAGAACAAGGCATGGGGTCTCTCTCCTTTTGTGGATAACAAGGTCAGTATGGAGAAAGGTAGTATTGCATCCTGTACTGAACTGACCACATACCTCTGGCACCAGAACTTAGGTTGCATTCAACCAGGTGCCACATTTTAAAACCAGATTAAAAAAGCAATGTCTTCATCAGGTGTGAAGTGTGCTTGAACTGAAACTTTTCTTGACAGAAACTTTACCAGTACCACAACCACTTGGCAACGTGATCCATTTGTTGTCCGCCTCCCAACTGCAGTAGACTGGAGTCTCTGTAACCCCAATGACCATATAAGACTCAAAGGTGGTTTTATTAAACATTTCTGTGAAATGCTCTATGATTCTCTGCATCTCTCCCCTTAAGTCCAAGAGGAAGCTGGATCCTGTGTTTTTCCAGATCATTGTTTTCATGAAATCTGTTTATCCTAAAGACATCAATGGAAAGGGAAGGAAAAGATTTGATGAGCTTTTGCTCTTTCCTGCCTTTCACTTTGACAGTATTTTTCTTAAGGTTATGCTTCTTGAACAATATGCAAAACAAGGTTGCCCTAACCTGTACTGCCTTTTTCTTACATTATCTAGAAATCATTCATTTGGCATCAAGAAGTCTTGCTGAGATAACATAGATAAAGCCATAGCAGAATTACATTGGCATCAGTGGACCCAGGCTTTTATTCAAAGAAACGCACATCCCCATCCCAAAAGGTTCTCCTAATCCTAAAGAACAAGACCAGAACAAATTATAAGGACTTAAAAATCCTGAAGCCTTTCTTGACAGCACTTTGATAGTCCATGAGAAAACATGAGAGGAAAACAGGCATCCAGTGATCATCTGATGGAACAGGTCATTGTTTAGTTTTCCCAACCACTTCTTAAGCTACTGTTTTGAGTAATGTCATGGCAAAGAGCCACTGTCTCCTATTAGAATCTGTTCTTGGATAGGTCCTTCCATGTTAGGAGATCAAATCTTTTCTAGCTCTATTGGATGCCTACTGGCATGATGGTGAACTAAGGTATTGGAGCTCCACAGGAGGGTGATGCAGGTGAGCTGAAGAGCTTGCTGACCTGAGTGGGAATCAGGTCACCTCTTAGGGATGACCACGTAGCTGATGGGGGCAGCCTCAACTCATTTTTCACCAGGTCACAGGGCCAAGCACTATAGCTGTGCCAGGGAAAACTCCTGAGCAGCTTTTCCCAAAACCCAAACTAAGAGAAAAAGCAACAAACAAAAACCAGGCAGAGGTTTTCCTCAGACACTTTAGGACAAATATTTCTACTGATAGTCTCTTTTCAGCCTACTTTGCTTTGCCTTTTCTCTTTTTTTTAAAAAACATTTTCAGTGCTCCTTCTGTACCAGACCTTTATTTAAGGCTGTTGGCTGTGAGCCCCTGGGAGGATTCCCAGTCCCCTGGGTGGATTCCCGGTCCCTGTACATCGCAGTATTACGAGTGTGGCCTCCTGCCATGCCAGGACTTTAAAGGGCCCATCTGCCCTGTTACCATCGATCACATTGGATATTTGTAATTAAGTCCCCCTCAAATTACCTAGGTTATAATTCCCGGTCCTAAGCTGTATCGAAAGCTATTCTCTTCTATTCCCTTGGCAGAGAAAGAAAAATATCTAATTTAAATCTGAAGTTCCCCCCCGCCCATAACATTTATGCATAGAGTGCACAACTGCTATTATATTCTGAAATACAACTATTTCACACAAGAAAAAGTCCTTTTTACAAGTGCTTTTCTTCTCGCTTTTTTACTTTTCCTTTTATGTTGCATATACCAACAGGGGCCACCTTTATTTCAGTATCGACTTGGATTTTGATGAATATGCTTCTATTTCATTTATTCTTTATTTGTGCAAATGCTAGGCAGTATTTTTTATATTGTTTCCTACTTCCTTTTTGATTAAACTGTTATATTTGATTTTCCAGAAATAAAGCAGTACAGAGATAGAGAGAGTGAGAAAAATACATCATCCTTGATTCTCTCCTGACTCACAGCTCTGTAAGCTCTAACTCAAAAGCCCACCTTAACTCACTGGAAATAGGTGCCCGAAGGGAGTCATCAGAGACAAAGCTCTTCAGGAAGTGACTACCCAAAGTGTTAACCATAGGAGAATAAGGACTTTTCCATCTAAAATGAACCAAGCTGCTCAAACAAAAACACTAAACTTACTATAATAATAACCGATGACCCAAGTCAGTCCTTTACAATTGAATTGCTATAATCAGTATCAAAGATCAAAGACCACTCAAACTTCAATGTCATAAGTTAGTATGTCAGGAAAAATCCAGTTTGTACAAATCTAGTGGATATTCTGTGTGTCTATTTTTCCTTTGCGCATTGCTTTCCAAAGCTCTCCTTTTTGGGGCTGAGAGTCTCACCATTCTTTGCTCCAGCTTAGGCAAAACGTTTTCTGGGCAAAAATATTGGCACCTCCAATACGTAAGGGATATATATAAAAAAAACTCCTTTTTTTGCTGTGTGTCCACAACAGGACTTGGCAGTAAACTAAGACCAGGACAGTACCTTCTTCACTAAATCAGCCTGCAATGGGAGAATAGTTTCATCAGTGCCCTGAGCTAAGGGAAAGAAATTTACTGCTGCTTATTTGAGCACCACCATGGGGACATGACTGAAACATCCTGGGGAGAAGGAAACAGGTAACATTACTATAATCAAGACCATCCAGTGTAATCCTGAAAAGTGAACCTGATCCTAGAACCCTCATGCACTGTCATTCGCTCTTCCCTGCTTCCTTTCACAGCCTGTCCAGCCCATAGCCAACATGGGCAACCCTCACCTTATAGTGCGTGGTGACTGCTTTGGCAGGCCACCAGTTCCCAAGCTGCTAACTTTCAGTTAAAAATGCCAACAGCAACAGCAAGAGAAACATTAATTTTCACAGAATGACCAGAGGAAAAGAAAAAGCAGACAGTGAACCTTTTATCTTTTTTTTTCCCCCTAGAGCAGAAAGCTTCAGGCCAGATGAACTGGGTCACAGGCCATCCTTGTGGTCTTTTGGCAAGGGAATGACAGGCGTTAGAGACAGATCCTGCCGGCTGCTAACTGCTGCAGCTCACCCCTCCTTTTGCCTGCATCTGTCCAAGAAGGAACTTCATTACCATTTCAGCCGCCGAGGAGGTGAGGTGAGCAGGGTTACCCGTTTGCACGGTGCCTGCTCCCAAACACAGCACCCAGTACGAGACGCACCCCTGGCTTGCTCCACGTGCAAAGGCAGCGGAGGTCTGGCTGTGAGCTCCTTGCAGGTGCGTAGAAGCTTCCCCGCTCCCCTCTGAGTCGAGAAGCAGCCGGGGTGCCACAGCGGGAGCCAGGCTGAGCTCAAGCCAAGGAGCCCTGCTGAGAAGCAGGGCAGGCGGCTGAGGTCTTGCCCTGAGGAGCACAGTCGAACTCGGTGAGTTACAGCAAAGTGCGGAAATCATGGCTAAACAAGAGGTACTGCATTCTTGAAAGCCCCAGAGCAGATCGGTGGCCAGGAAGAGAGCCTGGTCTCCCTCAGCAGCATCCCTTGTGATGTCAGCCTTCATCCTTTTTAAGCTCGTTCTGCCCTTCTCAAGAACCAGAAGTGGCATTTGTGCCTGGGATGAGCCTGTGAAAGGCCTCCAGGCCGTCGAGCTATCAGCTGCCATCAATTGTGCTTCCTCTCTTTCAGGTCTCTGGCAGGGCTCCTGCATCCCAGGGCCACCAGCCTGTTCACTTTGCAAAAGAACAGCCTCAACTATGCTGCCCGGCTGCCCGCCAGTGGGGTAACCTGTCGCTCAGCTGGAAAAGACACCAGAACCTTAACGACGGAAAGCGACAGCCAATTTATTTATTTGCTCAGTAAAGGAGCCGAGTGGTAGATAAAAGTCGCCAGTGCAGAAGTGGAGCGGAGAAGGCCAAGCAACCCCTTGTGCTCTCACGTGCTCCATATCGGGTTTTCACTTCCTAGCCTCTGATGGGTAGCTCCCACGTAAATGGTTGCTAACAGATGTATGTGCATTGCCCTGATGCTCCTTCTACAGAATCAGGAAGCAGAGCAACCGTAGGCGTTAATAATGCTGCTGCTGCAGCAGCATCTGAACACGGGCTTGGCCAGGACTCATCTCCTTGTCAGAGGAAGAGATTTCAATTCACAAATGTAGGAATAACTCAAATATGTATTTCCAAGTAGAGCCACAAAGAAGGTTTCTCTGAAACTGTTACTGACCACAAGGCAGGCGATGCTAAGATATACTTGAATAGGGATTTCCAGGAATCTGATTTCACCCATAGATTCATAGGAAGATCGAACACTGCCATGGGGACAATAAAGCATTCACAACCTGTCTGCTAAGCCTACAAGACAATTGAAGATTAAAAGTCATGAGGAAGTCAGCTACCCAGCTTTTATGTAAAGCTTTCTAAAAGGCAGTGAAATACATTTAGCAGCCATCCCAAAACGGGAACATCAAGAGAAAACATTTTTGCAAAAGCTCTCCTTGTTATTGCCAGGCTCCCTCCCTGTGAAGGGAGCAGTGTTTATGGGACCAGTGTTTGGAAAAGTAAGCTTGAATAGCAGTGTCAAAGGGTAATTGGCACAAAAGAGATCCCTACATTTCAAACAAGAGGAATTAAGTTTTCTTAAGCACATTGGGACCATAGAGGGCTTGTTGTTGATAGACCCACAAGTAGTAATATTACCAGGTTCACACCAAGGGTCATAGCATGCAGTGAGACAACAGTTCCTTAGAGCAATGAGAGCAGGGTCATGACTCCTGCGTGCAACTGATTGATCCTCAGAGTTCAGATCTGTGAGACGCATGGGGAAAAAAAATGTGTATTTCACAGCATTCATTTACACTTGGCTTTGAAAGGTTTTTATTGAGTCGATGATCACTTTGCATTTTTGCTTTTCAGTTACTGCCTGAAAGCCAGTGGAAGGATTTGAAATGATACATGACCATGGGATTTTATCAGCAGAATGCATTAGTGCACAGGTCACATACAAGGTAAAGTTTTGCAGCTTTTGGTAGCTTTTGTCCTCAAGGGCTCTTGTCTGAAGACCGGTCTCTAGTTTCCATTCAGCTGGACAGAATCTTGAAACCTTGAGAAATGACGGTGAAACTATGTGCCACCACACCAGGGACTCAATTCTTAGTTTATGTTCATCATGACTGCGAGTAGAAAAGTGCATCCAAGTCACATTTCCACTGTATTGATCTTGAACCCCAACTCCCAGAATGGACTTGAAGGATATTTAGGACAACCTGAGGGCCAAGGAGGTTTAGGGTGCTCTGAATGGTGTCTTCTGTCATAGACTTCTGGAATGCCCTAAACTGCTCTTCTAATCCCAGTCCTCAGCACAAGCTGTCTTGGTTCCTTGGTAGCCTCCTGGCTCTTCACTATCTGAGGGGATCTTGTTTTAGGAGGTATACTCAGTTGCCGCTTCAGAGTTTCATTTATATTTCTGAGAACAGTGGAAAATATTCAGACTCAAGCCTTTAGAAGGAGTCCATGGCTCCAACATGCAACCTTAAATAGCCCTACTGTACTTGCTGGAAATGTCTGGGAAGATCAGCAACAGACATTCTGGATCTTGTGAGAGTTTTGAGTCACTTCAAGCTGTGTTGTGTAATGTCTAAGGGACATCCCCTTGGATTGCTGGCCAGAAATATACAACAAGAAAAAACTTCTCTGTAAATTTTGAACAAGCCCGGAGGTAGGGTCTTGGGAGTTTGGCCAGTACTAAATTAATACAGCAATCAATAGAGCTTATAGCTATGTACTCTCCTACCAAGCCTCAGTGCCTGGATTCAGGGAGCTCCCTGTAGAACTGCACACAGACCAGATTGCTCTGATCAATAGTAGAAGGTGGCATAATGCAACACTATTAATGCATCTGGCCCTGTTGAACTCAACAGAAGTTCTGCCATTTACTTCAGTCAAGCTAGGATTTCACTTAATGTGTCTTTTCCAACTCTAATATCTGTGATCCTGAGCACATTACTAAATTGCCAATGGGATCTGCCAACCATCACAATCCCTGATTTGTCAAGTACTCTATTTGTATTCACCACATCTCTGTCGTGTAAAGGATTCCAGTAATAAGCTATTAAAGACATTTAATGTTACCAATTTAAAACTGAAAAAACACAAACTACTGAGGTGGTGAAGTTGCCAGAAGAGACATCAGGCCCTATGTTGGAATATCTGATTCATCAACTCCTATATGTGCAAAGCCTGCAGATTGGATAATTATAGCTTCATCAGTGAATAGTGTGTTTATTAGACCCAAATTTGGTTCAGTAATAGAAGTGGAATAGAGACTAACGTTATGAGAAGTGTTCGCAGAGAGATTGCCATGTACAAAGGGCTGGCAAATATGGACAAATAAGGATGATTTATCAAAACTAAGTTTTTTTGAGGGGTGCACCCATTTTCAATGCAGCTACATAACAGCTACTGTGCAATATGGTGCAGTAATACTACATGCCAATTAAGGGATAGAAGAGGACTCTGTTATACTAGTTACTTAGCAAAGCTCAAAATCCCAGCTTGACACTTAATCAGGGAAAGATATTGTTTTCCAGTAGTTTCACTGGAGCAAGGCTTGATGGAAAAGGAGGGTCTCAAATGCCACTTATTTTTGCTAAGTCATTAATAGTGGAGAAAATACAGATAGCTAGATGGTTAGTCTAGTCTGGTATCAATTGTCTGTGCATATTAATTCTTTTGTATGCCTATAGAGAAACAGGTTACAGACGTTTAAATAATTATGACAAACGAGATAATAGCCCAACGCTAGGAGTGGCTGCAATGAATTGCCCTTTAGTTAGAGGTCTGTTGTAGGACAACTGAAGAACATGAACTGAAAGTTAAGGAAAAGGTGATAGTCCCACTTGGCCCGTACAGGGACAACGCAGCAAATAATAGTTAAACAAATGTACTGTGAGAAACATGAACAGACAACAGTCCAAAAGCCAAGGAAATGTTCAGTCCTGTAAGCCAAAGTGCAGAGGTAGTCATCTTAACAAAGATTTTCTGAAAACTTGAAACTGCTGAAGTTTATCCTCTTTCAGAGTTCTTGCAGATTCCTGCAACAATTAATATGCAGCAAACTCCACCAGATGTTTGGCTCAGCGTACATGGTTGGTGCAATCCCAGCGAAAGGTTTCTCTTATTTGATTCCATCTCTCATTCTCAGTTCAGGTCAAGACTTCAAGTAGCCCTGCACATATATCTGATTTTTTATGGACAGTTCTGACAATAAATTTGGGGTTTTTTTTGTGTGTGTTAAATATTTTTTGATTTTTCAGCAAGTTGAAAGGCAAAGACAAGCATTGCTTGTCAAATTCAGTGTCTAGCGTGATTCAAAACGTTCATCTACTTTGGGAATTTTTTCTGCATATCTTTTTTTTTTATTAAGTACATTTTTGGAGAAAAGCATCCACTTAAGAAATATTGAGACACTTTAATTTGGGCAGGGATCAGATGACTCCAGGGGTAAATTCAGTCTATTATTCTGTAATTCAAAATGTCAAAAAAATCTTTCAAAAGTCATTCAAAGCAATCCTGTGAATTGATAGAAATACATCATTTTTTCTTGTTTAACTAAATCTATATTTTTCAGGATGAAAAATTGACTGCAAATTTTCATCCAACTCTAATTGAAGTTTTTCTCTGAAAACATTCATAGAACTACACTTTTGATTTTGTCCCTTCAGGAAATAACCTGTTTGCAAGTCAATTTATCAAAATTACACTTTCCAATACAGAAAATAATAAGGTGTTTCAGATACCTTTCTTGCACCTTTTTTAAAAGCAGTAGGATTAGGAAAAGGAGAAAAGAAAGAAAGACAACAATATATTTTAGAGCTTCTTTAAGTCTTTAGAACCACATTCTTCAGCAGGGCTCTGTTTTCATCACTAAATCAATCTGATTTTTTTTCTGTGGGTCATACAAGTTCAGATAAACTTCAAGAAGTAGCTTATGTCAAATTGTTTAACTATATAAAGCTTGTTTAACAAAATGCAAAAGGCATCCAAAAACTATTAACACACAATAATATATCACCATTAAACATTTGAAAATTATTTATTCTTTTTAAGAAGAGAAAAAGACACAGCTATATTTAATGTAACTTATCTCCCGCTAGAGTTTTCACTGTTTTCAATGACGGCTTCTTGGAAGTCAGAAAACAATCTTTTAATCAAAACGTTGACATGTTTCATTCAATGAAAATAGATATATTTGGAATATTTTATGAGGCAATGTAGCCAACACATATTCTTCTGTTTATTTAATTATTTAGTGTTTGGACAGTGCTTTGCAAGCATAATATGTTATTATTTTTAGTGCTACTTGTGCATACAGCATTATCAGCAAGATATGAATAAAATGCTCTCAGCTTTGCAAGCAATTTTCTTGATTAATTTCTTTGTATAAAGCAGCAGAGGGAGCTCATACATTATTTTTGGTGTATCACACAAAAACAATAAATTACGTGTGCACACACATGTGCACGCGCGCGCGCACGCCTAGGCGACATAGATCCATACATGTGTGCACACGTGCAGTCAGCTCTGGGACGAGCTGCACAGCTACAGTGGCTGTGCCTGCATTAGTCGTGCAGACCAACAGGAGCAGCTATGTACAGCGAAAGAGTCGGGAGCGAGCACCGCACGTCTGCAGCACGTGCCTTCCAGGGCCGTCTCACTGGCCTAGCTACAGCCTGGTCCCATAGGCTGAGCCACCCATTTCTGGCTTGAGTGTGTTCAGTGGGTTCCCTGAGTGCTTCTTCCAGTTGGATTTTACCCAAGAGGAAGCCAGCTGGCGTGTTCTGACATTGCCCCGGGACGCAAACAGAAGCTCAGCCAGTGGGGGTGAGCAGGAGGCAGGCGTCAACAGCGTGCACTTGATCCAAACCAAGTCACCAATGCTAGAGCTATATTAGGAACTTCCAGGTATCCTACCTGAGCCAGTTTTCAGGCGCCTAAGAAATTAGGTGGATTACTTCAATTTTAGGCAATTGCGTTCTTTCCGAGTGGCACGTTAGGCACCTACATGCTTTTTTGAATTTTCTTCTCGATCTCTGTAATTTTTGCAGGAGATGTTTAATGCTGAAGGTACGCTGAGAAAGAAGTGCTCAAGTCAGCACTCAGATGAGGCTTTGCACAACCTGATCTAGTGGAAAGTGTCCGTGCCCATGGAAGGAGGGTTAGAACTAGATGACCTTTAAGGTCCCTTCCAACCCAAACCATTCTATGATTCTATAAGTCGCTTAAAGGACTGGACAAACTTCCTAAAACTTGTTCGTGTCTGGTTGAAGAAGCTCTTGGGAATGTAGGCCCTCAACTGGCCCCTGAAATCTATAAATCTGAGGTGTAAGGAAGACTTCCACTTAGCAACCTCTATCACTCCCTGAACTGCACAAGTATAATTGTTATTTCCTTTAAGAGTATGTAGTATATTTCCTCTTCAACATGCTGGGCCAGACAGTGCCTTGAGAGCATGGCTGAATTCCCTAGGCTCTCCTCTGAAAGTCTAGGTGGAAGTAATGGGCAGTGGATAAGGGGATAAAGTGGGAACTGAGCTTTGGTGAAGGGCAAAACCGTAAGGAAGCGGTTAGTCTGATGGACTATCCCGTACCCTCCCATACACAGACGAGCACCATTGAGGCCAAAGACTTAAAATAGTTGGAAAATTGGCCTGCTGATACCTTTTGCTTCCAGGCTGGAGAGACACACTGTGAACTTTGCACTATGGTTTGATGCGTTTGCTTCCAGACCTGGACTGAGCAGACGTGAAAATGGCAGTAATGGGACTGAAAAAACTAACAGAATTTGGGAGATCAACAATGTGTGAGGAGGGGTGGAAGTGGAGTTATGGGGCACAAGGCGGGAAGATGAGACACCAAATGGCACAAATGCTTTGTGGTTTAAAAAAAAAAAAATCCCTGTTCAGGGTGGGACTTGGGGCGAAAGGAACAGATTTTGGGAGAATTATTTGTCGTATCCAAACCAGCTGACCAAACTTTTAGTAAAAAGCCCATAAACCATTGTTGTGAGAGAGGGAAAACCACATTGTTTTTATTTGTCTGTAGAGCAATATGTGTCACCGTATAAATAGTAACTAATAATAATAACATGTGCTGCAGCACTTCTGTGATATTTTTCAATAATTACTGTTGTTGTAAAGGAGTTTAGTATGAAGTAAAACATCTCTATGAGGGAAAAAATTGCTACCTCTTTCCCTCTGATATTTGTGTAACTGAATTAAAAATATGCATATATATCGAGTCAAAAATGTTATTCCTAGTTCAAGCCTAAAATCTCAAGCTGAACACCTTGAAAAATCTCTCTGATACAGTGTTCTCTCATATGTTATGAGGATTTTTATTTCCTTTTAAAAGCAGTAAATTGTCAAATGAAAGAGGCTTATATTGCGCATACCATTGCGAGACGTGCTCATGATGTAATGTCAAAATGAACTATTTTTTAACCTAATATACAACAATTTAGCAGCATTAGAAGAACATAAACCAGATAAAAGTATAGCTTTTACAGCCATTCATCAATGGCCTTTTTTTGAAGAGTGCAGATACCTCCTCAGGCTAAGCATACATCTCTCTATTTCACATAAATACACAAAGTGACAGGGCTTCCAGTCAAAATAAACATTTGCTCAGTGTATACCTGATTTCCAGCCATTTCATTCAACAGGAAAGATACTGAGGTTAACAAACACACGCATCTCTCATCCGCTCTAGGGATGAGGATGTGTCGTATCCACCAACTTGTCATTGAGCTTGTTCACAGTTTGCTGTTCCCCTGGACTTCTATGCCTTTGTATTGGTACTATTTAAAAGACAAACAAACAAACAAGCCTTAAGGTGGATCCAGCCAAAATCACTTGCAGTTTTTAGAATATGAGAATGGCTCAGGGCAGAGGGGACAATGGCTCAGGTTTGGTAACAGTGCAAGTAGCGAGAAGGATTGCTGAAGAAAGCATCTTTTGCAGGAAAACGCAGTACAAGGTGACATAAAGATGGTACCATTGTACAAAAAAAAAAATAATTACACATAATATTGAACAACACAAAGCAGCTACAATTCAGGGCTAAAATGGTTGAAAACTTTTAAGAGCCTGAAACATCTAAATCTCATCAGATCTGAGGAAATCAGCGGTACCTAGACCAGAAAGTCATTTTTTGTGGTCTTGGCTCTGGCTGCATTGCTTCAAACCCTCTGTTGAAGGAAACATGGTCCTGCTGCCTCAGCCTGCTTCTCCAGCAGTTCAGTAGCTGAAAAGAGAAGAGGAACTGAATGCAGCTCTCTTACTTGCTGG
Organism: Tauraco erythrolophus; assembly: GCF_009769465.1. NCBI lineage: Eukaryota > Metazoa > Chordata > Aves > Musophagiformes > Musophagidae > Tauraco > Tauraco erythrolophus. Next base: position 39,134,217 of record NC_141467.1, read on the forward strand.
GGCAGGGCTTATTGTTATCGGGCATCGCTGCACCCATCACAATCAGGGCTGGCTCCCTCACCAAACGTGGGATGAGAGGATCTAATAGATCCTCTCTGGATCCCACACCTGGCTTGCCAAGTCTATATTCTGATGCTTTGCCAAGTAAAATACGTGATTCGGACACATTGTTTGGTGATCTCACACTAGGATTTCACGCCACTCTGCTAAAGAAAAAGTAGGCTGAGGTATTTTAACAGCCATGATGTTAGTCAAACCTGATTAACAGATTATTTTCCACTGACATCACTTCTTTATTCTATTTACAAGCTAAATAGCCCAGCCACTCAATTGATAAATGTTCATTTTCCTCCATCTTAATTAACTAAATATTCTTTTACTTAAACAAGCCCTCATTTTTCCAGAGACACAGTAATAGATCCATTAGCAGGGTCTATCTGAGACCAGGGATCTTTTATTTATGAGGACAAGTCCAAACGGTTACTATTTTTTAATGTTTTTATTTTCCTTGATACTGTACACCGTGTAATGGCTTTGGTCCAAACAGTAATCACACAATGGATGCCGTTCCTTCTTTCTTGACCTATCACACTCCACATGATTTAATCCATTGTTTTGGATGTTGCTGATGATTTATTGTACGAAAAATGTAAATGATCTGGATGGCAGATGTTTTATATTTTCTGACCATTCATTTTCAGTGGGAATGTAATTAAAATTTATGAAGTGTATCTGCTGAATTGCATTGGCAATTGATGATCTCCTCCAGTGCTGTCTGTCTGGAGATGATGAGTGATTGTGGACAGTGAGATGTGTTGACAAGGGCAGAAACAGACGTGATGTTACTGTCATGAGTGAGGCTACCTGCAAAAAGGCTGCCTTTTTTTTTTTCTTCCTTTTTTCCCACAGGAAGAAGGTGGCAACCAGAGCTGTCTTTCTTCTTGCAAGACAGAGTACAAAGCCTTTGCGTACTCCTGAAAGCTGTCACTCTTCACAAGTGCAATCGCTGTCTCTCTCAGCAATGGGCATCTGGAAGCCACAGTATCACTTATAACAACCCATGTCAAGGATATTAATTAAATTTCTGATGGCCACCCAGAGAAGCTAATGAGTGTAAATTTCACAACATCCTAACTCATAAGGCAGCACACTTAACCTTTTCAACGTTGATATCCTTCCTCCAGAAGGGAAGTAAAGCAGTGAGCTGTTTGCCAAGGGAGCATGTTAAAGAGGAATAGGGAAAGGAGGAGATGCTTGGTCTGTCATGGTTTGAAACAGAAATGGATTGGAACCAGATCCATCAGGTTTAGACATCCCACAAGCCTAAACCAGAACTGGAAGGGTTGTTTGCAGAACTGAGATCCCAGGTAGCATTTTAAACAGAACTCTTATCACTATGAAGCTGAGTGGATCTCCTCATCTCAGTCTCTTCCAGCTCCATGTGCCAGTGCAGCAGCTCTGGTTTTAACCCCAATGAGCTATACTTGCTGGACTTTGACTTCCCCTTGCTCTTGACATAGCACGTATTACGTTTCTGAGTGCTCTGGGGGAGACGATATGTAATTACTACCATCCTACCATACAGCTCTCGCTACAATAAATGTACAAACAGCCTAGATATTAGCATGTAGTGAATTACGTAAGCGCTATACGATCGACAGTCAGAACTGGGGAGTTTCTGACACCCATCCTTATCATCAGAGATTTTGATCACTTGAACATTTAAAGTGCTTTCCTAATCCACAAACCTCATGTATTATATCTAGTATTAGACGCTAATAAAAACAGCTTCATTCTTAAGTCGTGTGGCCACCTCATTACCGGAAACTGGTAAATGAGGATTTTATTCCAAAAGAAAACCCCTCAGGTAGTATGTCCCAAATGCCCCAGTCGCTGTCCCACTGCGGTTACTGACATCCCTTCCAATGAGTTCTGCCAGGAAAAGTGGGTTCTAAATGATGGTGACTGTATCTATCAGTTGATGAGACCTTCTTGTGTTGAAGTCAGTAGGCATTTCACCATTCACTTCAAAAGAAAGCTTTACAAGCTCAAGAACTAATCCAAGCTCCAGGAATGGTGGTGACTGTGACATTTAAAGCGTATGATTCAAAACAGACAAGGGATTGAAATGGCAGGTGCAGCAGATGGTCAAGATCCTGTTACACAAAGGCATTTTTGATTCATCCATGTATGCTCCCAGCTCCACTACTTCTGTGTGTTCCTGGTCTGTGACAGAGGACTGTGGCAGGAGAGGAGGAAGAATGAGGTAGGAATGGGGACACAAGGTCTGGTTAGGCAGATTTTGGAAAAAAACAAGGAGGAAGACAGATGCTCTCAGCAGACCTCGTCCTACAGGAGTCTTCATAAATACTACAAGGCTCTGAGAGCCAGGTAAGGCTAAGTTCATCTTTTGGCTTCATTGCTGTCTTACTGAGTGCCTCAGTTTACCTGTCTGTAACCTTAGGTAATACCCCTCACCTAGCTTTGTATGCCAAAACTTCATTCATTAATACTGATGTCAAAGAGGGCATTCAGCACCTCACAGGAGGCCCAGTGCACCTGCATTAGTTAGCCATAAATCATGGGAAACAGCACTTTGAAGTGTCAGAGAGATTTAATGTGGGATACAGAACAGAAGGGGAGTGTGATGAACTGAGCCCCAAGCCCCAAATAAGGAATTTAAAATGCACCTTCCCCTTAAAAGTGTCAGCAAATGAAGAAAAAGAAGAGCAGGGGAGCCCCAAAGGCAGCAATTTTGAATGCTTTAGTTTTCTCTATTGACTTTAATTAAGCTCACCCAGGATTGCAGGCCTGTCACTTGGGGAACCTTTCCATAAAGAAAAAAGGAGTTTGCTCCCCAGGTGGGTTTTCCCAAGTTTCTCAGGCTCTTACCACAATGTATGCCTGGCATCCATGACAGGGTCGTCAAAAATAATAGCTAAGGAATTCACTGTCTGTCATTCCAAAATAATTATGTATAGGGCTTTACTTGCACTTGAGATGGGTTATATATTTCATTGAGAAAATCCATGTAGGCTAAAATATACACTTACATGTATGCTTGCGATATCTGGAGGTTGCACAGATTAACAAGTAAATAAAGAATATGGGGAAACAGAACTGTGAACCATGTTGAGAAAGGGGGCAGCGAGAACTGTCATCCCAAGGTTTGTTAACTACGAAATGCATTAATGCTTTATTAGCCCTTTATCAGTAATTAATCACCTACTTTGATGTAAAGTTCAGGTTTACAAATGCACCATGGAGATTGTCCCCTAAATATGAGCCAAGTTTTAAGGGTCAGCTATAACCATAGCAAAGAGAGCAGCGTATTCCCCTCAGCCGGCTGGAAGGGACTTCTGATGTCTCAGCTTCGTGCCTGTGTCTACTCATGCAATAGCTTTTGGGTGCTTCCAAAGTCAAAATAGCGTGGGGAAAAAAAAAAAGAAGAAAGCTTGCAAGCAGAAGGGGAGGAGATAGATAGTATACTCAGTGGTATTCTTCAGGTGCACAGTTTGAATAAAAATGCAAAACAGGATGCTCCCATTCAGTAAATATTATCATTTTTATTCACTCATTAATTAAGTTGCTTAATTGCTGCTGTCAAAAGACTCTTGAGTTTGTGACTGGGGTTGTTGCACTGTTTTGATAGTAGCTGAAGAAGGAAAACGGCAGTATCGCTCGGCTTCCTCTTTACCTCATAATAAGGAGGCACTGGTGATAGGAGATCTTAATGAAGCTGCAGAGTTTATACATGGAAAAAGATATATATTTCCAGGAAAAAGAGGAAGGGGGAAGTTCAGCTTTATGAAATCCATCAGATGTTATTTCATCGGCGCAATTGATGCACCATAGCTTGCACATTATCCTTTCATTCATTACTCCATGAAAATCATTTTTATGCAAAATATTTCCCCTGTTTTAACCTAACTTCTAGGATCCAGAAATGGAAATGGACTCAAGTCATGCCAGCCAATACAATTATAAATTATTTTTTTTTTAGATCTGTCTCCAGAGGATTATTTTAAGATGGTTTAGGAATCATCTCCAGGACACTAGATTGACAAATAGCCAACACTTACAACATATTATGCATATGTTTCTGAAACATTACCTATTCGCACCAAGATGACAATCAGTCACTCCAGATGATGACCACGTCAGTCAAGACATTCTTAGAATCAACGACCACTTTACAGCAGGCATCTCACATCACAGTATCACACTGATGAAGTGCGGTGGTCATGATACATGAAGGTGTCTGTGCAAATGCCCAGCGTAAAAATGTGACTGATTCTGCTGATGTGGGTCAGGACCACAAAGAACTATTTATTGATTCTAATTACTAAATAGATAAAATTGGAAGACAGCTTTCAAAACAGGTTGTGGAGAACTGGCTATGGCACATGTGGAGTCAGATCATCACGTGTATGTCTACACCTGTAAGAGGGACTAGAGACGTTCTAGGTTATGCTCGTATCCATCTGGCTCATGAGTCACAGAAGGAAAGATTATTGCACACAGGCAACTAAGCAGAAAGAAGTGAGCAGAGAGAGATTAGGGCCCAGATGATGGTGGTGGTACGTAGCCACCAATTTCACCTTATGCCTGAGAAGAAACATGTAGCTTAACCCCCAGTTCTAAAGTCAAACCTGCAGTTAAATCTAAAAGCTCCTTCTCTGCTCATAACCCCTCTTTCTTAGCCCTATGTAATGAAGTAGGTGAGCACTTAAAAGGCTTATTTCTGCTCAGGAGGGAGAATTCTGCTTCATGGCAGAGCTCCCTTCCCCAGGCACGGAAGGAGTGCAACGAGTCCTGGTGGCCTCTCCTGTGCACCGTGCAGAGACTGTTACAGCAGGGTCTTACTTTGAGTTTCTGAGTATCTCACATTGCTCATGCTGCTGGCTTGGATAAATTTCAAAGATAGGTTACGAAGGCCCCCAAAACTCTTCGACCCATTGAATTCTTTGAACATCTTTCATTGCATCTCAGTCTATCCTAGACATACTTGCTAATGCCTCCCCACTTCTGCTGAGAAGAGACTACACTTTGTGCTAAATTGTGCAATTCATTTTGTAATGTATGCAAAGATTCTCTAGGAGAGGAGCAAATCTAGTACACTGTTGTGAACATCACACCTCCAAAACTGAACTTAGGTTTTCTGGGTTGAAAGGTTACTGGCTTACAGCGTCATACAGCCTTAGCTGTCAAGTTTGTACAATGCTTACAGGTTCTTTGAAAAAAAACAACAGCAGAAATTCATGAATTACAAGCGCTGGTGGCATTCGTTGCTTTTAATTCCACCACAATGAAAGGAAAAAGCAAAAATGTTATGAAATACCCCATTCTATACATTGGAAGATGTGAGCAAAGGAAAGTCTTCAAACATTTCAAACATCCTAGCTACTATTCAGCCGAAAAAGTCATAAACCACACTGATTCATATTACTAGAGTTTATGGGTCAGCATGGCCTCTTTAAAATCTGAAGGTCTTGGAAAGGCAAGGGTGCTGACTGATGAGCTGGGACAGCTTTACCCTGGGACAAGCTGAAAAGGTTGGCAGCTTCAGCTGTCTACCCTGCTCCCGGTGTCCAGATGTCTAAGCTGCTTGTCAATCAGCTCCCAAACCACTGCAGTTTACAGGGAAGACTTTTCACGGCAACCATCACTGATTTTGGTTTTCCTTAAAATGCTTCACAGTAAATGCTAGCTGATTTCAATGGAGGATGACACAGGACAGAAAGAGGTGCCTCCAACACCTGTCCCCATACAGGCAGTCCCCAACAGTCAGAGTCCCAGTACTTAAATGTACTCTATATTTCTCACTGTGATTTTAAAGAAACAGCTAAAGCACTGAAACATGCATTTCATTGCAATACAAACTTAAAACACGCACAAGCTACTTTTCCATAGAGCTTTTGTCATCGGCCGCTGGAATTGGGCAGTCTCTTGTATTATCAAGAACCGTGTCTCCGAACATTCTCCTTTCCTGACCCTAACTAGCTCTCCTGACCTGCAAGGACAGTGTCTGAGCACCAGGGTGCTCATCTTGCTGGTTCGGGACACAGGATGCTGAGGCCGCATGCTCATGCCGCCCTCAATATAACTCCTGTCCCAGTTTGTGAATGCAGTGGTGAACATACCCAAGGAGCTAAAATGTAAAGAAACATAAGTTTTGTCTCTTCTTCTCTGTGAGCAAACAGCTTTTCTTTGCCTATCCCTTGATCTTCTTGATATCTCTTGCCATGCTACCTTTTCCTTTGTTTCTCCTGTCTAGCAGGTCCTTCATCTAACCCTAGAGAGCAGAAGCTATGAAAATCACTGTGAAAGGACACTGGTTTTCAGAAGAAGACGTTGCTGTCTAGCTCTTCCCAGCAGAGCTTCTCAGGTGTACTCTGAAGCTTATTTAGGCTTCTCTTTGTCTCCAGTGACCAGTGGTTAAATTATGCTCTGATAAAAGGAGAAATGAGCCAAAGGAAGGGACCTAAATTTAACTACAAGAGAAAGCAGTTGATGTAAGTTCTTGATATAAGTTCTCAAACAGCCACCTGGACCTGAGTAACTCCTTAGGTAATTCCCTGATATAGCAGCAGTAGGCTCTGCCTAGAGACAGCGTAATAAATTGCCTGAGCGTGTTATTCCCTGAGGACTCAGCAGGCAAGCACATTGAAAGCTTCCTTGGGAAAGGAAAAAAAAAAAAACAAAAAAAACCCCACAAAGGTTCAGCTGCTGTCCTTGGGCTTCTGTTTACTTAGTGCTTCCCCCAGCACAACATAGTCAGACCAGACGGCACTTTCCGAGCTCTTTGTCACATGTCCCTGGGATGTCAGCACGATCCTCTGCCCCAGAGATAGCTTCCAGAGCCATCAAGTGAAGGCCATCGCTCACTTCTCCAAAATACAGGGGACATCCCCATCCAACACCAGACGAGGCCCTGGAGTGACTCCACAGTTTTTCTTTGGTTTGTGCTACCAGGGTTGGGCAGAGAGCAGCGTTGGGGTCTGCTTAGGAGAGACCCAGGGAAGGGTTAGGAGGGCCCAGGCCAGAAGAAGATTAAAAGATAAATGGTTACAAGGCATTTGCACCCTCCAGTGTGCCACAACATTCATGTCGAGGTTCAGCAAGTGCGCCTCCTCGGCTGGATATCTCGGGTAGAGATGATGCTGTGGGGCTGAGGGCAGCCATCTCCCCATCCCGGTGGGGCACCGCTCATGTGGGGCTGGGAATGAAGTGGAGGCGGGTTCACACTTGGTGCGTGCACGGGAGTTGAAGAGGGGGTCAGAGGGTGAGGGAGAGTTCAGCCCCGGGTTGAGTGATGGCCCTGCCTGCGCAGGAGGGGGATGCCCTCGGCCCCTGAGAAGAGTCACTGGAGGTTCATCCCGCCGGGGAAGAATTCCTCCCAGCAGTAGCCGTCCCGCTGACGAATCGCCTCGCTGACGGGGCTGCCAGTCTGCACACCCTCCTCTCGCGCAGCCGTGCTCCAGCCCCATGGCAGATGTGCTCCGCCACCCGCCGCGGCTGCCGAGACGAATGATCCCCCTAGAGGGATGGGGGGGACGGGGACAGCACGGGCGGACCCCAGGGCGACGGGGATCACTCGCCACTTTGTTCACCCGAGCTCACCCAGGAGGGAAAGGTGGTGCTGTAGCTGCGTGGCTTCCTTGCCGAACCCCAGCAAAGTTCGCACACTCCTCACTCGCTCCACCAGTTGCTGAAGGGAGCATGGCCAGCGAGCGAGGGTTTTCTGGGAGGTTATCTCTTCGGTCACTTACAAAGGCACCTGAAGTTTTATTCAGGCAGAACTGGTCCACAAAGCGCTGAGTATCTGCCACTGTCCCTGACTTCATGGGGCCGGGATGATGCTCCGGAAGTGGGAAGACCAGACTGCCCAGATATGACCATGAGTATCACATAAATGATGACATCTTTCAAGCTGTACTGTGGAGCAGGCAAAAAACATCACCGCAACTCTGGTTTTGCAGTAGATTTTAGTAGCAACAACAGTTTCCTCTTTAAAGAGGCTTCTGAACAAATATTTTGAAAATATTTAAATATATATATTTTATTATATGTTTTTATAAAAAAATAGTGAGAAATGGAAGTGATTATTTTATCTTCCAGTTGAACCATGGTGGATCAAAGCAAGAAAGTATGTATCTCAAAACTGACACATCCCTAAAAATTTCATGATTGTTGCTATTTGATGTGACACGTCACAGAATTTTATGTCAAGCTGAAGAAAATGTGACAACTTATATGTAGTATTTTCAGAAACAGAGTTTAAGTGCAGTATTGAGAAGTGTATCTGCAGGGTTTTTAAACTCTGCTTTTTCCCAGACTTTAGAAAAGCAACCCCATATGCTTTAAACTTCTGCACCCCATTAATTAAAGTCAGAGCTTAAAAGTAATACTGAAAATAATTGGCTGTATTAGAAAAAGCTGTGGGTGAGCTGAGAAGTTAACCATTGCACAAATATTAATACATCACTTTTCCTGTAATTAGCAGAAAAAGAAAAAAAGAGTGCAATGTGGTGAACTAGTAGTCGTTTTGCAAAAGTATGTTGGCTAGAGCCTGTCATCCTTCTTCCTTTCCTTTTCCACACACATATCCTTCCAAACTAAGATACAGCTGCTGATGCCATTCATAAGAGAGAGACCAGCAAGAGCAAAACAGCATTTTTAAAAGGTCGGTAGAAAATGAGGAAATAAGCCAAATGACTGACACTGTTAATAAGTGATTAATATTATGCTATTGTTACCAGAAACAAAACAGTTCAGCTTCACAGTCTTTATCCCAGTTCTTGAAAGGTGCAATTTTATAGCAATGTGAGGCAGCCCAGGAGAGCGCTAAGCACCCCTCGTTCTTTGCTCAGCACTTTCCTAGATATAGCTCACATGGAGAGAAAGAATCATACAGAGCTCTAAGCCTTCCCTTAATCTAAGGAGAAATGTGACATTTGCAGGTTTCCAAAATAAAGTCAATGAATAAGAGCAATGTTTTGTAAAACAGAAATAATGTTCTCTTTTAAAAGCATCGCTAAGAACACTAGCTAATTGTTTTCTTTAGGCAAGCAAGTAAATAGCTATATAGTTTTCTTGCTTGAGCACACACAAATAATCCAAGGTGCAAATAATCACAGCCTTCCTGATTCAACAGATTTCCCAGAGGTAGATTCTGATGTGCTGTTATCCTGGACGGTTTGTCCACCTTCACTCTGTGTACAATCATTCTGCTTCCTGGGTGTATCTCTTTTATGCTCAAAAGCTCACCTTCCTGTATCCAGCAACATCCCCTCCTGCCTCTAGATTGCGTCTCATCCCTTTTATATATGCCCAAGGTTCTCCTCAGCTTTTCTAAACAGCTGCTGCTGTTCTGGTTTACTCTGGGGAAAGCTCCCCAAAAGACGAATTTTCCTGCAAGTAGATTTTAACTGTTACATTCTAGGTAAAAAAAAAGAAAGTTCCAGGTTGTTTTCCTTGGAAAAAAAAAAAAAAAAAAGGAACAAAGAAGAAAGAGCAAGCACTTCAAAGCACTCAAGCCTTTAAAAGTTCATATACTCATTCTAGATATCCCCGGATCTTTTTTGCTCCTAAGCCACAATATTATGAACTTCTGCTGCCCTGAATCTCTGCCCTTTTGCACACACAAGTTCCATTGACTTCAAAGAGAGCTGTACATGCACAACAGTGACATGTAAAGTCGCTCCAATCCTTTAATCTTCCAAGAATTTAGTATTTATTACTATCTCAAAATAAAAGCCTTTTTTTTTTCTTAAAAATAATCTCAGAATATTGACCATCCCTCCAGCAAAGCACTTAGGCACGTGATAAACTTTAGGCAAATGAATAGTCTTTTTCATATCCCATTTTTAAGTCGGTAGCACTGCTTACATGTTTAACGCTAGGCATGTGTTAAGCACTTACGGAATCAGGACCATAGAAGAGAGGTTCCTTCATCAAAGATATCAGTCAGAACACAGGAAGTATGACAACTTCTTCTTCACTCTCACCTCCAAAAAAAACCTAGGGGAATAATTGCTGACGTTTGCAACTATTTTATTCTGCTTCTGAATGTGTTGGATTTGTGCATTACAGTCATTGGGGGCAAACTTTAGTCCACTCTGCGCTCTTCCCACAAAGGAGGGGTGAAGGGTTAGGTGGATGATGCGCACCGCAGGCTGCGCCTGCAGCGGTACGGCTCCGTGGTGTCTTGCAGAAGGGACCTGCGGCAAAGCGACAGCTCATCTGCCAGCATTTTGCCATGGCCAAAGGTCAACCTGGTTCACACTGAGGTCAACGGCAAAAATCCTGTCAACTTCAACTACATTCTTTGGGTAATAAACTTCTCTTTGGGGTGGCCCCTTACTTTCACATTTGTCTTTACAGCACTCATTACGCTCCGGATATTCCATAATTGCCACAATTATTATTCTTGCTTACTCTACAGGTTTTTTTGGCATCACCAAACAATAAGAACCAAATAAATACTGATACGTATTCATAACCAACTCAAGAAAATCTTGGGGGTGAGATTCTGGGACTGGGAAGTTTTTCTATCCTCAGAACATTTTTCTGCAGCAGAGAAAGAACAAAGAGAAATAATACTGTTTATTTTGATGATTCTGAGAAGCTAAAATTCACCCTGCTCATCCCAGGAGCAAACAGCTGGCAAACAGCTGACAACATAGATATCAGTCAACTCCCACGTATCTCACAATATAATACAATAAATATAGGTAATAATGATATGACATGACAGGATGTATCTTTGATCGGGTGCATTAAAAAAAATAAAATCTTACACAAAACTACCTGGAAAAGATTCCAAGAAGTCTTCCTTTCTCTTTCTGCCTCTCTTACTTTCCTACTTTCCTAATATGGTTGCATATTTGTGATTTTTCTGTAAATTATGGTTTCCATTTGAAACATTTCTCTTTAATTTCCATATTCCCAAAAAGTCATTTTACTATTTATGTGGTCAAATCCTTCCTAATGTGATTTGATGGCCCATAAATAGTAATATGACTTTTTATGTTGTCTATTGCTTATGTAGAGTTTTCAGAAACCCTATATTATAGCTTTGTATTAAACCCTGATAATTTTCAGGGGTCATCACTATAATATATGGCTGGAAGACTGCTATTGTGATGCTGTTGTCAGCCAAAAACCTTGCCTTCAAATGTGTGCCTAAACCATAGTATAACATAAATCAAAATATGTGTCTGCCTAGCCGTATATCCATTCTGTGACTTTAAATATTTTTATAAACACGAGTGCAGGACGGGACACTGGGGACTTTTTATAACCAATGTTGGAAACAACAAAACATTGAAAAAAAATAATCCACACATTATAATTCTATATCAGAAATTATCTTTTCTGTACATTTTTAATAAGGGCAGAAGCTTACTTTGGGTGGTAAACCTCATGTCACTCTATATAATTTTCTATATCTCAGCCACTAATATATTGACCCCTGAACAAAACACTTGACAACCCATGTACCCCTAGACAAACTCTCTCACGTATACACAAATACAGGATTTTCTGCATTAGTTTATGATCACCATCCTGGGATGGTTAAGTGACAGGTGACAAAGACGATGCCAAGTGAACATACTTGGATGGAGGTGTCGGTTTTAAAAGTCTCCCAGCCATAGAGGTGCACAGAGCTGGTGTTTTTCACTCAGAATCATACTCTGGTTTGAAGGCAAACACTAAATCTATCCATAGCCCTTACTCCAATGTGGTCCAGTAGGAGATTTTAAGACATTTAGACTTTCCTTATCCCTTTAGCATTTCCAAATCTCCCACCAGCTTAGTTAATGAACATCGGCTAGCTCTGACTGCCTTCTTGACTATGGGGTTCTGTTTATTTCAGATATTCCTGGACATCACAATGTTTCCATTTCACATCTGTTCTAGAGGAGGAATGAGGGGGAAAATGAGAACCCTGCATGTGCAACGCAGTGCTGCTGGTACTAACAGAGCAGGGCTCTTCTCTGCTCTGTGATCTCTGCAGCAGTCCTAAAGCGCTTTTGAAAAAAATCACCATCCTCTGCCAAAACAGCCCCCTCCTGCAAAGAAATTCTGTATTGCAGAATATAGCAAAAAATCTAAAGGACAGTGCCCTCCATCCCAGCAGTAGCTAAGTTTTTATGAAACTGTCTACGGCCAAGTTCTGCAAAGCGTTACAGAGTGTGCATTCTCCTCACACCACTAATTCCATCAAATCTAATGAAGCTGACTGTGGGAGTTAGGACTACAAACACAAGATCAGGACTACAGCATGTGAAATCCTCAGAGATGAAAGCGTAACGTAGTTTGAAAATAGTATTTCTGTTAATAATGAATACTCTCAATTTATACCAGATTTTGTAATGTTTCTGGGTACACAGCGCTCTTGTGTTGCTGTCCCAGATGCTCTCCTTTCTGACTGATTTGGTTCCCTTTCACAAACAAGCACCCCCTGCTCACCCTGGGGAAGGCACTTAAGGGAAAAGGGCAGTTAAAATTGCAAAACCAGGGAACTGACTGTAATAAAGTGCAGGGAAATTCCATGTAAATGTGGCCTTTAATTTCTTAGGCCTCTGCAACTTATCAGTACCTTTCAACAGGGCTAATGTCAGGTACTGTACAGCATTCCTTATTTTCAGAAAGCTGTTTCCTAAGGTCCAGATGATGTTATAAGTGGTATAACATGACTCAAAGTAGTTTTGCCAGATGTGATATCCCCTGTTGCAGCCTCAAATAGACTGAGAATGAGGAATGCATGCTCCATTAATTTCCATTGGAGTGAAGAATGCGTTACCCCTTTGCCATTCCCATGCTAAGAAATCTTCACATAGTCACAGCTTTATTTTCTTTATTCAGGAAGCCATATATTCCAGCGTTCTCCTGTATTTGCTTTTTGAGGATGTTCACCGACTTCTTCCTTTGTCACTTTTGCAACACATACGCACAGTCCTGTCTACACACACTGACACAAATTATGTCCTCAGGGGAATATCTACAATGACCTGTTACTTTGGGTATTTCATTTCTGGTTTTCTCCTTCCAGTGATTAAACCCACAAATTTAGTTAATGTACAGAGCAGGTTTTGTGCATAAATCTACCCCCCATAATTGCTTTTAAAATGCTGGAACCACTTTCAGACGCTGTCATCCATTTCTTAGGCGCTGGCCTCCTTCTTTTGTGCATTCAGTAAATCAAAATTCACATGACTATTTCCCACCAGACATTTGTGTAAGGTAGATCAGTTCTCTGTGTGGTCTTTTTAAATAGTGTTTTTGGCAGATTTGGAAGAAGACACATACATAAATAAAAAGAAATTACTAGAAAAGCTCTTAAAGAATGGTAACTGCTGAAAGTCAGACATGTTAACAGAGGAAGAATCTCATGACATGTCTCTCTCACATTGTTATGCTGGTCATTGCAAATCGTTCATCTCACACCACCATTCTGAAGTGTTACTTTATTATTAAAAGTGTCAGTAACTTGGTCTTTTCTGAATTAACTCCTCTTCACCTCTAAATGACAAGAAAAAAGGATATGTATCTTTTTAGCCAGTCAGCAGAACGGGGCTAATTCGCACCTTGCTAATCCCATGCTCCGCTATTCACACACAGAAAATGGTGGTCTTTTGCTGTAAAGCTTAAACAGCACTGATGGAATTGTAATAGATCCCATGTTACTACAATTTCACTGTGATTGTAAATATCTATTACAAACGTTTGTGAGCATACTGGAGATGTACGTCTAGGTAAAAGCAAATTGCTTATGTAAAAAATAAAAAAGTGTAAGTACAGTCTGCTTTCTGTTGCTATCATTTGTAAAAGTTTCTTCATTTACCGCTTTGTAAACTCAGTAACTGTCCCTGGGCTCCCTAATCCTTGCTACAAATAGGGGAAATTTCTACCATATTTATGCCAGGCTTTGCCAGAGTTTTCACTCGTTTTCAATACTCAATGGCTGCATCTCTTTGTTTAAATGAGTTCAAAACATACCTAGTGTTTCTTACAAGAAGAATATAAAATGCACCTAGAGAGATTAACTCTCAGTTCATCTCAGGTACTCACTTCCATCATAAAAATGTATTAGTAGAAAGCTAGGAATGTAGCCCAGATCCTCAGCTGATGTAAGCTGATATACTTCCACTGATTTCATAAACTATGCTGGGTTATTTCAGAGGAGGATCTGTCACAATTCATCACTGCTTTGAAAATTGTATGGGGTGATAATCACAGAGAATATTGCTACATGTCTGACATATTGCACCAATATTGCTCAAACGTGTTTTTTTTCCTTGTGTAGCAAGTTGCTTTGCAATGCGTGAACAATACTAAAATTAGGATGATGCTAGTAATTTCCTGATTGCTGAACTAATCTCATAGTCTGAAAGCCTGAGAGTGGAAGAAACAGTAAAAAGCTCTCAGATTCACAAAAAGAAACAAACATGCCCTTAAAATAAAATGAAACCTTTTAAAAGCACAGATATCAAGCTGAGCTCAAGTTCACAGAGATTGCTCAGTAGCGTACAAAACTGTGGGATTTTTACCAGCTCAAACAAGGTTAGAAGTTTCACCTGTTAAAAGCACTACGAGGAACAAGGCAGCAGCAGAAGGCCACCCTCACCAGCACGAGCCACCTGTGCCCTGAGACTTGAAAGCCAAGTCTGCTCCTCAAACAACCAGGCAGCTCTCTGGGCCTTCACAGCATTTCAGGTGTGTTTTGAAAATAGTGCGTGGTCTGGCTGTCCAGCCCAAACATATGACAGGTTGTAATAAGATCTTCCTTGCAGGATTTCTCAACCAGTCTGAGGTAAAAAGGAGCGTGGAAGTCCAACTAATGGAGAGCACCATTTGGAAATGCTCAGTGCCCTCTCTACTGTAGTTGTAGTTCTCCTCTTTGCTGCCCTTTCTTGCCTTCTGATTTGGCTCCTGCTCCAATCCCTTCCCCGACAGTGACATAATGACATGTTTATTAATGAAAACATGGGCTTCTGCTGTCCACATCTTCCTCTACTTTCAGTGGCATCAGCGTCACTACTTCTTCTTCCCTTTCCTGTTCTGTTTGTGATTGTGGTTAGTGCCCTCCTTCCTGGACCATCCCATGACCGTTTTGCTCATTATCCCAATTGTAGTTGCTCTCCCTTGCTTTGTCAGACACTGCTAATGTCGATTCCTCACCCAATGCCAACTTTGCCAATGCCACAGCACTCATTGACACATCATTTGAAAGATCATCACGTAGCAGAACATTTACCTGCACAACAGAAGGAAGGGAGGTCATCACAGAACAGCTATGCTCACCCAAGTTACCCTTGGGTGGCTGAACATGAGTGACAGTGGTTGTGAAGCTGCAGTGCAAAGCTCCCATTAGTTTTTCTGTGAAAAACACATTGGACCGTTTTCTGCTACACTTTCCTTGATTTTAGATGTGTATGTCTTAGCTAGAAGTCAATAACACACGTGTACTAACTCACAGAGAGCTTGCATCCTCAAGTCTCTGACCAGGTGTATCCAAAAGGGAAGGATAGCAAGCCAGGGTCAGCGGAGATGTTCCCTGCTCCATCACAGGTTTGACTGCAAACATGTGAAAGTCACGTAGCTCCTCAGATTCTTATTTATAAAATGTTGTGAGGCTGGGCATATGGCAGGACACCTCAGAACTCAACTGCAATGGTGTGCACACGCAACTAAGCTAGCTCTGGACAGGTGAGTTAACATGGCATGGCTGCAAAAAATCCTACTCTAACGAAAATTGGAAATTTTTTTCACATGGGAAGTGGCTCCAATCAGGTCAACCCTAAGTGACACTACTGTATTGGGTTTGCATGGCAAGGTTTTGGTAGCGGGGGGGCTGCAGGAGCTTTCCCTGTATCCAACAGAGCCAATGCCAGATGGCTCCAAGATGGACCTGCCCCTGGCCAAGGTTGAGCCCATCAGCAATGGTGGTAGCGCCTCTGGAATAACACAGTTAAGAAAAGGAAAAAGTCGCTGCGCCACAGCAACTGCAGCCAGAGAGAGGAGTGAAAATATGTGAGAGAAACAACTCTATAGACTCCAACGTCAGTGAAGAAGGAGGGGGAGGAGATGCTTCAGGTGCCAGAGCAGGCATTCCCCTACAGCCCATGGTGAAGACCACGGTGAGGCAGGCTGTCACCCTGCAGCCCATGGAAGTCCGCTGTGGAACAGAGATCCACTTGCAGCCCATGGAAAACCCCACAGCGGAGCAGGTGGATGTGCCTGAAGGTGATTGTGATCCCATGGGAAGCCCATGCTCAAGCAGCCTGTTCCTGAATGTCATGGTTTAGCCCGGCTTGCAACTAAACACCATGCAGCCACTCACTCACCTTTCCCCACCCCCTGGGGATGGGGAAGAGAATTAAAGGGGAAAAGGGAAGGATACTCATGGGTTGAGATAAGAACAATTTAATAGTAACAATAATATATCAAATAATAATAATAATAATAATAATAATAATAATAATAATAATAATAAATAATACAAACAAGTGACGCACAGTGTAATTGCTCACTACCCTTGGACAAACACCTGTCTTTTCCCAGCAAATGATCTCAAAACAGAGAAGTCCCTACACTGCAATCCCCGACGAGTGAGAGGCCAGAAAAGAGAGAGAGGGAGAGAGAGAGAGCACTCTGAGAGTGCTCCATTGGACAATTTAGCCCTCAATCCTGGGTCTAAGTTCAAATCATAAGAGGAGTTGTGGGCCCTTTGTCCTGGCCATGCTCCACCCCAGCCTGTTGTGCTCCTGCATATGGGCAAAACACGGGAAGCTGAAAAGTCCTTGAGGTCTCAGCACCAACTATAAACATCAGTGCACTATCAACATTCTTCTCATAACAAATCCCAGACTAAATCCAAAACACAGAGCTCTTCTAGCTGCTAAAAAGAAAAGCTAACTCTGTCCCAGCTGAACCCAGGACACTGAAGGACTGCACCCCGTGGGAGGGAGCCACACTGGAGCAGTTCATGAAGAACTGCAGCCTGTGGGAGGGATTCCTGCTGGAGAAGTTTGTGGAGGACTGTCTCCCATTGGAGGGACCTCCATGGAGCAGGAGAAGAGTGTAAGGAGTCCTCCCCCTGAGGAGGAAGGAGTGGCAGAAACGATGTGTGACAAACTTACCGCAACTCCCATTCCCCATCCCCCCTGCACCACTGCGAGGGAGGAGGCAGAGAAAATCGGGAGTGAAGTTAAGCCCACAAAAAAGGGAAGGATGGTGGAAAGTTGTTTTAAGATTTGGTTTTATTTGTCATTACCCTTCTCTGATCTGACTGGTAATAAATTAAGCTAATTTCCCCAAGTCAAGTCTGTTTTGCCCGTGACGTGAATGATCTCTCGCTGTCCTTATCTCGACCCATGAGCCTTTCGTTATTATTTTCTCTTCCCTGTCCAGTTGAGGCAGGGGAGTGATAGAGTGGCTTCGGTGGGCACCTGGCATCCAGTCAGGGTCAACCCACCACAGCTACTCAGCTTGGGCAGATGTCAGTAATTTTGCTCTTGCCTATGCTCATTAAATGCCACTGGACTTGTGCCACATGGTGCAGAACAGGAGGCTGCGAGGCGCTCACAGACTCTGGAGTAAAGAGCAGAGATCGTTACTCCCTTTCCACCATCTCAACTCTCAAGCCCTTCTTTTACTACATACTATTTGACTTTTCAGTTTTATGAACTGCACTGAGCTGAATTAAGAGTTCAAAGCAGATGGACTAATTTACTTCTTTCTGCTCACAGTCTATGGATGGACTGCGGTTTCTTCCCCTTTACCAATTATCTGAGTTTATCTGACAGAGCGTTTTTCATAAAACAGTTAATCAGGAGTATTCAAAAATATAAGCCAAATTACTTAGCTAATACTGGCCACATGAGAAACATGTTCTTCTGCTCTTTCAGCTGATTGGGTGTACTCAGACACATCTCCACAGCAAATATTTATATCTACACCATTAACATTCTACTTGAGCCTATTAGAGTTTTGGTGCTCTACTCTATTTGTAGCTCTAATAATTTAAAAAATCTCTTTAAAAAAATTATTTCAAAACATATATCTCTATAATAAATAACACAGATAGATTACCATCAATCTGAGTACTCAAAAATTATTGCAAAGCATGAGAGTTTCTACCTTCCCTTCAAATGATTTCTAATGTGGTAGTATAATCCTTCCTTCTCCATTTATTATCCTATTTATAATCTTCTACTAACCTTTATGTTACCATTTGTTCCTAGTGCTTACTCAAATAGGGAACCTGAACTTAAATCCTTCCCTGGGGTCTGGCAAAGATTTAGGTGGCACTGACTGCCGCTCTGCCCTTCCTCGCATGGCAGACCGAAAACTATGTGGATTTATTCTTGCCCACAAAGATTCCTTCCCATTCAAAGATATTCAAAGTGCCACAGGCACATAAAAGGTATTCCTTTGGCTGTACGGGCCCATAAACACTTCACTGAGAGCAGAACCTTGTTTTCTCAATGGACCTATGTGGATAAAATTGAATACTACGGAGGGAAGTAAAATCAGGTTATAAAAATGTACCCACCCATCACTTCATGTAGTGTACATGCCACAACCTGATCCTGTCTTGCACCGCTCTGCATCCAGAGTAGCTCTATTAAGGACATCACATTTCGAACTTGCTCCATGTCACTAGGAGCCAGAATTTGATTGCATGCAGCCACATCATATCATTTCTAAGCAGAGGTAACCTCAATGCGGACTTCCTGATCACAGCTACACAAGGCCTACTTACTTTATTGTGCTCTTTAAGACATGCAAATCCTAATGTAATCAGGCAGGTGCTTTCCTCGGATCAGGTGATCCCCAAGTACATATGTTTTCTGATCTCACAGCTCTCCCATTTCATTTTTGCTCCGCACTTTTGGATGGCAGTCTGTGAGCTATTTCAGCGGTGAGCCAGAACAGGCTGCACAGAAGTGCTCCGACAGATGATGGTATGATATGAGATACAAGACGCGATGACGCCAGTATCTGCAATTGGTATACATGGCCTTTACGGCTGGCGCAATGAAAACATGGAAAAATCTTGCCTCAGAGGAAAGTTTTTCCCTCTGCGTTTTGCTGCATTTTCTGAGAACTTGTTCAACCCAAGGCAGAGAGCTTCAGTTAAAGCTTCCACCGTGACCAGACCTCAAACCATGCTCGTGGCACCACTGCTACCAACCCGGCTGCGCTGTGTCATGACCAGGCATGTGATAAGCCCAGGACTTGTGGAGGGGTGGGAGTGGGGGGAAGAAGCTTTCTCCTCCACCCCCTGCACAGGGCTGCAAGCCCTGCATCCCCTGCACCACATTTCACATCATCCTCAGCTTTCTCCTGCTCACCTCTTGCTACCCAGCTCCCATCCCAAGAGAGCTCACTGCCAAGGAGAGCTGTTAAGGGGGCAAAGCACCCGAGTGCCCAATGCCCCTGTGAACAGCAGCAGTGAATCCGGGCTCAGCCGCACCCCTGGCAGACACCCACTGTCAGCAACCTGCAGTTTATTACCAGAGTGGATAGAAGCACTGCCTTCGCCCACCCAAAGCACAGAAAGGCACGCTTTGCTCCTAACAGGTAGTGAACTCCATAACCCAGCGCACCTCTGGCATCCCTCATCCATGCTGAAAGCAACGAGGTGTTCCATCGGCCTCCTGGAGGCAGAACCGGTGGGGCAAGGGGAGGGAGAACTTTCGCTCGGGGGAAAGGGAAGAAAGGGACTAAGGAGAACGTGCACTCACATGTGAAGCTCTGACAAACAGCCGTGTGATTTATCATCATACTCCCACTTGTAACTCTAACCTAACAGTGTGTCATCTTTACTTTTCTTGTTATTTATTTACAAGTGCATTTTCAGTATCAACCCTTTCATTCATTAATCCTAATGTGGCCTTTTTCAATGTCTACTTACCATTTTAAATACTTACTATAATTTACAGGGCTTTCTTGAACACATCCAAGGTATATTATATGGGGCTAGCTTAATGGAAAGTCTTGTACACCAAAGCAGGAAAAAAGCACATTTAATTTATGGTGGCTTTGAATTTTGCTCATAATTTACTTCTGGAAAACTATTCATAGAAAGCCACACCAATGAGAATTTTCAGTGGCAACGTAGGAGGAAAAAACCAATAAATGCTGATCTTATTATTCATTTTTATTTTGAAAGCTTTCCCATGTTGCATTCTGGGATTATGTAAACTACTTATAACTTAGCAATGTAATTTTGGCGTCTCAATATGAAAGGAATGCATTGTAATGGCATGCGGGCTGTAGCAAGACATTGTTCCAGGTATGGTCCTAAGAGCAATATCTAAAGCTTTTTGATATTAAGAGTCATAAGATTTCAGTCGTATGTATCCTTCACCAACACCAATGTCAACAGGAGCTGAAGAAGCTCAGCACAAACACTCATGTCTAAAATTTACAGCAGTCCTAAGCAAAGAAAAGGCTCTTTCAGCTCACTCCTTCCTTCTGCTAATTCACTAGCAAAGTGGGGGGATCACCTGTTTCTGCCCCACAATATCAATTCCAGCACAACCCCATAAAACACTGAAAACAGATGGAGCTGATGATGTAATGGGCAAAATAAGAAACATTGCATGGGTTTGATTACCCTTTTATTAAGGTTTTTTGAAAACCGTCCGATCTTGGGCAGACGTCCCATTTTAACTGCAGAGCAGCGGGACCCTGAGAAGCTTTTCCTACCCAAGCATTGCAATGAAACAAACTGAAGAGGGAAATAAAAAGTGGCCAAAATGCAGACACAAAGCCGAGCAGCAGCAGGGGCAATGCTGGGAGACTGCCTCAGGGGTTCACCTGCATGCAGCAGCCTTTCGCCCAGGGTACCTTTCCCCACAGCTCAGCTCTAGTCCCACGTATGTGTCACCTCCAGCTCTGGCTGGCCGGGAGCTGGTGCGCCTCAGCCTGCCGAAACCGTGGATGGGGATAAAACGCACAGCAGTAACTCTCCACCGCTCTGCAGGGGAAAGGTGCCGGTCGCAGGCAGAGGATGCAGCCAGGTTGCTGTCAGTGGAAAAAGTGGCTCACCTGCCTGCATCTGTCTGTCATGTAGTGGGCAAGGGCTCCCCGCCTCCTCCCGTACTTCGTTTCATCCCCACCGTCTTCTGCTCCGTCCTCAAGCTCTCTCTGACACCCTCTCCATCTACCATTTCCCCAGCCTCTGGCAGGATATTCATGAGGTGAGAGGACGGCCCAGGGAGAGACCAGAAGAAGGCAGGTACGCTCCACTGTGAGCGTTTCTTGGGCTCCTGCCACTGTGCTTCTGATCCTGAAGCCTGACAGGCAGAGAAATCTGGCCGACGCAACCCCTTCGTCTAATATTTTCCATGGAGAGGTGGAGCTATGGCTGGTGGAACGTTTTCATAAGTCATTGAAAGAAAGCAAAGCCTCTTCCATCCCTCTGCCACTGGCTGCACAAAGATCGTCTGTTTCTCGCGTGCACAGATCTTAACAACATTTCACCTTTGAGAAAGATGATTTCTGGTCACGGTTTGCAGAGGACACAGAAAATTGCTTTTGGAAAGGCATACTGGAGGGCTTAGCCAGGACACAGCTCCTCCAGGGCTACGTGGTCCTGCAGGTCTTCCTCAGCACCATTGTAAACCCATTGCATTAACAAAGGGACCCTAGAAAACCTACCTGCCATGGATCACTTTTATGGCAGTACCTTGAATCCGAATCGTAAACATTTGGCAATATGAATATCCTTAGTAGAGAAGAAACAGTAAAATAAATATCGTCTTCCAATTTTGTCAGAAGACTGCTCTCCTCAGTAAGAAGAGGTCTGGCCTGAGTAGTACGTGTGATATCAGGGCTAAACAAGTTTAATTTGATTTTATACTTTCCCATGAGTCTTAGCATTTTTCCTTTCACTGAATATTATGACATAGAGCCACTGCGGTTTGTAAGGGATTTTAAAGATTGAATGTGAAAGATCCTGCAAAGCAAAACAGATAACTATTTATTGTTAATATAAATAATAGAATGAATGCTCAGAATGTCTCGCCTCAATCTTTTTTTTTAATGACCGCCCATTTGCAGTCATAGTTTTGTGCCTGCAATTAATTGTGTCTGCTATAGAAACTGTGGGTTGCACTTAATTGTGACTTTGGCTGATAGCACTTTGACATCTGGCTCCTTAGTTATTCTTGCAGATATGAAGGTTCTTTTAAATACTTGCTCATTTGTCATTAAGTTAGGCCAAACAATTTCAGGAACTCAAAAAGGATGTATTAAAGAGTTTGGAAGATAAACATCGCTCCGGTATTGACACTTCATCAAGAGAAATCTCTGGAGACTCATTTGTGGCTTTGCCACAAGCGGTGAGCAACGTATAGCTTAGACTGTGTTGCTTCAGCAGCAGACCAGGAATTGCTGGGACTTACACTACACTCAAGGATGTGATTTCCATGTGTAGAGGCATACCCAGTTTATGTCAAGCTACAGTGAGCTCACAGCAGGGCACAGAGTAAGACCTTGTGCCTCTCCTTCCAGGAAGGCTTGTGTCGCTCACACTCAAGACCAGGCTGCCTCGACGTCAATGTTTCTGAAGCGTCAATCAGCTAAATGAAGATTAACTTGACGAATCTCTATCCCTACTGCTTGCACAACACTCATTGCAACCACAGGCACAAAATCCCTGTCTAGTCTCAGCTTCTTTCTGCAAAAGAAAAAGTGGATCAACCATGTAAAATTTGCAGTACCTGTCCCTGGGGTGTCTGCTCCATGACAGCACACTGGGCAACTGGAAGCAGGGTAGAGTCCAGCTTCTCACCTGATCCTAATCATTGTTCAGTCAGCTATTCGTGGAAACAAATGACATCCCTGCAATAGCTGCTTTCTCAATATGAGTACCGTGGCCTCCCTGCAGAGCTGGAGGAATGTAAGTTTTAACCTGTGAGTGTTTTGAGATCCTCTGATGGGAAATAATCATGTTCTTTGTGAGAAGTTGTAGCAAGACTTTTTTCCTCTGAAAGCAACCAGTCTTCCCCACCCTCTCTTTAACTTTGCTCTTCATCCGGCTGTAACTTGTTCAGAAGGATAGAATGGTGATCACACGCAGAACTCAAACTGCAGAAGATGGCCAGCATTAGATGTCTATCTCTATCTCTCTGTGCATCTGTACTGAAGAGGTCCTGGCACCCTCTTTGTCATTTTAAAGCCTGTTCTGGAGCACTTATGACAGTTTAGAAAGAGTTCAACAGAGCTAGACCACAACTAATGCATTGGAGGTTGAGTTAGGTCCAAACACAGATGAATCCCAGATCTGATGAGTACTATAGCTGACTGAAAATGAACACAAAGAAAAAGGCCTCAAACTGAGAAATGGGTTCATGGTAACCTACACAGGGATGAGAAGTCTGGAAGAAGTCAAAAAAAAACATGGAGAGGGCACCAAGGTAGAGCACAAGCAGATTCAAGGAGGAAGACCAGTGGTGGGAAGATGTTCCCTGGGATTTCCAGGAGGTGGTCAAAAAGGATGTAGAGGTGGACAGAGACAGAAAGCCATATGTGGAGACAGGAAAGAGGCTGCTGTTTAACACAGAGCAACCTGAAAGGAGAAGGAGTGAGATCCTCTACTCATCACTAAAGAAGGAGAATAAATCCCTGATGTGCAGAATTGAAGACTGTTGCATACCCTGAACAACAGGGCATGGGGAGTAGGAGGCCAAATGCTGAGGTGAGGGATGTGAGCTGTTGTGTGGGGAACAAGATGTTCTACTCAAAGGACGATCAAGCCAGAGCCCTGCACCAGGAGGAGGGGGATCGAGGGCAAGCTGGGTGCCGCTGGAGGAGTCACTGCTGCACCAAGAGCACTGGTGCTGCTTACAAGTCATCAAAAGCATTTTTCTGATAATTGAAACAAAATCTGGCAACATTGCACTAGAAATACAAAGGAAGAAACATTAGACTCCCGCTTCAGCACTGGCAAGCTGAAGGGAGCTGACTAACAAAACCTATGGGGAAAGAAATTCTATTTTTTGGCATAAAATGTGCACAAGGGATTAATATATCTGAGTATTTGTTTCGCTTAACCTTGGTATAATACTCTCCATGTTGATCTAGTGAACAACAACAAAAAATAAAGTTAAAATAAGGTTGAGTACAGCCGTTCAGCTGTCAATCTAAAATCTTATTAGACATGTTTGTCCTCAAATTCAAGTTATAACACTTTTTTGATTGATAGAAAATGACAGGTAGTAAAGTTATGCAATTATGCATGGAGGTGACATTTTTTCTCCAATAACACTTTAGGAATGTAAGAATTTTGTCATCCTCACTACCTGCCTTGTTGAGAAGATATGATTTACACTCTTATCTTGGGGGAAGGGAAAAAGAATGGTTGCTACCTCGGTGAATGATCTGTGCATATTTTAAATTGGAATATACATCCTTTTTATAGTACTATATCCAGACATCTTTTCAGAGGAGAGTTTCTTTGGGGCTGTATGCGTTTTCAAAGAGCAGCAGCAGGAACCACACGCAAGCATGAGGTTGACATACTGTAGCAAGAAGACGACCTGCCATAATACCCATGTACGGGACGCTGCCCAGAGTCCAAACATAGCCTAAACTTTTGGCCAACCCTTTCCCATTTCAGGGCGTAAGGACTGAAAATGTCTGCACGTACATTGTTTTCTTCCATCTTGTGCTGTCTGGCACCCGATACCTCCAAATTGGATATATGACACGGACTGCCATGCGTACATTATGATGTCCACAATACTCAAAGCTTGCTAATGAACAATAGTTAATATTAGCAAAGCAGGCTTCAGAGTTTAATGAAAAATATCAATTCAAGTGAAACTGTGGTCTACATACATTATCAAAGAAGGGCTAAGGAAGAGGAGACCTTTTTAGGAACTACGAGACACAGAGGGAAAAGAAACAAAAAAGACTATTAGACCATTCCTAACACCCGATTTAGAAAGCAGTCACCTGCTCTCTCAGTCAGCAGTCATGTCCATCACTGCTATGTATCCAAAGCAATGTACCTTCCCATGCTCCAGCCCAGCTGCCAGCAGTGGCACGGGACCTCACGAGTGGCAGGATTAAACTTGCCCAGCGTGTAGGGAGCATCTGGGCTGAACTGGGCTATGCATTTCTGGAGATGCACCAGGAAGAGCCATCCTACAGCCCTTCCCTCCTCCATGGAGCAGTCATTAAGGCACACTAATACTAAGACAGCATTTCAATACATACCTGATAAATATATAGGAATTAGGCTAATATTAAACCAAAGGAGATGTTCAAGACTTGCACTAAAAAGAAATATTCCCATACTTGATTGTAATGTATATCCTTGTTACTGATACCTAGAATTTTAGTAATTAGAATTTAATCAATAGTTTGTGATTAATATAGGTTGCAATTGATTTTAATAATATAAAGCTATAAGAAATATTTCAATGAAAAGTATGCTCGTACAGTAACCAGATGCTGCTATGAAAGCCTTTGTATAATCCTGTACCAAGACCAAAGGGATAAGTTAGAATCATGTAGAAAGTAGATAACGAGTACAAGTTGACCTACCAATTGATTTATGATACTTACATAGAACTAGAAGAATGCATGTAGCTATCAAGGTTTGGGTTAATGAGAATGAAGAAGGCCAGCCTTAACGAGTTATGGGTACTTGCCAAGAAACCATGAGGTAATTACCAGAAACTGTGAACTTAAGCAAAATGTAATTCCGGCAGGGGGAGATCGCGACCACCGACTCATAGACCACCTACCCATATTATACCCCAGACTCATTTCCAGATGATTCTAAATTTTATTGCGCAGAATCGGAAATAGGAGAAGAATATGCTAATGATTTTCGGGAAATAATTTGTTTATGCATGTGTAAGCTCTATATAAGAAGTTTAATTTTGGTGCAAGGTGCGCACGCTAGGAGGAGATATCCCCCGTGCACCCGGCGCCGCAATAAAGAAGTGTCTGCTTATCTACATCCCATTGGTGTTGATAAGTTTCTTATTCCGGATTTTCGGTAACAGTTTTGGCGACCCAGATGGGACCTCGCTGAAGGAGACCGGAGGAGTCGGGGACCTGATCGGTTCCAGCCGGCACCGAGGATTTCTCGGGGACACCCATCGATCCCCGATCCATAAGGTTCTTCGCGACGTCCTCTGGATTTTGGGTAAGACACTTCTTTTGTTTTAAACGAGTGGGTTCGAGTCCCACCGTTGTGAGTGGGTTCGAGTCCCACCACATAGAGGGGGTTCGAGTCCCGCCTCTGGAAAGTGGGTTCGAGTCCCACTGCGAGTGGGTTCGAGTCCCCTCGCTGTAGCCTGCCTGTCAGTCGCGGTGAAAGCTGCGCAGGGTTGGGCAGAGGATCCTCGTGGAGTGGAAGCCTAGGCGTCTGCCCGTAAGCCATAAGCGAAAGCTATTGCAGGGTTGGACATAGCGGAGACTTGGAACCTATATGCTAGCTATAGTGTTCTATAAGTTGTGCCTCTAACGTAAGTTAGAAGTTTTCTTGTGTGCTATATTGTGGAATTGTTTGTCTTGACGGGGTACTGAGGCGCTGAGTTTTGTGTTTATTGTGTTACATACTTGTATTCAAAGTAATAATTGCAGAACTGTGTGAGTGTGACTGTGAGAAAGAGACGTGCAACTGAACACGAAGCGAGTGCAGAGTTCGGATCCGTGGTCCTGCTATTCCGCGAGGGGTGCAGTCGGAGAAGAACAAAGCGACAGATTTGAGTGATTGTATATTGTACTGTAAAACAATTATATCATGGCATCTAAGTTAACTCGTTTGTTTAAAAGTAAAAGTGCGAGTAATTTGGCTACAAATGACAAAATCCCGAAAACTTCTCCGTTAGGATGTTTGTTAGCACATTGGGGAGATACAGGAGATGATTTGCGAAAGAACAAAATGATTCAATATTGTAATCATTGGTGGCCGTTGTACACGTTAGAAGATCAAGAAGTATGGCCTGTGAATGGTACTTTGAATTATAACACTATTTTTCAGTTAATGCTGTTTTGTAGAAGGGAAGAGAAATGGGATGAAATACCTTATGTAGATTTGTTTTTCTATTTAAGGCAAAGAAAAGATTGGCAGAAGGAGTGCAGACTGATTGATGGAAATGGTCTGATATTGGCTGTTGCTACAGGGAATAAAAAGGGGAAAAAGTGTTGTACAACATGTGATATTGGAAAGGATTGTTTGAAAAAGAGGATTATTCCTGAAGCTGATAAGGGACCAGAATTACCAGAATTAGATATATCTCCTCCTAGGAGAGAAAGAAATCGGGGTCGAGAATATCGGGAACAGATGCAAGAACCAGAAAGCAGTGGTATTGAGGGTGCTGAGGAGGGTCCCTCTGAGGTTGTAATTCATACTCCTGTTTCTCGGAGAACTCGGCAGCAGACACACACAATAGCTCCCCTGCGGCAGGGAGTTGGTAGCAATGGGCCGGTGTATGTAAAGGTGCCTTTTTCAGTTACCGATTTGATGGCTTGGAAACAGGCAGCCGGACTTTATAGAGAGGATCCGGAAAGGCTAGGAAGAGTGGTGGATACTATAATTAGAACGCAGGACCCAGACTGGAGTGATTTGCAGGTGGTTTTAGATAATTTATTGGATGATACAGAAAAGCAAATGGTGTTGAAAGCAGGTAGAGCACAGGCTGAAGCGGCAGTTCTGAATGAAAATATGACTGGAACTTTAGAACAGAATTTTCCATCTGGGGATCCGCAGTGGGATCCAAATAATGCGGAGCAGAGACAGAGACTGAGTCGGTATCAGAAATGGATTTTATACGGAATTAAACATGCTATGCCTAAATCTTTGAATTGGTCTAAATTATATGAAGTAAGGCAGGATAAAAATGAATCTCCCTCAGTGTTTCTGGAGAGATTGAAGGAAGCTGCCAGGAAATATACTGATTTAAAGGTGGAAACTGAGGCAGCACAAATACAATTGGCTTTGATTTTTATGGGACAATCAGCACCAGACATAAGAAAGAAACTTCAGAAATTAGAGGGAGAAGACTCTAGGAGTTTGAATAAGATGATGGAAGCAGCCTGGAAGGTGTATAACAATAGAGAACAGGAGGAAAGAAAGTCTCGGGAAAACAGGCTGCTAGCAGTCATGACAGGAACAGTGAATAGAGGACAAGGCAGAGGAAGAGGTTCAGGATTCGGTGGAAGAGGAGGATTTGTGAACGGTGGTGGCAGGAATTTTAACACTCCCCTAGGAATGAATCAGTGTGCTTTGTGCAAGGAAGAGGGACATTGGAAAAGAGACTGCCCTAGAAAGGGAAATGCTCAGCAAGAAATGGCTAAAATCATGATGCTAGATGACTGAAGGGGACCGGAGGGGAACCCAGCTGAGCCTCTGGTTGTAATTAAGCTGGGAGAAAAAGAAGTTAAATTTTTAGTGGATACTGGAGCAACATTTTCAGTATTAAACACCTGTAAAGGAAAAATTGGAACAAAAACAGCAAATATTATAGGGGCCACAGGGAAAGAGGAAAGCAGACCATTCCTGAAACCCCTGGATTTAAAATTTGGGAAAAAGATAATTACCCATGAATTTTTGTATGTACCTGAATGTCCAGTACCCTTATTAGGAAGAGATTTATTGTCTAAATTAAATGCTCAGATTAGTTTTGAAGAAGGAGAGATTCTCTTAAAAATACCGGAATCAAAAACAGGTGAAATTCTGATGATTCAGGAAACAACCGAAGTACAAGAAATTCCTTCGGATGTAGATTTTGCTGTGATTCCCACAGTATGGGAAACAGATATCCCTGGCAAATCAAAACTGGCAGAGCCTGTTAAAGTAGAATTAAAAGAAGGGGCAAAACCAGTTAAATTGAAACAATATCCAATTAAACCAGAAATCAGACAAGAATTGAAGAAATTAATTGACAAGTTCTTGAAGTGTAAGATTTTAGAGGAATGTGAATCTGAATACAATACTCCTATCTTACCAGTCAGAAAACCGTCCGGAGAATACCGGCTGGTACAGGATTTAAGAGCAGTGAATCAAATAGTCAAAGATATTTACCCAGTAGTAGCAAACCCATATACATTACTAACCTCGTTAAAAGAGACCTATCAGTGGTTTACAGTGCTTGATCTAAAAGATGCTTTCTTTTGTATACCCTTGGAAAAAGAAAATAGAAAACTGTTTGCTTTTGAGTGGGAGAATCCACAGACTGGACGAAAGATGCAGTTAACATGGACAAGGCTACCCCAAGGATTTAAAAACAGTCCGACAATCTTTGGGAATCAGCTGGCCAGAGAACTTGAGATATGGAAACAAGAGAAACCAAGGCCTGGACATCTACTGCTACAATATGTGGATGATATACTGATTGCTACAGAGGAGAAGTCAACTTGTATCCAGGTAACAATAGATCTTTTGAACTTTCTGGGACTAAATGGGTACAAGGTATCCAGGAAAAAGGCCCAAATAGCTTGCCAGACTGTAATATATCTGGGCTTTGAAATTTCTAAAGGACAGCGACAATTGGGAAAAAGTCGAAAAGAAGCTATTTGCAATATACCTGAACCAGAAAATATTCATGAACTCAGAGCATTCTTGGGAATGGCTGGGTGGTGTCGCCTTTGGATCATGAATTACGGGCTGATTGCTAAACCTCTGTACGAAGCCCAAAAGATTTCTCCTTTTGTGTGGGGACCAGATCAACAAAAAGCTTTTATCGAATTAAAACGTGCTTTGATGTCAGCACCTGCTTTAGGACTTCCAGACTTGACTAAGGACTTTCAGTTGTTTGTCCATGAAAGGCAACACCTTGCATTGGGAGTGTTGACCCAGAAGATGGGCAGTTGGAAACGACCTGTTGGATACTTCTCCAAACAACTGGACACAGTGAGTAAAGGATGGCCAAGTTGCCTGCGAGCGGTGGCAGCAACAGTGCTGCTGATACAGGAAGCTCGCAAATTGACTTTGGGAAGGACAATAACGGTCTATGTCCCACACATGGTGATAACTGTTTTAGAACAAAAGGGGGGTCATTGGTTATCCCCAAGCCGGATGATAAAATACCAAGTGGTACTAACCGAACAGGATGATGTGATTCTAAGAACAACTAACCTGGTAAATCCTGCAGTGTTTTTAAACTCCACACAGGAAGAAGGACAACTGGAACATGATTGTTTGGCTACTATCGAGTATGTTTATTCCAGTCGTGAAGATTTGAAGGATGTACCACTGGAGCGACCAGACTGGGAATTGTATACAGATGGCAGCAGCTTTATGGAACAAGGAGTCCGATACGCTGGATATGCGGTAACAACAGACACCACAGTTATAGAAGCCAGAGCATTGACCAGCACCACATCCGCCCAAAAAGCAGAACTTATTGCTCTGATTCGAGCCCTAGAATTAAGTGAAAGGAAGAAAGTGAACATTTGGACTGACTCCAAGTATGCCTTTGGAGTAGTGCATGTCCATGGAGTTCTGTGGAAAGAAAGAGGATTATTGTCCTCTCAAGGATCAAACATTAAGCATCAGAATGAAATTTTACAATTACTGCAAGCAGTTCAGAAACCAGAACAAGTAGCAATCATGCACTGTAAAGCACACCAAATTGGAAATACAAAAAGAAATTGTTGGAAATAATTTAGCTGACAGAACAGCAAAGAAAGTAGCAAAGAAACAAGCATTTCAAATGGCATTAATTCCCTCCAAAACAGTAGCCCTTCCTAGGGAAAAGCCAAAATATTCAGAGGAAGATGATAAGTTAGGCCAATTATTAAACGCTAAGAAAAACTTAGCTGGATGGTGGGTAACCCCTAGTCGACAAGTAGTAATTCCACCTATTTTGATGAGAGAAATAATTCAAACAAAGCATCAAGAATGTCACTGGGGAGTAGAAGCTTTGGTAACTTCTTTACAGAAACAGGTAGTATCAGTTAAAATGCTAGGATTAGCTAAATTGATAACTGCAAAATGTGAAATATGTTTGAAAAATAATCCAGTAATCAAGAAAAGAGCCCAAATGGGTAAGTTAAAATCTGATACAGAACCTGGAGATTATTGGCAAGTAGATTTCTCAGAATTACCTAGACAGAATGGGTACCGGTACGTCCTGGTGGGGGTTGATACTTTTACAGGATGGCCTGAAGCCCTTCCCTGTCGTACCACACAAGGAAAAGAAGTAGTAAAATGGTTACTACAAGAAATAATTCCAAGATTTGGAGTTCCAATTGGAATTTCATCTGACAGAGGTCCACACTTTGTTGCTGAAGTAGTCCAAAGCGTTAGCAAAGTACTGGGCATTGCCTGGGACTTACATGCATCCTGGAGGCCACAATCCAGTGGAAAGGTAGAAAGAATGAATCAGACTATAAAGAGACAAATAAGTAAAATTTGTCAAGAAACAAATTTAAAATGGCCTCAAGCATTACCTTTGGCATTACTTCGAGTCAGAGTACAGCCAAAGAGTGGAACCTCTATCAGTCCTTATGAATTGTTGTACGGAAAACCTTATGAATCCCCGGAACCAAATCCAGATATACATGTAAAAGGAAAACAAGATGTATATAACTATTTGCTTTCTCTAGGGAAAACCTTGGCTGCAATTCGGAGTGCTGTGATTTGGAATCGACCTTTATCTTTAGACACTCCAGTGCATGATTTCCAACCAGGAGATTATGTCTACGTAAAAACGTGGACTTCTGAACCTCTGCAGGAGCGCTGGAAAGGACCTTTCCAAATATTGTTGACAACCTTCACAGCAGTCAAGATTGCAGAATCTACAGCTTGGATACATTACACTCGAGTGAAGAAAGCACCAACACCCTGGAAAATGGTGAATCATGACCCAGAGACTTTGAAACTGACTTTGAAACATGTCTAAATTCTCATATCCGTTTTCAATTGTTCTTTGGATCTTATGCTGGAAGGTAGTACTGGTGAAACCGTGGGCTGACTTGGTGAGTAGGAACAAAAGACAATTAGAAACAGAACAAGTGATTGAAATTCCCAAACAATCACCTGAGGAAAATTTGATATTAGGATTAATTAAAGGATTTGCCAATTTACAGAATGTTACACAGATTACTGCTTGCTTGCCAATACCAAGGGCAGCAGGTGAATCTATTCCATGGGGAATCTTAACCATGAATTTGACTGATCCAGAACATAAAAATGAGACCACTCACTGTGAACAAAAGCCAGTGACTCAATGGTATGAACAAGTGAGATATATTAGAAAACAATGGAAGTTCCCAGGAAGTAGGGCTGAGTGTAGAAAATTATTGAATTCAAACTTTGTAGACACTAGTGGTGGTTGGACAGGACTAGATTCAGGATATGGTTACGGATGGTGTTTTTATGATGAACCGATAAGGAAAAATACAAGCCGCATAATACTGAAATGGGAATGTGAAGAAAATACTCAAACTTCACAAAAGGAACAACTTACTTGGGAATCAATTTGGTCCATGGCTATATTCTCCCAATTTCAATACATGGCAAAAACCCCTTGGTGTTTTACATGGGTAGGGTCAGTTTATTCAGTTTGGCCAACAGTGACAGATAGAGGAACTACGTCACGAGAAAAAGGGAGTTCAGTATCTTGGTGGAAATGTGAAAAAGTTTACAATTGTAGTACCGTAAGTAAAGCAATACAAGAAATTCCCCCTTTAGCAGCTGCAGTGAGGTATGGATGTTTCTGTCGAGGACTCAAAAACGATCTTCAATTGACTGCAGATTATCAGATTAAAAAGGGAACATTCCTAAGTTGTAAAAATAGTACGATCCAAAGTCCTGGACACTTGGTTTGGGCATTAAATGATGGGACCTGGACAACTCACTTACCATTAGATGGTAAAGTTAAACAAATTACCTTAGGCATGCCAACATTGTGTCCAATTTGGAAAAAATCACCATTTAAAGGACCCCTAGAAAAGCTAAATCTAAAACGAACTAAAAGGTCTGAAACAGATGACACTTGGAACGAACCATCAACAGGACTAAAAATCAGCTGGGCCCTTGAGTCTCTTCTAAATCCCATAGCCTCATATAGAAACAGAGAATGGCTGTATCATTTGACAAGTCAAGTAGAAAAGTTAGCAAATGTTACAAAGAAAGGGTTCAAAGAATTGAACATTCAATTGCAGGCAACATCTAGAATGACACTTCAAAATAGAATGGCTTTAGACATGCTTCTACTCAAAGAACATGGAGTATGTGGATATCTCAAGGATAAATTAGACCACTGCTGTATACACATTCCAAACGTTACTCAGGATGTAGAGCATGACTTGGATTTGCTAGGAAAAATTGAAAAAGAAACAGAATCAATCCGAGAAGACATGTCGGAAGACTGGATAGGAAAAATTTTCAAAGGGCTGGGCTGGAATCTAAGCTCTTGGATCCAATCTTTGATTAAAACTCTGTTTCTGTTGCTAATTGTCTTCCTGATGATCATGCTGTTATATACTTGTTTGAAGAAACAGTTTGCTAACAGAATTGCAATCAGTCGCAGAATCATGAGAGAGTTACCTACTATTCCACCAGACTAAAGTTCACCACCAAATTATGCTGAAACGAATCTTAGCTTTGAAAATGATAATGAATAAGTGCTAAGCAGTAAAGATAAAAGTGGTGAAAGTATTGAAATAGTTTTCAACACTTTCAAAGGGGGGAAATGTTACTGATACCTAGAATTTTAGTAATTAGAATTTAATCAATAGTTTGTGATTAATATAGGTTGCAATTGATTTTAATAATATAAAGCTATAAGAAATATTTCAATGAAAAGTATGCTCGTACAGTAACCAGATGCTGCTATGAAAGCCTTTGTATAATCCTGTACCAAGACCAAAGGGATAAGTTAGAATCATGTAGAAAGTAGATAACGAGTACAAGTTGACCTACCAATTGATTTATGATACTTACATAGAACTAGAAGAATGCATGTAGCTATCAAGGTTTGGGTTAATGAGAATGAAGAAGGCCAGCCTTAACGAGTTATGGGTACTTGCCAAGAAACCATGAGGTAATTACCAGAAACTGTGAACTTAAGCAAAATGTAATTCCGGCAGGGGGAGATCGCGACCACCGACTCATAGACCACCTACCCATATTATACCCCAGACTCATTTCCAGATGATTCTAAATTTTATTGCGCAGAATCGGAAATAGGAGAAGAATATGCTAATGATTTTCGGGAAATAATTTGTTTATGCATGTGTAAGCTCTATATAAGAAGTTTAATTTTGGTGCAAGGTGCGCACGCTAGGAGGAGATATCCCCCGTGCACCCGGCGCCGCAATAAAGAAGTGTCTGCTTATCTACATCCCATTGGTGTTGATAAGTTTCTTATTCCGGATTTTCGGTAACATCCTTAACTCTAACAAGGAGATCTAGCTGCACAGCTACAAATACAGGTGATAAAAATAGATGTTAACTCCGAGCACACAGTTCTGACTAGACATCTAACATTACACTTTTGTTCACAGTCCCATTTTCTGAGATTAATCTCAGTTTAAACAAACAGGAGAGATATCAGCTTTTTTATCTAAGTGAATTGTTAGTTGTTAATGTATATTACAGAAATACTTTAAGCATGTCAGAAGCAGATACAGTAGGACACATAATGGCAGAAATGATTGAAGCTTTGACCTCAAATCAATGAGAATGTGTTTATTTCTGCCAATATGAACTGAACATTTTCCTTAAAAATGAAATTTCTTCAGATCTTGTATATTTTCAGTTCTCAATTTATAAGTCTGTTGAAACTGCTGGTACATCTTGGGAAAAAAAAAATAAATTAAGCATTTTCTCAGCCACAAGTTTGAGAAAGGTGGCTTATTACAGTGTTTTCATTAAGTATGGCTCCAGCTTCTTGCATTTGTCATTTTGTACCTCGCTGTCTTTTGATTTTGTCTTTACCATCATGGCCAAACACTGACAGCAGACGTACACAATACCAGCAGACTGTCTTTATATTTTTATACAGAAATAAACAACAGGAGTGATCAGCTAATGTAGCTCCTCACCCCTTCAGTCCCCACGGAGTTTCTTTACTGGCTGATCTACTCATTAGTCAGGGTTAAGCTAACGTTGCCAGACGAGTGCTTCAGGGAGCAGAAATCACATGGGGCCAACTCACCCGGAATGGTGGCCTCTCACCTCTGTGCTGAGATAGGAGAAATTAAAGGTGCAGAGACTCGCTAGATCACACCACAGGATACCTCTCATCCAGATAGAGAAGTCCTTTACTCTGTCGCATATGACAACTCCAGAAGCAAGAACGTTCTCTGTTTCTTCTGAAGCCCATTCTGTAGTCAAAAAGGGGGGAAAGCACAACCAAAAATCCCTCACAGCTAAGCAATGTTTCCTGACATCCTGTCTAAATTCTCTTTGGATCTTCATCCCATCAAAACCTCTGTGGCTATCCTAAATCATCCTATTCCCTTACTTGGTGTTTATGTCTTTCTGTTACTTATACACCATTAAAATGTACTCCTAATCAAAATATAATTCACTTAATCTTCTTTATAAATGAATCCCCTGAGACTCTTAATCATTTGTATTACTCTTCTCTGGACAGCCTCCAATTTCTTGACAGAGTTCTGAGATTGACATGTCCCAAACTGTACACAGTATTTTTGATGCAGCCTCAACAGTGCTATATACAAAGAAACCGTCACTGGAGCTTGTCGGAGGGCCTCTTGAGGAAACCAAATGGCATTGGTTTAATCTTTTTTTTTTTTTCTGTAAGAAAGCATCATGATTTGACATCTTATGAGTGAAGCATTTGCATTTTTACTTTTGAAATAACTTCCCGTTTTGCTTTTTTGAATAGTACTTCATATTATTTGGGCTGGAGCACCTCTCCTATGAAGACAGGCTGAGAGAGCTGGGTCTGTTCAGCCTGGAGAAGAGAAGGCTCCGGGAGACCTTCTAGCAGCCTTCCAGTACCTAAAGGGGGCCTACAAGAAAACCGGAAAGGGAATTTTTACAAGGGTGTGCAGTGATAGGACAAGGGGCAATGGCTTTGAACTGCAAGAAAGTTGATTTTGATTAGATCTAAGGAAGAAATTATTCACTCCGAGGGTGATGAGGCACTGGAACAGGTTGCCCAGAGGAGCTGTGAATGTGTCATCTCTGGAAGTGTTCAGGGCCAGGTCGGATGAGGCTTTGAGCAATCCAGTCTAGTGGAAGGTGTCCCTGCCTATGGCAGGGGGGTTGGAACTAGATGATCTTTAAGGTCCCTTCCAACCCAAACTGTTCTATGATTCTGTGATGATATGACATGTGTTCTGCATCCAGGCTGGAATGCAGTAATCCCTGATCTGAACAGTTGCACTGAGTTTTGCTGTTTTATTTTCACTCACCTATGCACGATCACCCAGCCCGTCATTTACAAGGTTTATCATTCCTTTATTATTTACTGTTATCACTTATCAACTTTGCTTTAGTGCAGACTATGTAGAAAGCAAATCTCCTACTCTCCACCTCATCCTCCTCCACCCTTTCCCACATCATTACCAAAAATGTTAAATAAAACTAGGCTTACCTCAAATGTATGTGCAGCATCCCTGGAGGAAATTCCCGATAACTCAACACCTCAGTTTCTCATTTTCCTTATTTTATGGTCCTTCAGTTCGCACTTGGTTTACATGACAGTGCTGAACATCCACATCAATGTTAGTTCATAGATCAAGTAAGATTTGAGAAGATCCTGTACTACATGCTTCAGGAGAGTCCAGCTGCATTACCTTCCCTTTACTTCTTTTGCCTACTTTTGTAACTTGATCCTAAAAAGCAATAAGGTTTGTCTGTCGTGATTTATTCTGTAGAAACCCTTGCTGTTAATTGTGCTTATGGTTCAATTTCTATCTTAATATACATGCCATTACTTTATCAGGGATATAAATTGAGCCAATGAATAGTGTCTGAATTATTTTATTTTTTAATTTTTTTACTTCCTACCTTTTAGAAGTTCAGTATTTCATTTGCTTTTTTTCCCCCAGCCCTCTGGTACTTTCCCATCACACTCTGTAACTTTCTGTAAGTAATTACCAGTGTTTCTGTAAGTTCATTAGCTAATTCCCTTAACACTCCGAAATGCATGCACACCTGCTAATCTGTATATATATTCAGATATTTCAAGTATTCTCTTACCTGCTTTTCATCAATAGCTTTGACAAACTCGTCATTGCTTCTTAATTATCCATTTCTCCTCGCCTTATTTTTCTTGTTTAACAGATTTTTATAAAGCATTTCAGTAGTTTGCGGTCATAGTTTAATCTCATCCAAAAACTAAGTCCCACCCAGCCACTCACTTACTCCCCCACAATGGGATGGGGGAGAGAATCAGAAGGGTAAAAGTGAGAAAATTCGTGGGTTGAGATAAAAACAGTTTAACAGGGAAAACATAAGCTGTGCGTGCAAGCAAAGCAAAAGAAGGAATTCATTCACCACTTCCCATGGGCAGGCAGGTGTTCAGCCATCTCCAGGAAAGCAGGGCTCCATCACGTGTAACTGTTACTTGGGAAGACAAATGCCATCAATCTGAATGTCCTCCTCTTCCTTCTTATTCTCCCAACTTTATATGTTGAGCAGGATGTCATATGGTGTGGGATATCTCTTTGGTTAATTGGGGTCAGCTGTCCCGGCTGTGTCTTCTCCCAACTTCTTGTGTACCCCAGCCTACTCACTGGTGGGATGGTGTAAGGAGCAGAAAAGGCCTTGACTCTGTGTGAGCACTGCTCAGCAATAACGAAAACATCTCTCTGTTATCAGCACTGTTTCCAGCACAAATCCCAGACACAGCCCCATACTAGCTACTGTAAAGAAAATTAACTCTACACCAGCCAAAAGCAGCACATTTATCCATTTAGAACCATCATTGATTCAATATTCCTCCTCATTTATTAATGAGTGTACTTTCTTTCCAGTATTTTTTGTTATCTTAATATATTTTATATGCTTTTCTTCTCTTGAACTCCCTTGGTTATTGCTAACACGTTCCTCTTCTTGCTCTCTTAGTAAGCCTTAATCTGACAGTTTTTCTTCTTAGTACTGTTTTTTAATATGGGACTGGGGGAAGGTGGTCTTTATTTATTTATTTACTTACTTACTTACTTATTTTTTTCTCTGTTGCCAGTAAAGACCTGTGGAGCTCAGAGTTTTTTGTGTTTTTTTAAAATTCTCTCTTGTTACCACACGTACAAATTGCTACTGTCTGTCTCTGCTATTAGACAGCACCTACCTGTGATGCCTGGTGCTACTGGGGTTGTCATCTGATGAAAATACAGATTCCTTCCTCCCCACCTTGGCCTATTTGTTTGCTTACTCACCTGTCATATATTTCCTACCCTCTAAATCGGAGACCAAACTCTCTAATCTTTCAGTACGATACAGTGCACTTCCTCCCTGCTTGGGACCTTTGATCATAAAAGGACTGGAAAGAGCAAACAGCTGTAGCTCTTTGTGTAGATATGATCCTGACCTTGCTTTCTTCCATATTCATTTTCTTTTCACTGATGGCATCAAAAAGAGCTGGACATCTCATCTTGTTTATGCCTATGGACAGCTACTCTAACAACTTATAACTGGAGCAAGCTTTTGGAGTTAATGTTTTGCCTATTAACAGACACCTCTCTCCCCACGACATAGAAGCAACAATCAATCCAGACTCCCTGAGACCCAAGGTTTTTAATGAGGCAGCCTTTTAGCTGGGGAGCTGGGGAACGAGGGAGCACAAAAGAAGGGATTTTTCATGGGAGACAGCAGTCAAAGCAGGTTGGGTTACCTCTTCCTTCTCTAAGAGGAGAAGCTCAACTCTAACAATGACTCAGACAAGGCAGGGGGACAGTGAAAACAGCTGAGTGCAGCAACACCACACTGTGTGTGTACATTGACTCTGTGTGCACCACAAGGAGCTATTGACACAAGAAGTTTTTCCTGAGAGAATTCACAAAAGTTCCAAACCAGCAAAAAAAGAAGAGGCACCGAGGAAGAAAGCAGAAAAATTTGTGTCTTAAAATAAGAGAAGAGAACAGAGAAGCCAGAGTAGAAAAATGAGCAAGAATGACGTGCAGTAAACCGCGAGAAGAAGTTAAGAAAGAATGGCACTCAGGAAGAAGGGAGAGAGTTGAGGTTCACACGAAAAAGTAAGTCTGCCTGACTGGGAAGGATAATCAAGAAGGTTCTCTCCAGAGGTGATATAGAAACTAGAAGAGTAAATTGCATGCCAGGGAGTGTAGGGTAGGTTGGGGGCTGGAAAGGCAAGTGAAGAATCTACTGCCTATCTTCAGTACCAAGAGCATTGTCAGATCAAGGATGTTTCATTAGGAAAGACACTCGAAGTGAGTTATCTGTCAGATATCTTCAGTAGGAAAATGCGAGTACTCAGAGATTAATGAAGCTACTTAAGGAAGTCACCTGAACAGCAGAGCACGCAGACTGCAAAGCGAAAGAAAGAGATTGCAAGGAAAGGCTGGAGACTTAACTGAATGAGCAAACACCTCAAACTATGTTATTCAGAATGAAGCTGGAATTCAAAGAACAAGAAAAGGGTCTGAACAGTAAAGAAAGCTATTTCCTCAGGCAGGAAATACAGGGAGAAAGTGAGAATCCTCCCAAAAGGAAAGTTTTCTGGAAAATTAAGCTGAGTTAAACCTTGCAAAGGAGATTAAAACAAATAGCAGCCATTTCAACAGCTGTCTAAATAAAAAGAGAACATTGAATGAAAAAATGGATCTGCTATAGAGGGAGAACGTAGCAGAGATTAAAGATGACCTACAAATGGCCAAAACTAAATGAATACCTTTGCCTTCATTTTCAATGAGGATGGCATGAGAGGAAAGGGTAACTAGTGGAAAAGCAGGGATTAAAACCCATCGCATTCATTGTACAAGTAGAGCTCAGATGGTGTAGCGTGCACAAGTAAGGGAGATGAATACCTTGGAATTTGAAGGCACTATTCCACTTGGAACAAACACTCTGATAACAAGCATTCTTAATTTAGATATCAGGTTACAAGTAATACCAGGTCTGCACCCTACTTCTATTCTCAGTCTCAATTTCCTTTCCTGCATCTTTCCCAACCATCCGTTCATCTTCCCCTTCAGTTGCCCCTGACTTTTTAACACAGACAGCACAATACCTTTTCTCTATTTCTGTTCCATAAACCCACTAATTCACCCGAGAATTTTGGTGAACAGTTTTTCAACAACATTCAGTATAGGATGGTGTGAAATGTTTTGGGAAGATGACTCAAGTCTGGCAAAACTATAAGCTCATGAAAAACACTATGACAGAAAGGTTTCTAGGATTATAATAATGTAATAAAGCTAGATATTAGATCAGTTACGAAAATATCTTGTCTTTGATCGCACAGAATTTCAGTGAGGGGTGCTCTGTTTGAGTACATTATCTTTTCTCTCAGTAAACCATTCCAAGTCACAAAAATGCAAGAAAGGAAACGCTTTCAGCACCCCACCTCCAGCTAAATGCCTCCTTATAAGTCCAGCCCCACAAATAATGTGAAGGA
Organism: Tauraco erythrolophus; assembly: GCF_009769465.1. NCBI lineage: Eukaryota > Metazoa > Chordata > Aves > Musophagiformes > Musophagidae > Tauraco > Tauraco erythrolophus. The sequence continues at coordinate 39,174,761 of NC_141467.1, forward strand.
TGAGGTTCTGACAGAGTTAATAACAAAGAAGCTGTACAATTTATATTGAGCTGACTGATTTGAGAAACACCATGCCCCCTTCCTTCTCTCCCAGAGAATTTAATTTTCATGTTCGTTATCATTAACTATTCTCTGTTAGTTACAAGCCACGAGCAGAGTTTATTTTACATCTTCTATATTCCTTCTTCCTCAGTGGTACTTAACGAGTGGAAGGGGCTGGAAACTTGTTCTCAGCCAAGCCAATATCCTATGAGTTATAAACGACATTTCATCCTCATATGCAGATTTTTCTGTGCCTAAGTGAATTATTTACAAGGTACAGCTTGTGGGCTCCAACAATCAGCTGCCAGAGATTTGCACCTACACTGAGTCCCTGCTCTCCTGCTGGGAGAATGTGAAGTTTTCCATCGCCCTTTCAGATCTGACGACTTAACAGAGAATAGCTTTTCCTGAAACTGGCACTGCCTTTCTTGGGATGGTGGCTGACTAGGCTTTGCTGAGGGAGAGAGAATAATGGTGAGCTGAAACACCAAGAGTGACTGCTTCAGTAGCTTAAAATAGTCTCTTCTTTTTCCTTGTGCATGCAGCTGCAAATCAGAAGTATCATGATCATTTAAATATTGTACTTCCAGTCCTGTATGCATAATGTTGAAGGCAGTCATAGCATTGTTCTTTCTCTTTAATAAGGAAAAAGTGTATAGAAATTGAATGCTACTATGATCAACAAAGCAGCAGGGAGGTAGATAAGAAAGATAAGGTAATTGTTGAGTTCCCTACCAAAGCCTACCTTCAGATTTAAGAGAAATGGTCCAGGAGAAAAACTTTAAAATCATATCAGATATTTGAAGTAAATTGGGAGATATTTTGAAAGCTGTGTTGCTCTTGCTGAGTCTTTTCATGTAAGATAGTATTGCGGAGAGTAAAGCGTCTTAAAATAGGGTCATACTAACAAGAGCAACGACACAATGTGGTGCTGCATCGTCAGCAGCCAAGTAGCTCCGGCCAGCGTGAGTGTGGAGAGCATGTGGCTCCTTCCTGACACCGCAGGTGGGCTTTCTTTCTCCTTTGTAGTCTTCATAGCTTCTCACTAGCTTTCGTTACTTCCATAATGTTTAGAAAAATAATGATGTCTACACTTGGGTGAAAAAAAAAAAAGAACTATTTTGCAACTTAATCTCTCAAGAAAAGCAGTAAAAGCCATCTACACGGTACATGTAGGTAGAAAAACAAGGTAAAAGAGTCATTTGGGGGCAACAATCCATCAGAGGCAGAAAAACAGCCCAGAAGACACAATAATGTTTTTCCTATTTAGGTATCCTTGATCCCGAAATACCCAATGTGATTCTCTCTTTCTTTTCATTTGAATCTCCGCTGACAGGATATAATTTGCTGCTTATTCTTTTTCCTCTCATCTAGTTTATTTGTTATAATATTAGAGTGTAAAATTGTTTGCGTATGCTTTTACCTAACCAACCTCCTGGGAAAAAAAGACTGTCAGGCTCCTGCCACTGATGGGTAGATAAAATACCGGTGCTTCAGTCCCCTCAGGTCACATGTGGTAGAGTTTCATGTAGAGGCTAAACATTCAGTAATACTTTTCAGTAAAATATTTTCACCTTTCATGGCTTTGGAACTTGATCCAGCTTGTCAGTTCAACGCATGCGTATATACTTAATTATATGGTATGCAATTCTCATTGACTCTACTAGTCAACATGTGTGTTGCTGAATTTGGGACCTACATCTACACCTGAGGCTCATTGTCAGTCTGTTAATGTCCAGCTGTGTCTACTGCTGCCTCCATGAGACCCTAACAGCATCATCAACATCCTTTGCCTCTGAGATGAGTGCGGGAAGCACAGCAGAGCTAATCACTTGTTCTCCAAAGCATGATGTGTGGCAAGAAAGCCTAGAGTGGCTTTGAGAGAGAAATATCCCTAGAAAGTAGTTAGAATCTTCCTGCAGGAAGGAAAAGTTTTATTCTACATCATTCCCCTTGCTGATAAAAGGTTTGCAGTTTTGTTCAGAATCTTCCCAAGCATACTAGTAAATACCTTTTTTCCTTTAAACCAAAGAACAGTAAAATGGCAATTAATTTGGACTAGCTAAAATATAGAATTACTTAGTCATAAAATGGACCATAAAAGTACTACATTGTTGAATCCGTTTCATTAGTAGCAGGTACATAAAAACTGGTTTAGTGTATAAAGACGTAAGTATTGTTCTTCATTGTTTTCAAATGACAGTGGCTTACTTTTTCTTATTTTTGCAAATCAGACCTCTGAGCAACGTTACTCCACCAGTTGTTTAGACTTCTCTTCATTGTGTTATCCACATTATCCTAGCTTTGGCCTGAAACAGCTCAAAAGCATCAACATAACTTAAGAACCCAAAGCCAAAAGCTGCAGGTCACATAAACCCAGACTGAACGTAGCAGGTAGGTAACTTTATCTTGATAGGCGTGTAGCTTTTTTATATATTTTTTTTTAAACTAAAATTTGGGGCTGTTGCAGACAAATTGCAAAGTTAAGGAGTAGAGGCAATCCTGTGGAGCTGCCTTCCTAACTTTCATCTCGTTATTTGTTTGCTGTTTTCAACCAAAAAGCTCACAAGACTTTCAAGATACACACATCTTAACTATAAAGTGCATCCTATGAAAAAAAAAAAAAAAAAAGAAAAGAAAAGAGGAAAAAGAAAACCTTAGGAGATGAGGGAACTTGTTTTCCTGGAGATTTTAATCGATGGTAAATCCAGTGCACCTGCCTTGCAATGTCACCCATTCCTGTGAAACTTAACATTCTTCAATGATCAAGAATCCAAACTGGCATAAAGAACTTATTCATTAGAACATCAAAACTGTAGAAATATTTTCAATTGTTGGTATAACTTTTTCTTGGAAGTGCTTTCACTTATTTCATGACCACCTAAGGCTCCCTAAGGAACACAGCAACACAGTTTGAGACATCTCTGTGATGTTCTGTACATCATACAGTTGCTAACAACCTGTCAAAGTCATCGTGACACCAAACTGAGAAGCTGATGGTTTTGGTAACGTATTAGCAGAGATGAAAAAAGATGGTCCTCATTATTGTAATAAAACCAACAGAGACACGCTGAGAATCAATTACTGATTCTGTGACCTGTTGAACTAACCCTCAGTCAAGTGGGGAACTGCACCGAGCATCTTACATTATCAAATGATTTAGGATGGAGCACTGTCTGAAGACTTGCAACAAGTCAAGGCAAATAGGTTTCCTTAAATTGTAGCTTGCTTAATTACCTTGTTCCTGAGCACAAAGATCAAATTGAGCAACTTAAGGTGCTGAAGCACTCTGCCAGCTGGACATGAAAAGGAAATAATTAACACACACAAGAGCTAAGTTTAAGGATGAGACTCCTACTGACAACAGCAAGGAGATCCAAAGTTAAGACAGACACTGTGTCCTTGACTGGATCCATGTGTCTGGGATTTGCAGCACATATTGGATTGGAGAAGAGCACCATGTGTTGCAGCCATTTCAGGTAAGCAGATGGCTTTTTAAAGCACTCAGCGTAGGGAAAGCAAAGCCCTTTCAAAGACTGGCATTTCACTCTCATTATTTGTCACAAACTGTTCTACCTCTTGCCTTTGCAATGCCCAAGTATCACCAAGGAAATTCCCTCTCACAGAAGGCACCGTGCAGACATATGAAAAAAAGTTATGTTCCCTGATACAATGAGATGACCAGTGAGGCAGGAAATTCATAATGATATTTCATGTTTTGAAAGCAATGCCCAACATTAAATAGCTTCTCTTTGCAAAATCTCAGTCTCGAGAGAGAAAGCTGAAGTCAATGAAAACTCTGTTTGGTGTCTACCTACAATTCTCAGGGCCTTCACGCCCACAGCAGCATCTTTTTTCCTGCTCTGAGCATCTCCCAAAGATAATGTCTTTGTCTCATAAGCAAATCCAGCAATGATAAGGTGCAAAGAAAGTGTTTACCAAGAAGACCTGAACCTAGGAGCTCAACTTTCATCCATTACTTCCTGCATTTTTTAATATGATATCTCGTGCCTGGCTGGACAGTCACCCAAGATGAACACAAACAGACACCTCATTTTTTGGAGGATGGACTCTTTGGAGTACTGCGCACTACAGATTTGTTATGATCAGAGGGGCCAGATGTCACCAGCTGAGCCGCTCATTTGATGCTACACCATTGCTCAGTGCTGCTGCCGTATATACTGCCCTGCCCTTACGGTGGCTGCTGTGATTCATTGAAAGTAATATCATCCCAACTCCAGGGAATCTTCCAGGCATGATTTTCTAACACAGCATGACCCATTAAAAATAACTGCCAGGAATCCTGCGCTTTATAAAAGGGCATCTTCATTAGCTCTCGCGGTGGGTCGCCAGAAAGTCCCAGGCGCTACAGTAGTCATGGGGTAATTTGTAGTTATCAGAAACATTGCATTTAATGTCTTTATTCCTGTGGAGCTGGAACCCACTGGTTACTAAACACAGACTCCTCCTCTTAAATCACAGAAATTAAAGAGGGAAAAGATCCATCAGATTATTTTGTCAATCGGCTCTTTGAATGCAAAATTGGCAAATGTATAGTCTTCACCACCAAGACGTTCGGTGCCAGAGACACTCACCACTGTGCTACAGGCCACTTCACTTATCAGTGCCTACTAGTGCTTGGCCTTTCTCCTAAAACAATGAATTCCTGGGTACGCTGTGCAGCACTTCGTCCTCCACATAGAGCTTCATCCAAAGAACAGACTCTGAATGACTGCAGTGGTCTGTGGATTGGGTCTCTCACCTGCTCTATTTATTCTTCCAAATATAATGGAATAGGAGCTGATATTTTACTTGGATAGTTAACCAGAACTATTCCAGATTTCTATTTTTATCAGGTCAAATGGAAAACTCCTTTTTTCCGAAGACTAAACAAACCTTCCACATAATTTAAAACAAAAATATCAGCTTTAGTTCTGCATGAACATGTTCTACATGGGCATCAATTGTCAACAAATCTTAAGTACTCCCATTCCTTATTAAAACAAGTACATAACTCCCTGAATATCTGTCCTGCTTCCCAGTGCTGGAGCTCATTCTGTGGTGAGTTGGTGAGGGCAAAGCCCACCAAAGAAGAAAAGAAACACGTGACAGATGTCACACATGAGCTTATCACCCTGGTCCTCACATGCTATGGTGATGGATGTCCTACAAAAAACACCCCAGAGTAGAGTAGAAAAGCTCTGGTAACTAGCATTAATAGAGACCTGGGCTCAAAAACACATTTTTCAACCCCTTCTAGTAAAAGTATTTGTTCTTGTACTCTCAGTTGAGCGTTGACTCAAATGCAGTGGCCCAAGAGAAGCTATGAAGCGTAGATTCTCTACAGCATTGAGTATGAGCTATAATGCTTTGGGCCATAGCAGCAATTCATAACAATGAGCAATAAAAAATAAATTCCAACACGTCTTGCTCTGCAAGGGTGTGGACTGAGTTTCAGTTCAAGCTCCTTGCAGGACTGAAAGAAAGGCCTTTAGGCCGCATTGCAGTTTCTGAATGATGTCCAAGAATGAGTCCTACTTCTGTGGTGAGTATATCAAATAGGGAGCAATTCTTTCCATTATATATTACTTCCCCAGTCATTATGAAATCATTTGCTATTCACTGTGATAACACTAATCATTAATGCACTCATTTGGCGTTCGTATGACTTGTCTTATGCACTTCCCCAGGAATCCCATTGTAATTAACCATTAGTTAATGTAAATAATAATGGACGTTTAAACTAAAGTGTTACCAGACAGGGTCAGTAGTAGCAGAGAATCAATGTGTTCATGAAACCAGTTAGAGTCACTTCAAAAAGCTCCTCTAATAGTAATGAAAGCCTAATAGTAAATATGTCACTTAATCAGAATCAAGGGCAGTTAAAAGCATTTTACAGCATTTCATCTGAAAAACATATTCAGCATTCCCCCCTTCTTTCTGCATCTCTTGAAGAGCGGACACATGGACAGCTTTCCTCTTACGTAGTAAACAGGTGAAGATTATTACTAAACTTTTCTCTACACAATATTATATACTGCATCAAATATACCAACAAAGTGTCAGGTGTGTTGGCATGTTGCATACGTCCTACAATTAATGGATCACTGATTGCCTTAAATCAAGGAAAAGAACAATAAAGATAAGTGAGCCTATGAGAAGTTAAACTAGTTTTACTGTTTGCATTGCATCAGTCCTTGAATAAACTATAGTAATGAACTGTAATAGAATGGGATCTGGCATAATACCTCTCCCCTGCCAGACTTTTATTCCTGGAGATGTTTTAAAGCTGAAATTCAGTGACCTTTGTACAAGTGACACAGATCTAGCTTTCTGGTAAGAAGCCACAAATTATCATTGAGTGGAGCTGTGAGGACAATTTCTTGCAGAAAGCAAAAGTAGCAAAACTTGATGTTTTGCCAGCTTTATAAAAGGCCAAAAAATTTCACTTTTCAGCCAGGGCACTTATGTGAATTATTATCATAAGAAAGAACTGCCTTTTGCCAACTGTAATAGAAATGGGAACTTTTCACTGTCATATGGTGTGCTAGTCAGGGTTCCTGTAAATAATAACAATAACAAAGTCTACCTCAAGAACACAGTGGAAATACAATGACAATACTCGAAGCTCAACAGTCACTTTCCAGTTAATATAATTTCACTTTCCTCGGTAATTAAAGAACATTAGTCATTAATACCAATGACTGATTTCACATTATCAAGAATCCTTACCACACAAACTCCTCACAAACATGGGAAACTAAAATTTGCTGGAAAAACATCGCAGATTTAAAATTACTGTTTTGTTGCTGTTGTGATTGCTTCAGCTTGTAACTACAGAGCAAAAGGATGCTTTACTTGCTTTTGGGAAGTCAGAAAGAGAAGAAGCTTGAAGGAGAACAGATTTAAATTAGATCTTAGGAAGAAATTCTTCAGTATGAGGGTGGTAAGACTTTGGAATAAATTGCCCAGAGAAGTTGTGGATGTCCCCTCCCAGGAGGTGTTCAAGGCCAGGTTGGACAGAGCCTTGAGTAGCCTGATCTAGTTGAGAGGCGTCCCTGCCCATGACAGGGAGGTTGGATTAGATGATCTCTAAGGTCTCTTCCAGTCTATGCCATTCTATGATTCTATGATTCTATGAAACACTGGGGCGGATAGATACATAGGGCTAGTTCCTGCCAAGATAGAAAATAAGGCAAAATTCAGCCAATTTGGGATTAAACAGTAGCAAACTGATTAGGCAGTTTCTTTTCTTTTTAAAGCTTACAATTATTGGTATCCCTGGCTAGTTAGAAACTTTCAAAGACCAGTTTCATGGCTTCATAATGAAGTTCTGTAATGAAAAATGTGACAGTTCATCATGAGGTGCTTCTTTGTTGGGCAATTCCTTGGGAAACTTCATTTAAAAAAATTCAAAATCAAAAAAACTATGAGAGTAGTGTGACTGAGCTTGTGCTTCCCTATTCTCTCTGGAAGGAATAAAGTCCTCTATTTTCAGGTATTTTCATGAGATCTCCTCCACTATACCATTGCAGGAGCAGGGTTTTGCTCTTCCACGTTCCAGCTTTTTAGTTTACAACTGCGAACAGTCCCAGACTGTGAGGCACTTTGTAAAAATCCGGTTATGAAATGGAAAACATAAAGAAGAATTGGATATTACTCTTCATCTGAAACTAAAGATTTTCTTCTTTTGTCTATTTAAGCTTATCTCTGAAAGACATGCAATAGAAATCTTTAATTACTCAGAAAGGTCAGGCTTCAAAATTGTGTATTTAATCTGGATTTAAAGGAGCATTTTCTGAACAGATGTGCTGGTATGCAAACACCTGCTGCTTCCTTTCTCCTGAGCATGCCTAATTTTAGTTACTTACTTTTTTTTTTCCTCCTCTTTGTTCCTGTTACCGAGGTTTCATTTAGGTCTTTCTGATCCTGGGTAGTGCTTTTGCTGTTTCAACTGCACTGGACCAGTGGAATATCAAAAGAAACCCTGTGGACTAGTAGGACTTTCAGCAGAGTGGATAATTTCTCTTCCTTAGGGGCTGCTCTTTTGGGGCTTGAGGCAAATGGTCGTGGCCTGCTTCATCCTTACCTCACCACTATGCCTATCTCAGCCATACCACTCCCAATGGAAAGTGATGCCACCACTATCAGTGCAAAGATTGCCACTAATTGCAACAGGTCCTTGGTTCCACTTGTGTTGAACTGATTGCACTTGATCTTGTTCCTCAAGGCAGTCAAACTGGGCTGAGGAAAAACATTTTTCTCTTTACCAACAGAAGACTAGTTCGATGCGGTAAGTTTTTCATAATTTCTTTCTCAATACATGCTACAAAACTGATCATAAATAGTCTCTGGGTGCAATAAAATTGGGAGCCAGGCTTCTAGAGCAAGAGGGGAGAAGGAGGAATCTGGCAGCGAGTTTGGAGCCATCCCAAATATTGGGTGGTGGGTGGCAGGAAAGCGAAAGCCATCTGGTGGCTCAGATTTCCTGTATAAGGAGGTCCTCTGGTTTTGAAAATGTGGGCCTCAGCTCCTCCGGGGGACAAATGCTTGCAAAATGAAAAAGGAAATGTAATGATTTGCCTGTGAATTTTGGTACGTGATACAGTAAAAACAGGGTTTCTAATAATGACATTTCTACATTTCTTCATTATGAGTCATGAGTAAACATGACATTTCTGCAACGCGATCTAGATATGTGATCAAAGATTAAAATGGAGCCATTTTAATAGTTTAATTATTCCAGCACTGTCAGGCTTCAGAGTCTGTTATGCCAACACCCAGTGCAGAGCAAATAATTTGTAACAAAGAATTTTATCAATTTTAGCTGCTTTTTCCTCCATGCGAACTGTGTGTGAATGGGTCATTATTTTCTCAGATTTGCTCATTATTTGAAATGATCCACAATGAATAATTTATACTAATATTTCTTGTTCTGCAGCTTCTTCACCACCACTTTGTCGCTGCCTGGGCTAGTTTTGTCTGAACAAACAAATCACGTGGCATCGTTTCTGCTTCCAGGTTGGCTGAGAAGTGCTATGCTGAGTAGAGTACTCCCATTTACGAGTTTTATATGTGCTTTCTGCAAATATGCCCGTTCTCCATATAAAAATGTTGTTTCCATAAGCACTCCTATGAGTCAATTCATTCATTATGATGTTCATGGGGAGTGAATAGGAGTGCAAACTCAGCAAAAAGATTTCAAAGTTTTATCCCGGCATTTATTTTGCTGATTTTCTTTTTTCTCTTTTTTTAGTTCCTAGCCCATTCTTGCACCCTCTTTGGCTAAAAGGCCTTTATAACTGGAGGAGTGTCAGCGGATTTATCTAGGTGCAAACATTTTGTACGTTAGTATAAATCAGAAGGGAAGAGCTTTCTTCAACAGTCAGTGACATACAAATTACTGGTATTTCAGGCCAGGGCTGGGTGCTCCAAAAGAGTTAGGAATAAGTCCCCTTGTTAGTCCAGCAGTTTCAAGCATTCAACAGCATATGTCTCATAAAGCATTTGACGTGATAATTAGGAAGCAATCCCAGATAGTTGGGTATCTGCCCTATTATCCACCAGAATACCCATGCTATTATCCACCAAACCTATTAATACAATGTGGGTAAGATGTGAGGACAATCCTTTCTTAATAAGGTAAACTTAAAGAACTCAGCCCTAATGTAGATTGACTAAATCCTCCTTTGCTAATTTTGCATGTCTTCTCCGTGCATCTACCTGGAGATCTTGCTTTTCATGCTGTCTGTGGCAATCAGTCCAAATTTCAAATACTCTACCAGTGAGACAATTTGGCTTGTGTATTCCCTAAACCAAGCCATTCAGTCATGACCCTTTGTTCTGGAAATAGTTATAATCTAGCACGTTTATGAAGCATGGAAGATATCAGCGGCAGGTGTCTCCTCCACAGACTGTGTAAGCCTTGCTACAGTAAAACTCAGTTTGATTTGTAAATCAGGCAGCCTGAATAACCAATTTTTTCAGCATCTCCTCAGACACCAATACAGTCCTCAAACTTCTGAGGTCTCACAGGAGTGCTATCCCCTGTCGTGAAGCAAAGAAACCCAATATTTATGCTGGAAACATTCCCTTTGCAGTTCATGTTTGGAAGCAACCCAAAAGCAAAGAGAGATGGACTTGGAGCAATCTGCCCATCAATTAAGGTTATTGAATAATTCCTAAATTCCTGGTCTGCCAGAACAGCCACTTGTAGCGTGGCTCTGGCCATAAACCCCAGGGTGAGGGGTGAGGCACAGGGCAGAGGGGAGCACACAGCTTGCTGCTTCGTTTCGACTTTGTACACTGCTTGGTGCACAGGGGCTCCAGTACCAGCCAAAACTGCTTTAGAGAGTGCCTGTTCTCTGTGAGTCACTGAGGGTGAGTCACACACACCAACACAGGATCAGAAAGCCTTCCATTTTGCAAATGGTAAGTGATGACGACAGTTAAGCAAGGGAGTCCACTGTGACTCTCCTATTCCAAGATGTGTCATTATAAGCCTGATGGAGCGCCTGCAAAGAAAATACTGTGCTCCAACTGCTTCGTTAGTTGTCCTTTGCTGGATAAAAGGAACATCCATACACATTTTAAGTTTCATCTTCACATTCTTTTATGCTTTCATCCTCAGAGGAGTGACTATGGAAAATGTCTGTAATGCAGCTACATCCATCTATCAGCCTACTTTTGCCTACTTCATCCCAGTAATAGCTAATACCAGTGGTTATGCAGACCCCTACAATAGTACCTCCAGGAACAAAAAAAAAATGTGGGTTTGAAAGACTTTTTTTAAATGACTAAAGAATATTTTTTCATTTTCCACCCTCTACAGATGCCATTTTCTACTGATGAGTACCTCTAAATTTTGCCCTTGAGTCATTATACACACAGCGTAAGTATGTAAGATGCTAAACCCAACAGGCCATTCTACCCACCAGATGCAAAAGTTTCCCTTCAACATCTACAACGCCAGGCATATGTAAATACAAATCTAATTGTATATTAGGTGTTAGTATCTAAGTATATCTGTAAGTATCTGTAATCAAGTATCTGTAATCTGTAATCAATTTTAATCAAAGAACACATCAAAAAATGCAGAAAATATTGACCAGAAAATGAGCAAAGATAAGAAATCAGAATTAGGGTCAGTAACAAATCTTTATTTGGCTTCTTTCTACCTATTTGCTGTGGCACAGTCCTTAATTAAACGATCATGTCCTATTTTTCTTCAATACCTTCCTCTTAAGAAGAATAGGGCTTATGAAACTGGGCGACTCTTCAGTATTACATTTTATCCTCATCATCCAGTGTCCCCATTCATGCACTGTCCAGCTCTGTACTGGATACAAAATTATTGTTTTCCTCTCACCTTCTACTTGTGGTGGTGCCATCATTAAGAGTTTACCTTCATGATACTACTGTGAAGAAATGTGAAATCACTGTTTCTGGCTGACATGCATAAAAACTGAGACAGAGATTAATATAAAAATTTCAAATGTGTCATTTAATTTGGGATTCCCAACTCGAAAACTTACAGTCTGATTTTTAGAGTATTTTGCAGGTTCACGATACTTTCTTTGTTCAGAGCAGAGGTCATATTGACCTCATGCATGTCTGTAGGAAGTCAGCAGCTCTAATGACCAGAGCTCTAATCCCAGAAAATCACTCTCCCCGTGCAACACCTTTTTTGAAGCAACTTGCCTGTCATCAGTTCCAAAACTATGGAAATGAAGCCAGAGTAGAATTGAGTTACTCTGCATGATGCCCGCCTTTGACAGAGCTCTACAGACAGCCCTTTTCCTCCCCACTTTCCCTGTCCCAGGCACGAGACATTTTTTCATTACCACAACACATAAGCAAGGAGGATGTCCGCCTACAGTCACCACATTGTTCAGATACATCACCACAGCACAGGATGTCCTTTGCTATGAACCAGACATGTGTCTTAAAATGAAAAGTAATTACATCACAGAGACACTGTTATGCAGAATAGGAACTAGAGTGATGATTAAGTTTGAGGACACAGTGCCTGGCATTTTCTGACATTCTTCTTTTGAGCTCTCACCCACAGTGTAACACATAAGTCGTTCTTCTTGGACTTGTGTGTTTTGCTCAATTCATAGAATCATAGAATCATAGAATCATAGAATGGTTTGGGTTGGAAGGGACTTTAAAGATCATCTAGTCCCAACCACCCTGCCACAGGCAGGGACACCTTCCACTAGACCAGGTTGCTCAAAGCCTCATCTGACCTGGCCTTGAACATTTACAGGGATGGGGCAGCCACAGTTCCTCTGGGCAACCTGTTCCAGTGCCTCACCACCCTCAGAGTGAATAATTTCTTCCTTAGATCTAATCAAAATCGACTTTCTTGCAGTTTAAAGCCATTGCCCCTTGTCCTATCACTGCACACCCTTGTAAAAATTCCCTTTCCGTTTTTTTTGTAGGCCCCCTTTAGGTACTGGAAGGCTACTAGAAGGTCTCCCTGGAGCCTTCTCTTCTCCAGACTGAACAACCCCAACTCTCTCAGCCTGTCTTCATAGGAGAGGTGCTCCAGCCCTCAGATCATTTTTGTGGCCCTCCTCTGGACCCACTTCAACAGCTCCACGTCCTTCTTGTGTTGGGGACCCCAGAGCTGAACACAGTACTCCAGGGGGGGGGTAACTTCCAACCTATTTGGTTTACCTTTATTAATTTCTCTTACTTTTCTGTCCCTCTCTTATACCGTCATTGAACAAAGTCAGTTCTTAGCATGGAAATCACCACATAAACAGCTTAGGCTTACTTGATGAGGTCTAAACAACTGACAGGAGAGTCTTTCCGTAGACCATGTTTAGCAATCTTAACTTCAGCCATCGGTATCGTTGTGATCTATAGTTTTCCTTTTCAGCTGAGTTGGCCTGAAAAACAGCATTACTGAAACAAGCAGAGTTTGAAAATCCAGCCCATCACCATGTATGATTTCTTTTGACAGGATACTGTTAAGACTTTCCATTTCATCTGCCTGCCTCTATGCAGGGCCCCTCCACCAAGACATCTGCATTGGAAAGCATTTACTACATGCATAAGGTTTTTCTCTTGCACTCCCTAGGGTAAACAATATCACCGAGAATCTCAAAACAACCCCACTTAGCTTCATGGCAATGGGGTATCTGAATCCCTTAAGCAGCTTTGACAATCTTGACTTGCAAGCACTATTGTTTGAAAACTATGACAGTCTGCCTTGGTGGTGGTATGCATACTAATGATAAAATGCAGCATATATGCATTGGCCTTTTAACTTAGGCTTGACTGGAGACTTAGCAAACCTATATTCCAGCAAAATTGATTGCCTGTGAGCACAACAGTGCAAAGGTCAGAGAAGGAGGCCTTCCTACTGTTGAGGCAGGACTAAGCTAGGATTACAGTCTTTTCATCTGGTGTGTACTAAATTTAAAAAAACAAACACAAACCAAAAAATACCACCCCAACAATGTGCTTGATGAGTTTAAGATCTACAGGAAAATATTTAATGTTGCACTACAATGAAAGGAATTGGTATGAAGCATAAATGGCAAAGCAGTGAAAAGAACTGACACAAAGCATACTGGCGTGTACAGCAACACCCACACAATCAAACGCATTCAAGGAAATTAAAAAAAAAAATCAAATGACTAAAGATCTGGCTATGCAAGGGAGTTGTATAGCAAAAGTAATTTCCATTCGCAGCTATCCCAGGGATTTGAATGAGCTGGAATTTCAGGAAAAGGTTGAATCAATTGGCAAAAAGAAAGAAAAGAAATTAGGGGTAGAAAGAGAACTCAAAAATACAATCAAATACTTCACTCAACATTTTTAGTTCATCTGTATTTCAGTGCTCATATTTGGAGGTGCATTTGACCCCAAAACTTCAAATTTTGATATCTTTAGGTTTTAGGGTTCTTCAAAATTAATGAGATATTACAGCCAAGTTTGTATTTGGCTTCTGTCCCAAGAAAAAAAAAACGTAAAGCCAATCTTTTCCAAACTTTGGCTGTTCAGTTTAACGTCCCAGTTTGGATTCAAATCCAGCCTTTCAACTCAGTCTTTACTTATGTCACCTCGTATCATGTCACAAAGCAAGCGCACACAGCTGAATGCAATGTAATAATGAGACAAAATGTAATGAAGTACTGTGTAACGCACCTCACACCATAACACCGCAGCAAATGAAACGCTTTTTTTTTTTTTTCCATTTTGTAGGCCTGCTAATTCTACTGTGCACTGAAGATTTTTGGAAATTCAGGGCATAAAATGCAGGAATGCCCAGCAAGCGCCATGCACTTCCATGACAGCATTTGTCTCTTAGTTACAGCAAGGGTAATGCTATCAGCACCGAGCAACCCGAATGAAAATTATCAATTGGTTACCAAGAAACCTAATGATTTCATCAATAATATTTTACCAGTTACAAAGGTCATTTGGAGAAGTAATGCCACACAAAACGTGCTTGTGAAGTGGGTGATGTGTGGGTGGCTGTTAAGGGTCAACACTTCATTTCTCATTTCTTTAATTGATACTTCTGAATGAGTATTAATTGAGCTGCAATGAGAAGAGTGTGCAGTTTGACAATGCAAGTGACAGGATGGAAGTGCCATTTGCAGAGTGTATATAACCACAGCTAACACCCTCAAAGCGTTAATTCCATTTTATGTCTTTCACATTTAATAGCAAATTTGCCATTTAATCTTTAAGACAGAAGTTACTTATTCTCAATCTACCTCTCACTTGCACTGATATAATCTCATGCCACTCAGACTGGCCTGTGGCATGAAGCACATCACACTTTCAAATCAGGTCCATTTTTTCATTAGCTCATATCCTTCCTGAGATGCCCTCCTTTACAGATGGCTGATCAGCAATCAACACTAGTTTGTTTCAATCAGAAAAGCAGCCGTAACTTCTCATTTAAAGACTGTTCCTGGAGAAGCGCATTAGTCGAAGGCATAAAGCTGGCACTGGGGCAGCAGTGACTCTCACAACCGATTTCTTTTTAGGATTTTTTTTAAAGAGATAGACCTCTTTTTCTGTGGAGACCTGTTTTTTATTTTAAAATGAAGCGTAATGAAACCCATGCCTTGTCTTGTCAGGGGGGAGCCCTTCACGTAGCGTGGGCAGGTGCCAATAGACTGTAAATCTGAAGAGTGAATACAATAGGTAGGAAAAACCCAGCGGGGAGCCAGGGAATAGCTCCCATATGTACGTGCTGACACTTTCTCCCTCCCTGTTACTCCTCCAGCAGTGCAGTGTGTTGCCCTTTGAGCCTACTTGTCTGAGGTTAAGCATTTACACTCTTCCAGAGGACAGTCAGTCCACTCAGGGAGATACTGACTTTCGTAGCAGGAGACTTCAAAATGATTTCCTCTCTGCTTGGGCAGCTCAAAAACACGCGTGCACAGAAGCAAAGGTCAGATGTCATCCAAGTGGCGGGAGAGTGCCAGCTAAATGCTCAGGATATATTTTTATATTGGCCTCAGCTCAGCCTCCAATTCTGCAGGAATCTGCTTGGCACCCACAATTCGCTCCACTGCATTAACCCTAGGTGCAAATGATAGGATTTAGCCTTCCAAGCACTGACTTGTGGGTGCAGTCAGATAGCTAGATAACTTAATGATATCATTTGCACTCAGTTAACTGCAGATAGAAAAGAAACCTGGAGTGGCTGGAAAAAGAGAAAGAGAGAGAGAGATCTTTTTTCCCCTCTTCCCCCCTCCTCAAAATCAGATTTATCGCACTCAGTGAGGAATTGCTTTTTAGCTTGCAGTCCAGAAAATACAGAGCTGCTTCTCGCTTCTTTCCCTGTGGTGGCCATTTGCAGTTGAGCGCATCAGTCTCCTGTTCAGCCTTTTTCATTCTGTTTGCAATCCACAGGCTACTCACTTCTCTTTCCTTACTCACTGCTTTCTCCTCCTTCATTTCACACACATACCTGCTTTTATATTTGAGTTCATCCCAGTAGTGGCATTTGTCTATTCCCATCGGTCCCTAACCTTTTGCTTTTTAATTTTTTTGTTAATTCTGCCTTGCTTCTTTCTTCTTTTTTTCTGACTGTTGATAATTTTCTGATACCCAGTTACTTCAGCCAGATCACCTCTTACCCACTAACATCCATATTCCTTATGTCATCACCCGCATCCTTGGCTTTATCTTCCTCTGTCCTCTCCCATTTTCTTATGTACAACCAGGCCTACCTTCAAAGAAATGGAGGAGAAAGCTGGCTCCCTGCACACTTGTCTCTGCTGATGTGTTATAGAAGCAAATATGTAAGTGTGACATCATCCATATGTCACCTGCATGTCATCAGTTCATGGGTGATTGCAGAGGGATGGTAATGGATGGAGATCGCTTCACAGGCTTTCGGAAACAGGGACTCGAAAAGGACCTCATCACTAATCGAGGTCTGTGGGATGCCAGGAATACACACAAAGAAATTAAATTAATAAAATGATGCTGGGAAAATTGCACTGGCAATGAGGACCCTGGAGAGGCAGAGCTTCTCTAACCAGTGGATGTGGACCCACTTTGCATGCCTTCTTCATATACTATAAGTTCCTGCTACTTTACACCTAAACGAAATGTGAGCTATGTGCAAAGATATTCTGAAAATTAATTATTCCTCCAGTTTAGTATGAAGCCAGTGCTCAAATAGCTGGATTATGCCATTTGGAAAGGACAATTGGTTATTACACTTATCAGATTGTTTGTGACAGGAATGGGTTAATTTTCCTAACCTTTTCTGTTCTTGTTCCACTCGCAGGGTTGTCAAAAGGATGGATAAACGTGTTGCTATTTTCTGGTTTTGTTTCAGTGTCTATCACGAGAGTGGACCAATTTCATACCATTTGCTGCTTTCATTACTGTCTCAGGGTTGTCACAAGAATTGATAAATTTCAGACTGTTTTTCTTGTCCTCATTACAATCTTAAGGT
Source organism: Tauraco erythrolophus (assembly GCF_009769465.1). Classification (NCBI taxonomy): domain Eukaryota; kingdom Metazoa; phylum Chordata; class Aves; order Musophagiformes; family Musophagidae; genus Tauraco; species Tauraco erythrolophus. The sequence continues at coordinate 39,191,748 of NC_141467.1, forward strand.
TGTCATGAGAATGAATTGATTTTGTGCCATTTTCTGTTCTCATTACAGTCTTTGTCATGAGAATGGCTTCATTTGGGGCCATTTTTGTTCCTGTTACTTACAATCTTTTGTCACAAGAACAGGGATTATTTGATGAAAATGAGAAGACAGCATCTCAGACACTGAGATTCAGGGATAACTTGTTCTTGTGACAGAGATCATAACGAGGACAGAAAGCAGTACAGAATGTATCCATTCTCGGGGTGATTTTAAAGGTGGTGATTTTGTGACCCTGATTGTGCCAACTGACTTCACCAGGAGGAGATTTTACCACTTTCATTGTAGCAACCACTGCTTCATTCACCCTGCTGGTAGATTTCTCCCTACTCAGCAAGGGAAAATATATTTATAGAGAGACTATCAGAAGAATTACCAACGAACAAAACTGAAAAATTTCAGGATAGGCTTTGCTATCCACAGGGCTCAGACCTCAGGAACACACATTTTGAACTCCAGCTGGGACTTTATGTGCTTTTCACAGGACCCAGATAGGAGTCACCACAATGAAGGCTATCATTGAGTACAGTCATGCATTTTTGAGGGTTAAATACACAGCAGAGACACAGATTTGAGTGCCTGGCTGATTTTAGGTTTCCCTAAGGTGCTTGTGTAGCCAGCTTGGTCTGGGAGCTCTGGGACCCCGAGTTCAAAGGAAGGTAGACTAGTGACTGCGAACAAGCGCCTGCAACTCAGCTGAGAATGAGTTACTGCAAATGAAAGGGCAGAAGTTAGAGATCAAGACATGTACAACATCCAGGGCCCAGAAAACCCAGAAGTAATTATTGCGTTCTTGAAGGTGATCAAAGAGAAGCAGCAGGAAATGCTAAGTAAAGTAAAGATTCTTACAGCACATGGGGAGAGAATGGGAATGAAATAGGCATCACAATGAAATCAAAGCTATGGACAGGGAAAATCGCGGAGGAGGGATGGTCAAGACTAGAGAAAGCTACAGCAGAAGAGAGAAGAGAACGCTAAGACACAGCCAAACGCTTAGAAAAGTTCAGATTGGTTTGTGCAAAGCAAAGAACCAAAAGGAAGGACAAGAGAAGAAAGAGAAAACTAAAGAGAAAGACTCTTCTCTGTGTTGGGATGGACAGGGAAGCCCTAAAGAGCCAGTCACATTTTCGGTAATGGTAAGCAAGCGGCGACCTATTGCCTTGAAAGACCTTGCATTAACTGCCTTTAGGCTGGCCAGCTTTTCTTTTGCAGCCACTAAGATTTTATTCCTGAGCTTAGACTCCTGATTCCATCAGAAACTGAATGCGGGATGTACATATGTGATTTCCTTTGGCAGGCCTCCTGAGATGAGATCCAAAGGAAAGGAAATAGTGACTTAGGAGCAAGTACTCCCAAGCAGTACTAACTGGAATACACCACTGGAACTGCCTGGATAATCGTCCTACAAAGCTCTCTGGGAAGCCGTCAGAAAATCCATCTGAAAATAAGTGTACCAGAGCAGTGAAAGAGATCACCAGTAAAAGGAAAGTGAGGGGGATGAACATTCCCCACTGGCTAAGTAAAATAAAGCAGGAATGCTGCAATAAATAGACCTGACAGATGACCCCTGGTATTTCCTGGGCCAATTTCTATGAATGTTTTATTGATCTTTTACATTCTGATTTGACCGACAGAGCCTATGATCCTTTGCTTTGTCTGTCCCATACCTCCCCCCTGCCCCCATATTTACCATATGTACCTAATCTCTCTGCTCTGTCTACCATCTGCCATTGTTTGAAGTATATGGGAATATAAGTTTAATCATAAAAATGGTGGCCCTGGCTGTGTATACTACACGAATGTTCAACTTTCACAAGATGAAGTGACCTCCAAGTGGCTTACTGCTTTTCATTAATTTCACTGTATAATTGAACATTTTTCGGCATCTCATTTAACAAACTGTTAAGCTCCTTATTGCACAGAAGGGCCATGTGATGTGCAGGGATTCTGAAATGCTTCCCCTCATTCACAGTTCTCCTACTAATATCCTGGGCATTATTAGTAGTTCACAAAGCCAGCACATTTTCTTTTTGATAAGTGTCCCTGTTCTGCCCTCCTTTGTCCACCTCCAAATGCTGCCTAGTACTTACAAAGAATAAAATCGTGCTGTCTAACTAGCCTGGTTCTTTGGATTGCTACCCCTACTCACTCGGTTGCCTGTAAGGGGATGTACTTATATCAATGAAAGATAAATCCCAGCTAGAAATACAGGTCCCTGACAACCTAATCACTGAAACCCTGTCAAGTAACCCCTAATTTTAAAGCGAGTGGTTAATTCCCAGCAAATTGATTTATGCACTGTTTGAGGTTTGGCGAGTTGTGTTGTTCATCTGTTATTACCAGGAATTCAGCTCAGTCTATTCATTTAGACCACTGACACAACACAGTGCATCTCCCAAGAAAATTTCCTTTGTCAGCACATCTAGAATTTGCTAATTAAATCAACGATGACATTATTCACTTTCTGAAAAACTTCTCTCTCCTGCTCTCCCTTAATACACATGTGTGTGCATAAACATGTACACACTCAAGCAGAGTTTTTAACTGTCTTTTGTAAATGCATTCAGTCCAAAACTTGGAATGATCTTTATTAACCATTTTAGTAACCTCTAGATCATCTGCTGTCCTCAGTAGACATATACTGTCTGCATGTTTATAAACTCAGTAGCCTCTAAAGTGCATGTACATCTGCACGTGCACATGCATGTGCATGTAACAAGAGTGAGGGTCATAGGATGCTTGTAAGCAATCGTGAGTCTTATTTCTTCAGAGTACACCCTGAAGTGTAAATTTTGTTAAAATGATAGGGTTGGCCAGCAAGTTCTTTTCTCTTCTATGTTCTTGCAGCAGAAGTGAATTCAAAACACCAGAAAAGACAAGTTGTCCCCCAAGCCCTGTAATTAGGGGTCCATAATATCGCTGTAACTCTTTGTACTATTTAAAGTGCAGAGAATAAAAGAATGTTGAAATTAACCTATTTTGAGCATCCGGTAATTTTTCAATGAATGCTTCTTCCCTTGAGAGGTTAAAAACTGATGAATAAGTGACCAAAATAACCTATTTATACTAAGACTTCTGCTTCTGTAGGTATTAGGTGAATGTGGAAGCCAATTTCTGCATGTAATATGCCCCAGCAAAGGCCCTTGGTGGTGCTTGGGGTACTGATTGCCTTGCAGGGCCACCGTAATTTGGTAGTACATTCCCCTGGGTGTGTACCATGTCTTTTACTGCCATGGTAAATCCCACATTTCCTCAGCTGCTCTGTAGCTTACCCGTATATGGCCATGCTCTACAGAATACAGGCTTGTCACACCTTGGTCGTTTGCAGTGCAACTGAGAAGAAAGGCATCAGTGATACTCTGTCTCCAGCTCAGAAGGTATTCTTGGGTCATGACTGCACGGTCTGCGATACCACTTCACCTCTGTGATGGGTGCATTATCCCTCATCACCACACCAGGACATGTACATCCTTCCAAGGAAAAAAAACCAAGAGGATGACAAGGAAATGTGAAGTTGTTTAAAAACAGAACTGCTCTATCACTCTGATCCATACAAAAAACAGATTGTGGCAACTTACCACCATTACCCTCAACCCCTACCCTCAGGACAGCAGCTGTCTTTTTATCTTTCTGAAGAGACAGTTAAAACTAAATTTCACTTTTTAAGATAAATTAACCCTCAATAGTCCTCAGAAAAAATAAAATCAAAAAGAAACACCTAGACACCGTGCCAATAACTTTCCTTTTCAAAGGCAAGTTGCCCTGCGTACAGTCTTGCTGTGTACCTACTGTCTTCTGGCTGGCAAAGACTTTCCAATATTTATTACTGCCCCATATATGTCACTATTGAGGCATAAGCGGTGCACGGTACCATCCCTTCCAAGCAGGTCTTGAGGTAACAACTCCTTAATCAAATCCGAAATATCTTTGATTTTTTTCATTCTATTTAATTCTGTTTATTGAAACCATTTAATACCCTGGTTTAGTCAAATACAGTCCTGATGTATGCTCTTGGCCCGCTGTGAAAAGGTTACAGCATTTCATGCTTTCATTCTTCATATCTGAAGCAGCCGTGCAGTTTTTCCACCAACTCATTGCTTGCTAATGAACTTTTTTTTTTTTAAGCAGCCTGTCATTTTGTTTAATGTTGCAAAATAACGCAGTCTTTAAGTGGGATCTGATTTTGCTAAGAGATGTCTAAACTTAAGTGAGATAATGGATGTAACAAAATACCACCAAATATGACAGCTTTGTTCTGCCAATGTAATTTGCTGATTCTGGAAACCAAACGCAGAACAGTCTGTGCCAGTTTTAGAAAAGAGGCTTGTTTGACAGATATAGACCTGCTTAAATATCAGCATACACTACATTAAATAGCAGACTTCTGCATTCATTTATGGGTTTTAGTCGCTTGTCATAACAAGGTTTTTTTATTTTATTTAAAATGCCTCTTTGTTCCTATCGCTCTGGTGCCCAAGTGCAGTTGGCTGGTTTTTCTCTCCCCCTACCTAAAGGTGGAAGGTGACATGACTTGACGGAGACACCAAACTCCTCTAATTATAATAGTGTTAAAAATCTTAACTACCTCTTCATTCATTTCAGAAGAAAAAAGGTTTCTATCTGCCGTGTTGTGGAGGAACCTTGGGTTGGACTTGGTGGTGTCCTTTCTATAGGTGAAGAAAAAGGCATACGTTTGGTTAGAAAGCTCTAGGAGCACAAACGGTTCAGATTCTGTTGGTTTTCACTTGTTGACCACACGCCATTAAGAGATACCCTTAGGAGCCTGAGACAGAGCCATCAGTATTTCCTGGCTGCCAGGCTTTCAGTGGTCTATAACAGTATATGCGTATAGTTCAGATTCAGAGTTTCAAAGTATATGACCAAAAGTTATTGGATTCACCACACTTCTGCATTCATTTGGGTTTTTTAATATCCCCCAACACATACATATATATAGACATACAAGGCTGTCTTCTGTTTACTTCCTATTGATATTTCCACATTTATCAGACTTATTTTACCTTACCTTAGACCTTCTGTCTTCCACAGTCCCTTCCTCCTCTCTGCAGTTCTCCCATATTACTTTTTTACACTCTCCATTTTTCATATTTAAAGTTTTAAGATGTTTGGACCTTGGTTTTTAACAGTAACGTATTTCTTCACTTAAACATTGGTACATCTTGGTAAGGTCCTTGTGCCTTTCTGCGTGCCGATTTTGACACCTTCAAGTAAAATTAACTGTAATTGTCACATATTACATGTAGCCAATATTTCCACAGTAAATTCTGCCTGGCAATGTGATGTTGGCAACCCTTTCTCCTGCAAAAGAGGTGTGTTCAAAATGATCACCTATGTTATGACTCTCCTGCACTCAGACCAGTCTTATGCGCGTTTGCCTTCAGACGCTTAGGATCAGAACATCGGATGATGATATTTTTTAGATCAACAAAAATTAATGGTGCTATGACATTTCATCTCATCGCAGGATATGAATCTAAACCTGCAGTCCTGACCCCACTGAAATGAAGAGGAATTTTGCCACAGACCTGAATTTCACTTTAACTCTATTCTTACTTATATGTATTAAACTCAGTAAAATTACAGTTTTTTAATTTATTTGAATCATTCTACTTACAAGTCTGTTATTTTGATAGCAAATAAAGCTAATTTTAGATTAAAGAAGTGATTTGGGGTGTAGGGGGAACTATATAATTATTAAAAGGAAAGCCAAAACTAAATCTACCCCTCAATTAAGAGCTGTATCCCTCAATCCAGAAAATATCTTTTGTATTCTGGTGTACAGCAGATATTTCTGGCTGTGTTACTGGGCTTACTTTGAAAGTGTATGATATTTTAAGTGCAAATGAATAAAGCAACTGAGCCAAGACCTCTTCAGAAAACCAAGTTAGTACCAGTCTTCTGTTTCCCTATCCCACTAAGACTCATGTAGTGTAGAGCTTATTCATGCCACTTCTTTCAATCACATAGCAGAGGGAATCAAGAGGCCCTTCCTCGGACTGCAGAGGCTATTTAACTGTCCTCTATCTCATTATGGAGCTGAAAATCCCAAAAGACTGACTACAGAATCATAATTCTGGCCACAGTGTAGTCTCTGGAGACCCTGTTATTTCTTCTCAAATGGGTAGGACATGTGAGGTTTACTAATTTTCTTCACAAACCTGACAATGTCAAACACCCTGCAACTAGCAGAGCCCTGCTTGTGTGGAAGTGGAGGGGACACCACACAGTCCGGGCAGCTACGGCACGAAGGAACGAGATCCTGGTGTAAGTCTCATTTCTCTCCCAGAGAAGCAACAGCAAAACACAATGAACGTCCCTCACGCTAATCCACAAGCGTGTATTACTGGGAGTGCAGGATGGCACGCCCAGGGTGGAGGGATAGGGTTTGCCTTTAAAGAGCGGACCCTAAAATCAGTGAGATTTGCACACCACAGGTGTTAAACTGAAGGAGGGAGTGGGATCTGAAAACTAAGCACTTTAAGTAGTTTGTCCTCTGACAAGAATAGCTATTTGGATTAGATATTGATAGCGTGCCTATATTTATAGCTACTGCTAAATGACCCAAGATGGAGCATTTTCTTTGATAAAGAGAAACCTTGTCATTTTATGCATTTTAGCAAAATCGCAAATTGCTGGTAATCTAGCAATGAGATTTCTGACTTCGGTTTAAACCAGTAAACCTCTCTCATTCTGCTTACAAATTTCCTCTGCCTTAAGGACCTAAGATAGAGAATCCTTATTACTATTTAAGTCAGAAGCATGAACAAAGCATAATTTTATGAAATCTCTGTTCCTTCTGAAAATATTTCCTAAAAGTTTTGACCCTCACCCTTTTAGGAGAGGGCAAGGTGAGGAAGAAAAGTCTGGTTTGACACAGCTCAAAACATTTTTGAAGGTCAATTTATTTTTGTCCTGGTAGAAGCCTGTATGCAAATTTGATGCCAAGATATTGTCAAGCTGGTTGAACTGGCAAAACCTGGAATTTTTAGGTTCATATTTAATTTGAGCAGTGACAACGAAACACAACTGTCTTCATTTAACCATTCATGTCTTCAGCACTCATGAACCACGTACATGAAAAAATAAAGTTGACTCTTTATGCAAAACTCTAAGGTCTAGTTCCTACTAATTTTCTCGTAGATGAACCTGGTAGAAAGAGGGATAGTGGAGAAGCTCTATATTATTTTCCATTTGACACTAATTTTAACTATTAAACCAGCAAAATCTGAGCATTCGTTAACATCTGCTGATTACTGACTTAAAAGCAAGTCCCACAGACAGATATCAAGGTGATTAGTGGTATCACCTGTATTTTCCAAAGGGTCCCAGAAGCCTAGCAGCATCACTGGTCTCTGACACAGATGGAAATTTGCTACTTAGAATCCTAGGGGGAAGACTATACATTTTATTACTAAAACTATTCAAAACAATCCATCTTTTTTGAAGGCCAAAACTGAGAGAAGCTATTTAAAGTGACTTTAATGTGACTTCCGCTGTAGAGGATGGGAAGCCAAAAGGAGAAGTTAAAAAAAAAAAATCATGCTGCATGCCAGGAGTCAGAGAACCACCCACTCATCTGGGCAAGCCAGAGAAGCGTGCAGGAGACACAGCTGCCAGATAAAATGCATTACAAATCGAACGAGATCCAAAACATTGATGATCCCAACCATCAGCAGGAACAGGAGAACCAAGAAAATTTAACTACAACTGCAGAGAGTCCAAACCTGAATTAAAAATGAGGGCTGGCTACTCAGGTCAAACAAGCATACTAAATTGTCACCAGGAATCCAAGGAAAATAGTAGAGGCTGAATTACAGTATTCTTACTCACACCAAGCAGTTTGTATTATACGAATTATCCCATTGAATTCAGCAAGGCTACATGAGTCATGAAGTCCTATTCAGAATAAATTGAGGCACTGGATTTGTGTCCTAAGTGTGTAATTTCCTTTCAAGCTCTTCATCTGAACACAGAGCTGCAGAGAGGACAGATGACATAAACAGGGCCACATAATGGGTACGGGTGGACGTTGAGCCAAGAGCTCAAGACCGGCCCAAAACAAAGCTCTCCTCACCGCTTCTTGTGGCAAGAGGTATCTCCTGGGCTTCCCCTCCCCTGAACAGCTGTTTGAGATGAACCACTGGACACACACTGAGCAAGATGCCTTCTCCCTCATCATCTGAAAAAGAAGAGATTTCTGCTAATGTGGCACTCCTGATGATCTAGCAGAGCTGTGTTGCCGCCGTGCAAAGTCATAAATAGGAATGATGAAGGAAATAGCCAAGACCTGGCATATGGGGTCTCCTCCCTCTCGGCTGGCCAAGAGCTTTGGACAGGCACCTCCAACCAGTACAGCTGCAGGAAACCCTGTAAGTGCTCCAGCTTCACCAGGCAGGGGTTTTGCCAAGAACAGCCACCATCAGAAAGCTTGCTGGGGCTGCATACAAATTCTCCTAGGTCTCATACTGGGAGCTACCTGCATGCTAATATATAGAGTAGATACAAAGATAAGAGGCTGTCATAACTCTTGTGCTACACACACCACCAGATCAGCAAGGCTGTTTCCCCCATGCTGAACCCCATTTGGTTTTACACTAGCCTTTTCACCCTATTAGCCAGTGTGCAGCTCTGTGAGTCCTGCCTTGGAAAAGAAGTCAAACATGTATTTATGAACACCCACCTCAATTAAGCCAATAAGAGCACTCCCATGTCTGAAGTCACCTTCAGACTGGCTGATACGAGGCGTAACGTCCATTGATGCTGTAGGACAGCTATTTGTTCATTCTCAAAGATACGTAAGCCAACATCTTAACACTTTGCTATATGGGGGTCTAAAACTTGACTGAGGTAGTGAATGTTGCTGTATCATCATCAGAGGTAGTTTGATTCATTGAGACTGAAAGATGTTACCAGTAAGGATTTGTCTTGAAGCTTACAGAAAAGATAACCTCTCTTCTCTTAATTAAAATATCCACGCGTAATTCATTTTTATTCAACACATAGCTGCATAAACTGCTAGTCCTCAAACCATGTTTTAATCTTCCTTTAAGCTTTCATCTCTCCAAACACTTGGAGACATGTTTGTGACTACAGACCACTTTGCAAATCCAAGGTTTTCGGCTGCTGCTACCTTTCCAGTTTAGCATTTCCAGCGTGACTCTCAGGAGACGACGAGAGTGCTCTCCTCACCTGACTTGGGGTCTTCTGCTCCAACCTCAGGAGGTGGCCATGCAAGATGTGCATCTGCAGCGGGTGGTAAAGGTCAATAATATTTCCCTTATACTTGAAGAGCAGAATCAGGGAAATTGCAGCTGGATACTGCTTGGGTTTAGCATAAATATTCAGAAACATAAACAGAATAAACTTTGAACCATGTTCTTACTTTGGTGCCTCTTCTTACACTTCAATATGGTACAGTATTGTCTTTTTTTTTTGTTTTCTGGAAGAGTTTCACAGACTTTGGAAAAGGCTGGTTGGTAATGCTGGGCTCCCAAAGGATCGTCAGAGACCTCTCTTCTAGTCACCTTAACCTAATTTTTACATTACGCTTGCCACTTTGACCCTGGCGGAGAGCAGGAATGAGTGATCAAGGTTACTTCGCCATAGTGCAAACACTGTAGTTTGTCACAAACGTAAAATAAGGTGACCCTGAGATAGTAGGGCTTCAATTCAAAGACTGTCCTGTTTGTCCTAGTTAATGAGGAATAAAACATATTAGCCTGTAATGGAGAGAATTTTGGTAACCTTCCTTCAGGAGACACCCAGAGTGAATGTCCTTTAGCAGTTCAGTAAAAAAGGCTTATAAACATGGTTTTTCTAAGCCTGTGTACACAATAGGGGAAATCACATAATAGAAGTGGATTATTCAGAAAAATGTTTTGCTCAAAACTTGATAAAAAGGTTTCAGTCCCGTGGCAGAAAGCTTAGTTACAAAAGAAGAGGAAAAGAAGCTGCTCACCACTTACAGCCCCTTATCTTGCAGATCTTATCAAGACTTCAGTTCAGCTCTCCCAGCACGGAAAGCAGGGAGGAAGAACTTCACAGGCACAGTTATACCCTGCAACTTTCCACCCTTGAGCCTGAAAGCCTGTCTTGCTCAGGGGAGTCCCGAGCTGTTGCGTTCAACGCAAAATAATTATTGCCGTTATTAGCAATATGGAGAGTTTTCCATCTAGAAGGAAGTTCCAAGTGGCAAGGAGAGCGGTGACTGGACCTGCATCGTGCAGCACACACAGACAGCCCTACAAGGGACGTGGGAGGTTTCCCCTCACCTTTGCTTTCTTGCAATGGTGCTCGGTTGCACCGGTTCCCAAGGAGCCCAGAACTCAGCTCCTCTGCAATCCTGACTCCAAACTATGCCTGACCTGTCCCTTGGAGCCTGCTTGGCATGGGCGATGAGCTATTTCTATAGCTGGCTGCAATCTTCATTGAATAAACGAGGCAGATACCCTTTTAATGAATGAAACACATTCCCTTTTATTATAGCGGCTCAGGCAAAAAAATGGGGGCGGAGAGAGTTCTAATAATTCAGGTATGATTAAAAAGAGGATATTTACTGGCTTGTGGGCCTTGGGGAGAAAAAAACAACACGGCAGCACAGTTTCTATATACATCCCTGGGGAAAAGTTCAAGAAATAAGAAAATGCATATAACCATTGTTCGTGTGCATTATGCAAGCTTTAAAAAAAATAGATAGGGCTGAGTTTCAGAGTATCGGGAAAAGTATTTGGGCTGCATTTAAGTGAGAAGGATTAGCTTGCATGATGTTGATTTATAAACGGCAACAACCAATCCCTTATATTCTCTCCTGCAGTCATCTCTCCTGCACAGTAATTCCCAATGTTCCCTTTTGAAAGCCCTTGATACTCAGTTAGCCCCGAGGTATGATGTTTGATAATATAACTACTGCTTCTGTCACTGCGTTTTGTACAAACGCATTATATGTGGCCCAGAATGGTAAAGATTTATGTATGGGTATGGAAAATAAAAATCAGCATTGATTAAAAGCCCCAGATAGACCATCCAATCCCGCCCAGAGAACATCAGTTATTTTGCATTTTGACGTGGCGATTGATAACTCATAAATGCAAGCAGGAATGACAAATGCGGATGGAAACTGGCTTTGACAAAAACGATAACAGTATCAGTCTCGAGGGGCGATGGAGGTATAAGCAGGAGCTGTTTAAAATATTTAATCATTTTATGAAGGCTGCAAGATGTTGTTTGACCCTGAAGGAGTGTGAATGTCACATGGATCAGAAATTGCCAAGTCTTTGAAGTGAAATAAAAAAAATGGTGTTATTATAGATCCTTCTTGACATCCTATCATTTTTGTATAGGATTAAAAATATGTATACAAAGCTCTAGATAAAGGACTCCAGCAAAAGATGTCTTGGTTGAAGGGGAAAAAAAAGTAAAGACATACTGTTGTGAATTTTTACTTCAAAATCCCAAAGCGTCTCTTTTATATTCTTCTGGAATGGCATGAATAGAACCAGCAGCCCCCTAGTAAAAAGACTCCTTTGGTTTTTAACTACAGGGTAAATTACGCTTTACTTTTGTTACCTTGGGTCTGACTTTTGGTCTTCAAAGAAAATCTTTTTTCTTTTTTTTTTTTTTCCCCTTGTACTTAACTGAGCAATGGGTATTGTGTGTGAATATATGTAAGTATATCCATATGACCCCTAGCTGTAAGACCACATTAAACGTATTTATTTTATTATATACATGCACAAAGGAATGCAGTGTGCAAGGTGTGGGATTTTTTTTATGGGAGAGGGAGAAACTGGCAACTCAGCAGTGAATTGATACACTTAATTCTTATCTACATTTGTGTTTTCAAATTTTCCAGGTCTTCCAGACGACCTGGAATCAAACCAGTCAAGAAAAAGTACCAAAGCCACAAGTAAATTCTGAGTGAATATTCCCATATGAATGAGGATTAGTTTATGTTTCACTGTGGTATATCAGCAGATGAAATATTACACTGTATATTTTCTCTTTATCTGGTGTATTTCTTCCCTCCCTCCCTCTTCCATACCCTCTTCTCCCCCTTAAGTCACTGGTTTTGTTTTATTTTATTATTCTAATTTTGTTTAGTCAGGGGCATGTGGGTGTTTAGGAGGACATTTATTTTAAGGGAGGGATTTCTGAAAAACGTGGTTCTTTTAGGGTCTGGTTTTGTCTTGTCCTTGAAATATGCTTTTTCTTTTCGCTCCTGTTTGGCCTATTCCATATATTTCTTCAGGGCAATTAATCATTTAGACTCGACATATAATTTGTTTATTCAGTAGTTGCATATATGCAACCTTTTTTTTTTCTTCCTTTCCATTAAAAATTTTGCTTTCCTATCACAGAGGTTTTCATCGAACCTCTGTTTGATGCCTTTTCCCTAATGTTCACAGCTAGAAGCGTGCAAAGATCTCGCTTGCTTTGTATTAAGTTACCCTCGCCCTGCCCAAACCACTAGGAAATTACACATATTCAACTTCACAACAGACCCCTCATGGTACAGTGCGGTCACAGCTCTTTATGTATCCTGCATGAGCTGATCCTTTTATTTGCTTAGGATAGCACAGATGCTTTGTTCCTCGCCGTAGAAGGGATTCTGCCTATTCTCATTTACATGTCCCATTGATTTCAGCTAAGTACATACAGTACATGGTATTGCAGCGAAGACCGTTGGAAATATCTCTGTTATTGCAGCACGCTGCACACTCTGCAGCAAATCCGCACCACAATAAACCTCTTCCTGCAGCATCCAGAGAGCCTCAAACAGCAGCAGGAGGGAAATGCCTGATGGTGTCCTGAGTGATACGTTGCATTTGACTGTCACTTCAATCCTGGCTATATATTAAAGAAATTTCAGGGTCGTGTTGCGTTGTTTTTGTTTTTTTTTTCCTCTCCCATTCTTATGAATTCCAGACCTTTTCCTCCTCTGTTCACAAACAAGCTCCCCTCTGAAGTCTGAATGACAAGTTGAACTTCGCGATCTTAACACAGATCCTTACAACACATGGCTTTTTTTAATACTTCCACAGGATTATTTCATGCTGACGGACAATGCCAGAAAGGACATATGCTTTTGTTGCCTTTTACTTGCACACCTTCCCCCAGTATGTCCCAGTCATTTCCAGGACCGTTGATTTTAATTTGCTGCGTCTCCTGGAAACAACAGGAGAGCACTCCTTTCAGAGGGGACTGAATTCATCCCACAACATTTCCCTCTATTTTAAACTAATATGATCCCTCCCTGACTTTTTCTTTCTTTTCCTCCTGTCACTCTAATGACACAGGTAGATGTGGTACTCGCCGAGGGGAGCAAATTACTAGGAGCAGAAAAATGTTTACTGACATCTCACCACATGAGTGGCTTTGGGATGGCATGGAGGGCTCTTTCCAGCAGCAAAATCCCTGTGCCAGGTCCTTGCTGCAGACAAGGTATTTCCTGTCCGAGGCAATATGCAGCCAGGCTGTGGTTGACTCCCCAATGTCACCTCCAGCTTTGAGACAGTTAGCAGTTGGGGGTGCCGGCAGCGGTGGGTCAGATCCCCTCTCGGAGGAGAGAGCAAAGCCCAGCTTGTCCAGTCCACAAGTGGGTAGATTCGACTCACCTCAATTACTCACAGCTCCTACTCCAGTTCAGACACATGTCATTTTTAAATACGAAACCAAATGATAACCGTGCATAGTCGAGCTATTTTCTACAGCCATAGTCTCCAAGTTAGACATCTAGCTGCTTTTAATTGGAACCATAAGTCATTCAACCTTCAAAGTAAATGCTGGTCAGAAAGTAGCAGACAATTTTATAAACTGGATCCATTAAATGGACCTTGCATGCACTTAGCTATCTCTGCATCCACCACAGATGAGAAATTCTTGTGGCAACGGTATGGAAGCTAATTCTACTGTTGACCTTTCTACAGTCAATCCACCTTCCCCGCCTGCCTTATCCCAAAGCTTATTGCTCTCCATTTTCACACCAGAGCAGGATGGCATTTTGGGTTGCCAGTTTTATTTGCCTCAAGATGCAAATTTAGGTAAACCACAACACTCATGAATTTATGACGAATGTGTGGATGAATGTGTGCTTCTTACCAATTTTTCTTTTTTTTAAAAAAAAGGGTCCTTTGTTAAAATTTTACTTTGACGTTTTTGAATCTCAACAGCTAAGGAATGACAAGCTTCGCTCAAAGGTACCGTTTCTTTCAGAATGAACCAAATCTTAAACAGAGAACAATTAAAAGTTAAAGATAATGATAATGAAATGTTTTATTTAGCTCAGGCCATCTTATTTCATGATGAAAGATTTTCATACCAGCAGAAAAATTGAAAACTGAATAAATTTAGGGTAGACCAAACCGATCTGCTTTTGTAAGTTTTCCGTAACCTGTTAGCAACTTGTAACGGCCATTTTCTTTACAGTTCTGCTCTCCAAACCTCTTACTCCTTTTCCCCCTGGAGATTTCTTTCATGCCCTCTTTAAATCTGCTTGTTTGCTTCTTGTGGTATTCCTCCCTCAACTCATCTCGTAGGACGCTTAGTTTGGAAACCCCGTCTGTATAAATTCAATACATAGGAAAACACCCTACATCATTTTGGGAGACTGGAGGAATGTCCTGGAAGCTTGGTGCGATGGTTGTGTCGTACGTATCATCATTAAAAATAAGCTTCTTGTGCCAGATAATCTGCCGTCTGCTGTGCTCTGTGTAGATCTGCTGAGGCTGCATCGTATAAACTAAACAGACATGTTTGGTCAGTGCATTTAATTCACCCTTGTTTCTTTGACTATCATTTGTTTATCAGGCAAAGACTGGTCTAGACCTTACTCAAAATGAAGAAAATGAAATTCCCACTAATTAGGGAGATCTCAGCACTTGCTAGATCTTTTCAAAGATGAAGAGGTTAATCATTTGCAGTCAGACGGTAAGCGATGAACCTCTTGTCTCTTCCTTCATCCTCTATGCAGTTCCTCCATTTCAACATCCTTGTTACTAAATCTGAGACAATGTGTAATTATACAGAAGGAAATCTCTCTGGGGTATAGCTGAAGTTGCTTAAATTGTGCTGATTTACAAAGATGAAGGATTTTTATTTTTTTCCCCCAACTAGAAAAAAAAAATTACCTTTTTTTCATAATGGCAAACAACCTCCCGCAAAGTCAACTCCTTTTCTGAAAGTCATTGCTAGTTTTATAATTTCTGAGTCATTAGATAACAGATAGAACTCCACACTTAGTGGTTTCAAATGTTTATGGTCTGCAATTCATTCTTAATGAGCTCTCTCCATGTCTTTATTCTTCTTCACACCCTCCTGCTGGGAAATGTCTTACTCTGCCTTGGCTTTTGTTAATGATTCCACAATCATTTCAGAGCCATTTCTTCTGCCTTATGTAATTCTGACACTGCATAAGAGCCTGGCTCTGCAGCCTCGCAGTTGGAAATGTAACCTTTAATGTATTAATTTCTCTTGCTCAAAACAATTTAACCTCTGTCTTGGTTTTGTGATTGCTAAGTGTTCCAATTAAATGCCTCTTTCATTTTTTGTCCTGGAGGGCTTGATCTTACCAGTATTATGTTTAACATACCCTACCTAGCAAATGATGAGCACTCCAGGGTCCCCTCAAGTGTTCTTTATCAATCCATTATCTATCTCATGAGTGTCTGTCACATTTTCAAAACAACAACAACAGAAGAGATTAATTAAACTAGTTTTAAACACTAAATAACAAAACCCGCTACAAGTGGAAACAAATAATTACAGAGCAGGAGAAAGAGTAATCCAGGAGGAATAAATGCACTTCCCCCCAGCCCCCCTGATCAATAGTAACCCGTGAATGCTATTTAAATGCTGAATCTTCCACATCAGGATGCAGCCAGGATCAGGAGTTGTAAGAACGTGAAAATTAATCACAGTAACAAAAAGTCTCTGTGCGCTTGTCTTTTTTTATTTCACCACCTGGCACTTAACAAAAAACATGCCCAGAAAGTTCTGAGGATTGCTGGAAAGGTTTTGCACCAGCATCCAGTGAGAAAATATCTTTTTCAACAGAAAGAGGGAGTAGGAGCCGGGGGAAGGTGGAAGGATTGGAAAAATATCCTCAGGCGGGTCACTACACCTAGCTCTATCATTAGTAAACGGGATCGCGACAAGTCAGCTGCCGGCCGCTTCAGTGGTAAAACTCCATGTTTTCTTGGTTTCCACCTAATATCTTTTTGCCCAAAGTCAAGCTTATTTTGACCATCAGCCTTATCACATCAGCTATTAAGATGTTTGTATAACGTAACCAAAAGAGTGATAGAATAAGGCTCGTGCCTCTTTTTTCCCGACCAGTACCAAAGTGCTGCACGAGTGCCTGGAGAGCAGAGGTAGCAGAAGCAGCAGGCTGTTTTGTGCCACTAGTGCTGGGGTCCGTGCTCAGTCTGCCCACTGACGGGGGCTAACTGGTGCCATCACAGCTGCCACCTCCAAATTCGGGGCAGCAGCGAGCACTTCAGATGACCCGCTGCTCCCCAGGTCCCTCCATAGGCTGGCAAATGAAGTAACAGCAAGTAAAACTTAAGGCAGGCATCCAGGGCAGAGGGATACAGCTCATGGTCACCGTTGCTGTTTGCTGATGCTCATGGCCGTAATTCCAAGTACTTCTCAGACAAACGAAATTGTTATTAGCGTGCCATGTTTTATAGGCGTTATCTGAAAGCGGGAAAGGATACAAGTCATTACCAACAATTTCAAGGCTAATGTCATGCACTAGGTCACGATTTCTTTTCCAGCCATCCATCCCCAGGGGCAGTTCAACAGTAGTCCAGTGAGAACCGCACCACAAGAACAGCCTCTCCTCCTTGCTTTTTAATAAGCACTCTCTGGAGTCCAGATGCAGGAGAAATAGCTTTGGTGTGTTTCTTGACATTAGAGGCAAAAGTGTTCCTCTCTCTCTGCACCTTCCCTCCTGCATAAGCAGCCCGTCTGGGCTGAGAGTGGTTATTATTTTCTAATTTCCACTTCTTGCTTACAAACTTCAAAAGCTGCACTTGGGGCCACATGCTTTAACTCTGCACTTTTTGCAGTAGGATTTTGGTCTGAAAGTCGCTAGACCTTTGCAAGGACCACAGGAATGGCAGGCAAGGCCTTGCTCTTCATCGTACATGCATCCATCTCTTACTCCCTGTCTCCTGTAGTCTTCCACAGCCCTGTGTGCTCACAGCCCTGTTTTCTCTGCTAGAGAAGCTGATAGTCTATTTACCTTTAGCTTCTGTTTTCAGATTTCTGGTCTTCTAGTGGGACAAGTTAAGGACAGGTTCATTTTTGAAGGATCAGATCTCATTCTACAAAACACTGCAGGTTCCAATGTCATTAAAGGGGAGCCCAAGTATTTGCCAGCAGCATGGAGTCCATCACAGTTTGTCCTGCACTCCTTTATTTTTTTTTGGAGTACTCCCACCAAGTTGATACCGGAACAAGCTTTACCGCCACACCTCTACTTTTCTTGGGTGCTCATGTGCCAAAGTCAGGGCAGTTGCTGACTGCCTATGGCTCTACCATTAAGTGGCAGCTGTGCTTTCACACATAGAGATACAAAGGACACCTTTTAGTTGCCCAAACATAAGTAGCTCCTGTAGTTAGAGATGCCCTAAGCATCCACACAGTAACTGGAAGATATGACAAGGGATTTATGGGAGACGCAGACAATACCCAATCTGGCAGCTGAAGGACCAGCAGGATGCCCAAGGCGTCTCAGATGGCCCTAGATACCTCGGTTTGGGCAACTGAGCTGTGCCTAAAGTAACTGGAGCTCTTTTAGAGTGATGAAACTTCGCATGTGCAGGGCAGCCATTATCTGAAATGCCACAATCTGGCGGTAACAAAGGAAGGCACCGCTGTGAGCTGGCAGGATGGCATTGCTCCCTAGAAGTCAATATTTACAAGAGATTGCCAGATGGGTGTGCAGATCTTCCTCATCCCCAGACTAATCAAGAGCCAAAGGAAGCAGGTCAATGTTTTTAATGTTCAGCTCTCCCCTATTGCTTTATGTCCATATTTCTGCATAGTGAGGAGACCTTTTGAGCAGTAATGAGATCTCAGCATCCTTTTCAATTACATTGTGGCCACAGAAAGCTGTTGAATAAATGCATTTTTATTTTCAGACTCACAATTTTTACCTGTATTTATCACAACAGCTCCTGCAATCACAGCCATGAGGTTTGTTTTTCATAAATATCTCCTACAACAGCTTCTCACTTACTTGCCTCTTGCTTAAAAAGCAAAAGCCTGTCTGCTCACAGACCATAGCAATGCAGGAAGAGATTGGTAATCTGTAGACTGACGTTTTACATTTATGGACATTATCCATTGACAAGTTCAACCCATAGTGTGCAATCTTTGGTAAAACTGGAATTACAAATGTTGCCCCCCCTTCAGAAAGAACATGTTACTTAAAACTAAAAACATATTTAAGAGTGTTTTGGAAATCTTCTAGGAAGAAGTATGATCTCAGGGAAGACTTTCGAGATGGGTTTCTTCAGATGACATGCTCTTCAGCATGGGGTTTCTCGCTAAATTCTGTATCCATACATTCCTTGGCACAAGAGGGCCCTGTTCCTAACTGGAATCTCTGAGTACTGGGAAAAAAGATGGATCAGTTCGGAATAAAGCACATGGCTGGTTCAGGTAAAAGTCACACATTAGAAGTTACTCTGAAACAATTATTTGCCAGTGGTTTGGAAATCAACGCTTATTTAAAATATATTGAAAATAATAATTTAAACTCTTCATTGCGATCATTTAAACCATTATCTTTCCTTCTGTCTGTAGCATTGCATACTATGAGAAGTAAATTAGGTGAACTCAAGGCGTCCTCTAACTTTGGAGGGGTTTTATGATTCTGTGAGAATATACCAGCTATATTTCATTTCTCTTGAGGATTCTACTCTTGAGAAAATGGTTAAAAATTTTCCAACATAATTGGGCTTTCACTGGAAAATTAGGAGTTCATTTAAATAATTTATTTCACATAAAGTGTCTTTTTATGTAGAAATTTTCAACTTTACATTGTAAATGCAAGAACTTCAAACCTGAGAACTTCAATTTCCAACACAAACTAAAATCATTTAGATTAACAATTGAACATCTTTGGAAAAAGCCTGTCCATTTTGAGTTTTAAATTAAAGAAAAACAAGTTATATGTGGGCAAAATGCTATTTTCTAATAGTTCTAGAGCTGACCTCTCCAGTGAAGTTAATGGACCAGATCATAAGGTATTTATTCAGTATTCTCTTGGGAATTTCTCCAGTTTTACACATGCAAATGCCAAGTATCTGAATATTAAGTGTATGAACCTCTGAATATGACTTTCTGGAAACAGTAGTTGCTCAACATTTATCAGTCCGTGTAACAAACTTCTTCACCCATGGCTGACTATCATCAGATGACGAATGCTCATGCAGAGTTTCTCAAGCTGTGGGATGGAATAATACTGCAAGCAACATTTTTTCTGTGAAATAGTCTTTTCGCAGAGCTATGCTAAAGCTGAGCTACTCATTCTATATACAAGAGATACTGCACAGGCAATATTTCTGCTTTTGCTGATCCAGCAAGAAAGACAAGCAAAATGGCTCTCCTGGGTTAGTAGCTGTCCAAAAGCAGCAGGGAATGTAAGGATAGGTCTCCTGTGCTTTGAGAAAGGAAGCTTCTGCTGGGGCTTGTATGCTGCAGCCAAAGTTAATTAAGAGTCCAAAATCAACTTAGAAAATTAATAGCAGGGATTTTTTAAAGCTTAGCTCTGCAGAAAAACCTCTGATCTATCTGCAAGATTTTAGAAAAATACGCACAAACACAAGACAAGACATTTTAACATCAATAAAACTGTCACTGCTCAACAGTTACCAAGACTGTGACAGGCACCTTTCACAATGGGTCAACATGCTCAGAGAGCATTGATAACAAGAACCTGTGGTACAGAAACGCACACAAGTGCATGCAACACAAAAGAAAATTCTGTGGCAATTCAGACACTCTTCCCTGATAGCTGTAGGCGCGTGAACTGGCTTTTCAAACGTTCACATGCTAAAAATGAAAACAACTGCCCAGCTGCTGAAGAGCGCTGGCAGAAGGGCGTTTTGTAGAAGAGATGATGAAAAACTTTGTGCTTGTCACCTGTAGATTAATTATTGTCAACAAGTACCATAAAGCCAACCTGCACTCAAGCAGCAATAGGCTGAGCAGAACCATGGACCTCAAAATCATTTTCCACACTGCTGTTCACTGCAGACAACAGTTAGACTCTCAAGCAGGGGATAGTGGGTGCCTGCTGGGAAGCACGTGGACTCAGAGCCACCCCATGGACATTACAGCTTTATCCCCACTCCTTCCCCATCCCCCTCCAATAACGAGTTTCCAAACAGGCAAGACCAGCTTTCCCTTGCCCTGAAGGGAAAGGGGCAAGGCAGAGCCATGGCCCTACATGCTAAAGAGATGCTACTAAAAGGAAAATAAAACATTATGGCTTGACTGCTTTACTCAAAAAAATGAAAGGTCAAATTCTATGAGTTTTCTCTGTAGCTCTTTCTCAAACAAGAGATCCCACCATCTCTCTCAGTGTGTGACCACATGCTAGAGTTTGTCTGCTACAGTGCGGTGTTAAAGCCTTGGAGTGATGCACTCCTCTGGCCACATGGTGACATTTATGTAATAATAAGGGTGTTTTCTTGCAGAAAGTTCATGGAATTGTACAAGACGTGCCATTGGGTTCAAAATTTCCCCTTCTCTAAGCAAGAAACAGGAAGTATTTAAGATAAATCAAAAGTTGCTAAGGAAAGTTTGAAATGAGTAGACATTGCAATCTGGCAACCAATTTCAGTCTTTTTGTGCAGTGATAGATTTAATAATTTATAAATCAGTGGCATGAACAAAGCAAGAACCAAAACAGAACTACCCATTTCAAAAGTGTAAAGACAGTTAACCTTTAAACAGATGGATAATTTCAGACAGCACTGTAAAATTAATAGAGCCTAAACTGTAGGTCTCAAAGCTGCAGAATACATCTTGGGAGACCATGTTTTTGAGATCATCATAAATCATTTTTTTTCTTATCAGTCCCTTATGCATAAATCGACTACAAGGCCTGCTAGGTTATGAATATGTATGTCATGACATGACAACTGATCCAATACTCCAGTATCAAAAGTCCTGTGATCTTATTGCTTATACCAAACGATCAGCTTCTTCAGGCTATACAGAAATAGTCACAAGAACAGTATGAAGGCTAGGCTGGGAAAAGGTGAGATGAGGAGATTTTCTGCAGGGAGTATTTTAGCAAATGAAAGCATGGAATCTCTTAAGGAATGTCATTTCCATCTCTGCATTATTTGCAATTTTTTCCCTCATTAAATCATGACTTTTCAGAGACATTGTAGGTTCCGTAACTAAAATCTTTCAGCTTTGGGAAGAAGCAGAAGGCAAACTGTGAAGTACTAGGAACTCGATGGCCTTTTATTCCTTCATGGATGCACATGCCCTGCACATACAAAACAGCAAATCTGACCACACTCCCAGATAATATAAACACACACCTTGCAAATACATGCTTATGCTTACCAGCAACAAAGATTACTAGAAAACATAATGTTGTGCCTTAAAAAGCACTAATGAGAACATATTTCATAACAGGATAGATTTATAAATGCAAGTTGTGATCAAAAACCAAATGAGAATGAGAGTTGGGGTTGAAGTGAAGCTCAGAGTGATGTTACATAGCTGCCAGGCTCAGATGTGCCAGTCCCCGGGAGACACTTTCATTAGCAATAGGGAAGATGCTGGCTGTGGAATAAACACGCAACTTGATCTGATGATCTCTTGCCTTGATACCACATAGACTGCTGCTAATTATGAAGCTACTTGACAAGCAAATAGTGCTCCATATTTATAACAACAGACAAAATCAGCCAATTTTTCATTTTAGTTCCTGATATAACTTTGAATTTTTCATAAAAGCAGCAAGGAAATGAGGTCCAGAGTCTCCAGTTAAAAAAAGAGAGAGGAACATGTTTTTCTGGATGCCCAAAGCTCTTTGTGTTTTCCCCTCATCCCACAATGCTCCTTCACTCTGATCTCTTCAGAGATTACTTTTGGGGGTCCCTTAATTACATAGACATGGAGGTTCTCACTCACAGTAAGGGCAAGGTAGAGCAGACCAGTGAAACCAGCATGCTGCAAAACCAGTATAAAGCAACAATAAACTGGTATCAGCTAAAACTAAGTACATGCTTTCATTTACTCCCATCCTGAGAAGGCAATGACACTATACAAACAAAGGCAAATATAAGGATATGGATCCAAGGAGATTTGCCCTTACTCGAACATTAAACAAATGAGTTATCAGCCAGCAACAAACAGGAGGTTTTCAGTCCTCCTTGATTTCACAGGCACACAGGCAGCGTGCACAGAAGCAGTGCAATACTAAAGGTGACTTGCTCACTTTACACACAAAAAACTTATTTGAACAGACACATGCTGAACAGAATATACAACGTAAAGCTTCTAAGCTATATGTGACCCACTTTTGCAGATATCTCCAGCCTGTGAGTGTTCGGTATCGCATTAACATAAATGCCATTAAGTTTTGGCCTTGTATCATCTTTATTTTTTTTATAGATACATAATTATTGAGAAGAGGCTGTTAACTTTTTATAGACTTTAAATATAGTCTATCAGTTCTCTCTATCTCGTTTTGTTTAAGGATTCACCCAGCAGAACAATTGTGTTGCTGCCACATTGCTCTACTTTACCAAAAATGTGCTTCTGCTTCATGGAGTGAGGAGAGAGACATCCACTGCAACCTCTCAGGTGTACCGGCACTGGCTACACACGGCAATTGATACTGACTCATGGCAGGTGAGGCATGGGCATAGCCAACCTTTTAATTTAAGAAAGCTTAGCGCCGACTTTTAATGTATGTTATAACCTCAGTAGTTCTGCAACATCATAAAAATAATAAAGAGCAATGTCCCATGTCTAGAAACAGAAATGATTTCTATCGGAATTTATGTATTCAGTGTAATTAATTCCTATTTTTTAGCCATTTTTAAGCAAGAAGTAGTTACTCAGTTCCACCAGGAGAAGACATTTAAAAAGCTGGTTTTTTGTTTTTTAAAAAAGTGAATTTGCTGTTCCATCTGATGAAAGGATGGGGCAGAACTTTGCAGAGTGTTTAAGCACATTTCTATCCCATTGTTTTATTTAGAGCTCCTGAAAGAGACACTCAGCGTAATCTTTCACATGTCCAAAAGGTGAAACAAGGTCTCAACTACTGTTTTTTTTTCTTTTTCTCACAAAATGGGGAACACATACATTTAGTATATATTGTGCACAGAGAGGCTTACCTGAGACTTCCATCTTGATAATGGCCAGAAAATCCTTCTTGAGGGAAAAACAGTATGTCGGATGCTAACGAAATAGCTAAGTATTTTAGATGCTACTTTGAAAAAATGCTATATTTGACTTGCCACCACCTCCCCAAAACCATTATTTTTCCTGCTTGGTTTAGTAGCTGAAATACCTCAGTGTTTTCACTTAGCATTACCATGTTTACAATAGAAAGAAAGCCCTACGGGAGTCTCATATGATTTCATTGCAGTGTTTATAAATTAACAAGAAATGGAGACTGTTCTGAATGGCAGAGACAAAGAGAAGATACATACACGCTGGGAATTCAGTAATGACAAAAACAAAATCATCTCCGATGATAAACAAATCCCTGACCAGAGACCGCTGGTTCAGCCAAGGCTGAATCCAAGTATCCAAGCCATAATGAGGGGTCATGACGTCATCTTTAAAACCTCAGCACTGCTACAGATGATGACTGAGGTTAAATCTTGCTGATGAAATCCAAATTCATTGATTGTACTTTTTATTGCTTTCTGTGAAAGTGACCAAAAGCAGTAGTGATCTTCAAAGGACTGTGTTCTAATCGGTTTTGCAATGCTGTATTTTAATTTTTTAATCAATGTGGCAATGGCGATACAGCAGTATTGACCCGGATGATTAGAAATACCATTGTTTAGCCAATGCGTTGGTCGTGGAGAACCATGGAGGCCTATGAAGAGGGAAAAGGCACAGGGCATGAGAACCAAGCCAGATTTGCTGACATTTGTACCTTTTCTGAGGAGCTCCACTGGACAGCACCAGCACAACAGCATTTTGTTAACCTGTACTTTTCACCCAGCCATCAGCTAAGTAGACCTCTGAGAGGGAACTTTTAAGGTGACTACAGGTTGTGCACGGTGTTCCTAAGTACCAGACTTCAATATTTTGCTGCTTAAGACTCTGAAAAAGTGGTCCTGTGCCTCTAACTTTTGAGGTTTTTGTTATTCGAAAAACTCTCTCACAATTTTGTGACATTTTCAGTTATCCTGAAACACAAGTTAAGTCCCTTAAGAATATCTGCCTGAGCAACAGCTACAACTCTTCACAGAGCCACCAGAGGAGAAAAAATAGACAAATGTGCTCTTCACTTAAGTGTGTGCTAAAGTGGTTTCCTGAATTAGGATATGAATGGTGAAAACACACAATTAGACAAGACTTAGTTGTGAGTTTTCCCGTACAGATGGGATTTGGACTATTACTTCCGTTAATAGCCACAGAAACTTGATCAAGCAATGGAATTTTTTTTTTTTTAAAAAGAGCTTCTACTGAGACACAGCCAGCCACTTCATGTATGTGAGGAACAACAGGTACACAGTCACATTTTCTTGCCTTTTTGGTTTTTGCTTTCCTTTGGCTTTAATTTTCCCAGAGGTTCAGCAAGTTGAAGAATTAGAAGGTTAACGTAAATGTTTGGTATGAAACAGAACTGAGAAATTTGTGGTGAATTATTTATTCGACTAATTTAGCCTTCTTTTCTGTTAATGAATTCTTTGCTTTTTTTATATACGCATTTGTTACTCCCACTTGTTTGACGAACGCTTTGTGTGAATATGTTTCAGCTGGTGGTTTGTGCACAAGCTACCGACAAAGACGCTCTCCTCCCCTCATAGCTACTCATGGTTACAGCTGAGGAACCGGTTATCCAAGACTCCTGGTGCTACTGCTGTCCCCAGACTGGGTCACTAATGCTTTTCCAGTAGACATGTGGGAGCTTGTGCAGAGAGGAAGGGGACTGGGTGGTAGGACCAAGGTTTAGGGAGAGATGATGCAGCTGCCCTGTGCTATGCTTTCTATTCGCCCTATGCTTGGTCCCATCTTACTTTCAGAACTGGTCAGAGTAGGCTACACCTTTGTAAGTCGAACAATAATTTGGGGCTATATTTAAGAGCTACTTCATCATACACTCAGCCCATTCTAGGACTGTCTGGAGATGTTTTCAAGTATGCTACCTCGGCCCCAATGCTATTGCTACATTTCAACAAATTAAAGGATATGAGCAGAGAGATCCAGCTGCTCAAAAACTACAAATATAAAGTAATTTAAAAGCCTTTGACAGAGGCAGAGAGGCAAGAATTTCTGATAAAGACACAGCTGCAAACAGCTTCGAGCCTTGAAATAACACAAGGAACGTGTATCAATTTCTGTCGCTGCGAACATCGACTGTTGAAACTTAATACCAACCTCCCCTTCGCGGTGATGAAGAGATGACATCTCCATTTTATTGATCTCGGCAGAGACACAGAACAGGCAGCATCAGAGAAAGCGGGGCATGGTGGCATCGCAGCCCAGGTCCGCTGCACAGAGGCGTCCTTGTCCCACCGGGCAGTTTGGCCCCCGGGAAGATGGGACAAGACAGATCTCTTTGAGGGCTACACATGCGGCTAAAGAAGAGAAACAAGATCACAGTGGAAAATCAGACTTAACTATGTTTAAAAGATCATCTACGGCTCTCACCATGTAAGAGACCTTTATATTCAAATATATCTACACGTTTGCATTTAAAGTTCATGGCACAGTATATCACAGTAACATACCTCAGGAAAAGTTGCAGCAGCCACACTCCTTTGGCCTTTACGAAAAGACAAAACATGGAAATATTTTTTTAGCAGGAGCTAAGTGCAGATGACCTTAAATGTGGGGCATAAAATTGTCATCAGCAGCACAATGCTCGCTCTTCAAAGGACACATTCAGGGACCTCAGCTCCTCAGATTTTCTCATTTTCAGTCATAGGAAGTGCTGGGCTTGTCTTAGTGGTTAATTGTAAAGTCCAGCAGGCCATACTTTACAGCATCTTTTTAATTGCATCACAGTATTTGTCACATATATGTTATCAAAGTTGCTGGCACTGTTGGTTTGTTGGGGTTTTTTTCTTCCCATAAGTTGATGATGCATGAATAAAAGTGCTTCAGTGTTTTTAACACTATCCAAATCATGAAACAGAAGACAAAAATATTTTCAGCACTTAAATTGAGGAGAGATGGGGAGCTCTTCATAAACATGTGCCTTTAATTTTGTTTCTGTCATACCCTCCCCTTACACCTTTTCAGGTGATTTTATTTGCAGAGTTAAATTGTGAAAAGGCACATAATGAGACATTCAGGGTGTGGGAGGGGTTGATGTGTCTTTCTTCTGTTTGAGTCCTGCTTTAAGAAGTAGGTGCATCCCTCCTGTCAGAGTTCTCACTAAGGTCCTATCAAGTCAAAGACTCAAAAGACCTGCACAAGGTAGAGGGTAAGGATGGAAGCATATCTTATAGATAAAAATTAATCATGGAGGTTTTTCCACTGATAAAATTTGGCTCTATCCAAAAAAGAATTTTTTTTTGTTTCCTTCACAAAAAAAAACACTGGAAATTATCATTTTATAGTGAAGAAAATGTTTATTTTAAATCAAATGAAATGTTTTACTTGGCTTCAAATTAAATTTTTCAAGTTTTTTTCCCATTTACCTAGGAAATCAACAAAAAATCTTGCTTCAGATCAAGTAGAAATACTGTTTCCGTCTGTCCTGGTTTTGCTGGGATAGAATCATAAAATCAATTTTCTGTTCAGAGAAACTGAATTTCTAAAGTAAGCTGCCTTTTTAAAAAGACTGCAGCACCAGATTCCGTGAGAACAAAGTTGATAAGACACTTTGTTTTAGTTTGTAGCCAGCCATGGTATGCAATTATCTGTAGAGCTCAAGGACTTTTCAACTTGTTTTTTGCTAAGGACCCAGATGTCCAAGAACCTGGGAGGAGTATGGCCAGGGCAACAGACACCTACATTGGCAAATGGGTATTCTGTACCATGTAACATCATGCACACTATTAATTACAAAGTTTGTCAGAGACAGGCCTCCCCCTTCCCTCTCTTCCTCTCTCTCTCCCTCAATGGCCACTGTCCCTGGAGGGTCTCACCCGTCATTCAGCTCCTGAGGCCTGCTCTCTCTCTCCCGGGATTCCAGTTTCGGGACTTTTCTGCTCCAGGATCGCTGGCTGGGAACGGGCTGGACGTTGGTCAGGGGTTGGGGAGCAGATGCACCACATATTACTTGTCTGTATATATTATTATTGTTATCATTATTATTTTAATTTTAAATTTCTTTTATTTCAATTATTAAATAGTCCTTATCTCAACAAAAGGGCCTTCTTTACTTTTCCCCATTTTCCTTCTCGAGTGGGGAAGGGTCACTGGGTAACAGAACAGCTGGCTAGTGTTTAGCCCTGGATACAAGCTAAACGTAGACAATCTCCAATATTTCAATGCAGCCAGCCAACTGAAAAGTCAGTTATGCACATACTTCTAGATAAAAGTAGCAACTTTTGACTTTGCTGTGCTACAGAACAAAAAATGAGACAGACTTCATTTTGCCTGCATGCCATCAGGAAATAGAAATACAATTCTCCACTCCCTTAGCTGGGTCTCTGACTAACAAAGGTTGAGAAATAGCCTCACACAAGTCATGGCAGAAATAACATCCAATAAGACGTGGAAGTGACCTGCTGCAAGAAGAGCCCATCAGATCAGCAGATCACCTACTGGAAGAAAAAAGAGGTGAAGGACACGAGAGGCAGCAACAGAAGCAGGCGAATGGGGACCAGGCGGACCGAGTGCCTGTAAGGGGAATAGTGGTGAGGGAGGTGGGCCCAGTGAAGGCAAGTGTTTGAGATGGCCACCATATGACAAATCCCAGAATCAGCTACTTCACTGGTTCCAGCACCTGATGGTGTACTGTCACTCTCGCCTCGCTGACACGTCCCACAGGCACTGTGGGAGAGTGAGCTATTGAGTAACCCATGAGCTATGGCCCTGCAAAGGTGTGAACGTACCAGATGTCCTTATCACCACCGCTTGCCTGGACACAGACCAGTAGCAATAGGAGAGTGCTCATGATACAAAAGTGGATATAGGCAGTATAGGCCTTGAACCTATTTCCAAAGAAAACCTGCTCCTCTCTGCAAGGCATGGTATGCCAGAGTAATATGAATGTCCTACCTGCCACCTAAGCAGACGTATAGGTAGCATCTACTGCTGGTCTCTTCTATCCCGCAACATTTCTTGTGTCATTGTATCAGCTGTGAGTAGCTAACAGTAGGTTAGGCCATCAGGGGCCAGTGGGCAAGAAGCTGGTTGGATTCCTGAAAACCAGCTGGAGGATGCAGGCTGCTAATGAGCACATGGGACAGTAGGAATACAACTCTTGCCTGTCCATGGAGACACCCGCCTGTCTGTGACAGCATATCCCACACTGCTAGCCAGAAACTCTCTTCTCTCGCTGACCAAACACCATGCGGTGATGGAGTGGCACCCTTTTCAGTGGACATGTGTGCTTGCCTGCTCAGAAGCAAATTGTGGACTCTCAGGAACCCGTTGCCACCTTCTGCCACCTGCTACGCATGGCTTCTATAATTTCAGATGTATTGGCAACAGAAATAATTACAATGTTCTGTTGAATTGTCAACATCAAATTTCCTAGTCATAGGCGTGATCTGATTTAACTTAGCCCTGGGCTGGCACAGCCTCCCTTGTCCTGGTGAGTTGACATAGGCAGTTGTCACAGCTTCTTCAATTCTCTTATGCAATGTCCAGGGTTGTTTCCAGTTCATGTAGCTCTGCATCAGGCAAGCATCACATCCCTCTTTGTGTCATCAGTCCTGCCTCAGAAACACCAGTCCACAGCCAGGAAACCCTCTGGGGTGCACAGCCATAGCTGTGGCCAGGGCCAGCTCTTTCCATGCAACTTTTCAGCATGTACCTCCTCACTGTAGCAAGCTGCCCCCATCTCCTGTGATCACAATCCATGGTGGAAATGCCCTCCCGCTCTGACCCCAGCTCTGTGCAGCCAGCTGCCACACAGCCAGCAGTGGCAGGAATTCACTCCATGCCGGACCTGTGCCTTGGGTGGGCAGGAGCAAGGCTCAGGCATGGAAGGTCATGCTGCTGGGTAGACAAGTTGGCAGCAGAGCACTTTCCTGCACCCAGAACCAGAGAGGCCAGGCAGGTGCCCCCAAAGCACACAGTAAAACACTCCCAAAGTGCAGTGTCCACTCCTGCTCCTGGCACCTTGAGAGCAGCAGGCTATGCCCCTGTCAAACCCAAGTCACTGCAGCAGCTTGAATGTGAACCAGGCATAATTCAGGGTCCAGGCTCATGCTAATTCCACAGGGAACATATTTTCTTTTGGAGGTCCTGACAGAAACTGTAAGCCTCTGCTCTTCCTCAGAATATCTTCCCAGTGGTTGCAAGTGTTTTCCTCAGTGCTCAAAGGCTGTCTCGCAGTTCCTTAACAGCTTTCCAGGAGCATGAAGAGAAGGACCTCCCTGCCTCAAAACTTGAATGGAGAAGAAAAGACAAGACTGTTTCAGGCTATGTTATGTTTCCTCAGGAATCCAAATCCCTGAAGGGGTGGAGTTTTAACCAGTAAAGACTTAATTTCTGAATTATGTTGTGTAATGTACTCTAAATATAAAAGTGTCTCTCTAATGTGCCACTACAATGAATATGCAGAGTACAATATTTGCAATAATTTAGCAGGAGGCCAGTTGAGCTGATAAAGCCTAGGACAACTTATGAAAATACCTAAAAAGGAAAATATATATTTTTTTTCCAGTCATGGATATAATAAGCGTATTTTCCTAGGCATGGTCTGCAATTCTTGCCTCCCTATAGAATGAATGTGTTTCCCCAGCTAAATGTACAGCACCAGCTGAAGTGAATGGGGTGTGTGTTTGCTTTGTTTTTCTTATTAAATATAGATTTGTGGTTAATCAGGAGTTGTAAAAATATTACCGAGGTGGTTACAGCCAATAATATTTCCTTTTGATAATTTTATGGCCCTGTGGTCAAGACATGAGTGTCTGGAGTGTGAAAGGAAGCAGGATCTGATTCTGCATGCCATTACCAACTTGCTGGTAATTAAAAAACTGAAAAGTCAACAAAAAAGTGCAATGTAGCTGTAGCTGTAGCTGTCGCTGCAGTAGTCACGGCCAGCCACACAGTTTGCAGGCTAAATCTCCACCTCTGGCACTGCTTTCTCTCGTCTTTCCCCCATGTCCTCCCTTTATCCTTGCAATCGCCACTTTTTTCCCTGACCTACAAGAAGCCATCACCAGAGACGAACATCATTTTATGAATATTGCTTTCTCTACCACATGCATCTGGCTGAGACAAGCAAACATCATTTCCGGACAAAAAAAAAAAAATCATGGTTAACAGGAGCTTTTCCTCACGCCCCGGGGAGCACTGCCTGCCTCTGCCTGCCCTTCTGCTTTCTGCTGGGTCCACACTGTGCTGTGGCACCACCGGAGCTGGTAGCTGCCCCCTGCCCCGTCCCAGGGTGCTCCTGCCAGGGCCACCCACTCCCCACTGCCCTGCCAATGCCCAAGCCCCACGAGGCTCCCCCTGACCCCTGCTCATCCGTGACCGAGCTGAACACGTCAAGCTGACAGTGTGAAAACGGATGGAGTTAGGGCCCTGCACTGGCAATTAAAGAGCAATAAGCAATATACACAAGGGAAATAATAGCACAAGGGCTGCTCCTCTCCAGCTATGCCAGCAGGGAACAGGCAAAGGTCTGCAGGTGGGCTTTTGAGCTACAGACAAGACAGAATAAAATGGGCACTGCGCCTTAGGATATAGCCAAGCCAGTTATCCGAGACTGACAGTTCCCCTTCATTCCTTGACTGCAAAAGCAGAGACGTTGGAGCAGACCAGACGTGACAAAATGCTTAGCTGGAGAAACACAGTGATAGCCCAGTACCCTTTCCTTTCATCAGCTCCGTGTCCACCACACACGAACATCGCAGGTTCACGCTCCAGGTTGTTAAAAATGGTTCATTTATCTGAAATGTGGAACTCTGAAATTTCTAGAAAGAAAAATGTACCTCATAAATGACAGGGTTTTTCTCCCTGTAATAACTTGAAGATGCTTCAGCATTAGGCGTATGTGCTGATCACAGCTGACCAAAGGGATATTCCATACCATATGACATCATTCTCAGTGTGTAAAGCTAGGGGAAGAAGAAGGAAGTGGGGAACATTCAGAGTGATGGCATTTTGTCTTCTCAAGTCACTGTTACACGTGATGCAGCCCCACTTTCCTGGAGATGGCTAAACACCTGCCTGTTGCTCACCAGCCTGGGCTGCAGCACCAAGGACACTATTGCATCTTCCACAGCCAGGAGGACATGGCCTGCCTTTTGTAGGCAGGGTCTGTACCTTGAGTTAATTAGTTAATTAGTTCATTATATTCAACTCAGTCCAGCTGGGTAATAATGATTGGATGCCATACCTGCCTGCCCACGGGAGGTGGTGAATGAATTCCTTGCTTTGCTTTGCTTGTCTATGTGGCTTTTGCTTTCCCCATTAAATTGTCTTTATCTCAACCCACGAGTTTTTTCACTTCTGATTCTTCTCCCATTCTTCTCCCATCTCCATCATCTCCCTTCTGATTCGCTCCCCCATCCCATAGTGGGTGCCTGAGCGAGCGGCTGGGTGGGCTTAGTTGTCGGCTACGGTTAAACCACGACAGCATAACAAGGGATGCTCTCTCATGAAGCACTGAGTGGCCAGACATCACCAATATTGTTTATTTTTCAATTGTTTTTCTGCTTCCTTACCGAGCAACAACAACCAGTGCAGCAGAATTGCTGCCATGCTGACCAAACCATCCCACTGCCCACCCCCCTCATCTCACACACTCTATGGACAGACAGATGGACTCACACCCCAGTAACTGCCTGAACGGCACAAATATCACTCCAACCCTGCAAAACAAGCCTTTCTGACAGTCAGAGACCAGCCACCCCCAGAGCGTGGGCTCACGGGGATGGGCATCCCCTCACACCCCGTGCAGTGCCCTGCGGGCAGCCCCATGGTGCCAGCAGCATTTTTGCCTTCCCCACTCTTTCTGGGGAGAGGAGAAGAAATCCTGTTTGTTCCTGTGAACAAATTTCTTCCTGTTCAACAGAATACGGGGTATGAACAACCATTGCTACACAGTTTGTCATTACAGTTATTAAGGATTACATATACTTATTATATTACTTTTAATATATACCAATGTGAGCATGAATATGTAGTATTAAAAAGAAACAAAAGATTTTAGTCCTTCCTGAGCATTTTCATACAGTGTCTGAACACAACATTTTGAAATACGAAGGTACTAAGTTTTTTTTTTCCCCCGAGTGGGGAGGGTGAGGCAATAATTATTTTCTCCATCTTTTTTCCAGAAAGAATGTATTTAAAAAAAAAATAAAATTACCAGCATTGTTTCCTCCCACACACTTTTTCTGTTTTTACCCCTTCAGATTTTTGGTGGAAATAAAATAGAATCCAATTATAAAAATGAGAGAAAATTTTGATTTGTCAGTTGAAAAAACGTTAACACTTGCAGAAAATTATATAGGCATTTTCTATCTCACAGTTTTTGTGAAAAATCAGGACATTCTGAAGAAGTTGAAATGTTGTTCTGAAGTATTTCAGTTTTGTCAGCTCACTATTTTTCAACAAATACGTTTTCAGTCAAAAATTGTCAATCATCTCCTTTACTTTCCAGATCTTTTTGAGACTACCTCTCACCATCTCCTTATACCACCATTCGGCAGCTTCTGGGACCACAGTAAAGATCATGTACCTGCTAATGTTTTTCAGCTAATCGGGTCTTTTTACTCCTGCACCTCACAGCGAGGGCAAGGGAGGGAGCAGGACCCTCTTAACCCATCCATCACCTTCTCCGGTAACCTCTCTGGACCTTGCTTTTGCAAGGGCAGTTATGGATAGGCAAAGGTGGCCTGAGTCGAGGGATAGATGGCCTTCTTCAGCAATTATGGAAACATCTCCTTTAGAGATTTTTTTTTTTTTTCCTGGCATTGTTGTTGTTTTTTTCCAAAGCACAAATGTGGATTTATCTGAATGTGAATATGTTCCACAAATTAAATGATGTCTTATCATGGGGGTAAGAGGGAGATCGTGCACTAGATTAGTTACTGGGTCTCCCATCTGTACTGTCTACGATATGATGATAAGCATACCTAGAAATGCAGGAAACGATTCACAAAAGCAATCAGATAATGAGCAATATTATTCTCAGAAGGTCCTTCCTGTGTTTGAACAGGGGGAACAAATTAAAAGCTCAGGTTGTGTGGTAGCTTGGAAATAGTGCACATGGTGACTAAGACTCTTATCAGAGGCAGCATTGAAATAACATTTTCTGCTAAAGAGCTTGAAGAAATATGTTACAAAATTATTAATAATGCATTAAAATTTGCAAGAGCATGAAGGCAGAGATAGTTGAGCTGTGTGCTCCCAGAGTTTGAAGTGGAAAGGAAGAAGTGCTTGTAAGGCACAGACAAGGAGGTGACTTCCAGCTACAATTGCTCACAGCATTAAAAATAGTGGTGATAATAGAGGTTTGTTATTGCTGCTGGTAGGATTGCGCTGGGGGAAAAAGACCATGCAAAGTGAAACAGGAAAACAATGCATACACCTCCCCTTTTCAAGAAGCAGAGATCCAGCTCCATCCTGGCCTCAGTAAGAGCAGCAGCGGCAACCAGCCGCCAAGACCCACTGTGCACCACAGGCCACCTTCCAAAATCAATGGCAGGGAGGAGAGATAGCACCTGCAAGCAGAGGGTCCTTCTCCCACCCTTCGAGCAGGACTTTTGAACAGGGGCCTGGAAAACTTCCCAGCAGCCAGGCTGCGGTGTTTGTGGTGTAAACTAAGGGGAGCACTGCAGCGATGTGATGCAAGCTGGCGATATGCAGAGGGAATGCCCACATAAGAGATCTTAAGCTGCTGCTCATAGACTGCTCCACGGAGGAGAGAGACTCCTCATACCGGCGTGCGAGTCAGACCCCTCAAAGTAGCGATAGCTCAAACCTAAAATTCAAGTTTGTGAGCACCCTCTCTTCCTTTATAAAATACCACTGCTGCAGCTTGGCAGGATATTGAGGTTCCTGTGCAGACTGATGTGCTAACAGTTTGTGCGTCCCTCTCCCACCCAGATGGTACCTTCTTCCCCCAGCACCACTTCAGTGAAGTATTGATGCTTGACATACATGTACGCTCCAGGCCCGTGAGAAACCACCCTGAAGCCAATCAGGCATTCGGGCAGAGCTGTGTGTATAAGCACATTACTGTAAGACTTGTTAGACATAGTAGTAGTAGTAGTAGTAGTAGTAGTAGTTGTAGTTGTAGTTGTAGTTGTAGTTGTAGTTGTAGTAGTAGTAGTATATCAGGGCTTTTGGTCTCCTTCAGTTTTGTGGAAAGTGGGAAAACCAGTTCTCCAACACTGGCCTATCCCTGTAAAAAGCTAATCTTTACACTTTATTAATAAACATGTAGGTACACTACTGGTATATTTACTAAGCATCATTCCCTCTCATTCTCGGTGCACTCTGACATTACCTGAAAGTATGCGCTGTTTGCCAAAGCTTTCTTTTTCAATGTCCTAATATTTCCAACCATGAGATAATATCGAGCAGCAGAAAAAGAACAGGTGACCTGCCAGAAGACTGAATAACCGAAAAGTGCCTTTGAATTAGACAAAAACCTTCTGCTTTCACTTCAAAAAACCCCACACTGCTTCCCAGGTATGATCCAGATCTGTTATATACAGCAAAGTTGGTCAGTATAAATCTTTGTTTTGTGTTTCAGAAGGTATGCGATAGAAAACCCATTCTAACAATAAATGCTAGTCACCTGAGGTCTATAGCTTGTTTTGCAGCTCAGAAAAAAAGTGTCTCTGTTCACCCTTGGCCAACTGAGTTACATTTTCTGCTATTATTAATGCATTGCAAGGGGTTTTTTCATATCAATTTGAAATTATACATCTGGGAAATCCCAGTACAACGGCAGTCAATGCTTTGTTTCTCTGTGTGGCCCTTTGCAATTACTAGAATGTGCAAATATAATTTAGCGCAGGTAAAATTCAATCAGTCACCCCAAGCACAAAGAAATCTCCATCTCCCAGAAAAAAAAAACCCAGAGAGTGTTTCCTTGCAAATGGCACAAGGGAGCTGTAAGAGTTTCTAAAACAAATTTATTAGAATATTTAAATTCAAGTTGTAATGGGAAATTTAGCTCAATAGGTGAGGTGGCAGCAGGCTGAAACCCAGGCGAAGCAGGCAGGCGGCTTTCGAGGCTGTGGGCTCGCTCAGATGACGCTCCTATTTCTGCTTGCAAAGAGTGAGGGGGAAAGGCCAGCAGCACCCCAGCTGAACCGGAGTCTGCAGCTGGGGCAGCGCGCCACCCCTGCCCGCCATCACCCGCAGGAGGTGCCCAGAAGGTCTCCCGGGGCTGCCCCAGCGCCCGCAGCTGCCACATCCCCGGCACCGCGCACCACCTGCCTGGAGATGGCCGCTGGTCAGGCTGGGAATAGGGTCAGGGTTACAGCTCCACAGATTCTATAAAATTACACCGTAATGAGGAGATGTAGCATTAAAAAAAAAAAAAAAAAAAAATGTGGGGGAAGAAAAAGCTGCAAAGTTTAAGGACCATTGGATTTACACTCCTCAAGCAACTCCGGCACCATAACATTTTGTTTTTGTCAAGCAGCAAAGGCCACCCTCCAGCTCCCGCTACGTTCAGTGGGAGCTGTGTCATTGTCTTCAAAGGAATCAGGATCAGGCCTCCAATGTGTTAATAAGCAACAAGAATTATGGAAAGAATTACATTTAACGTGAAGGCAGGCTGCCTGCGGCGATCGCACCACAGAGCCTGTCACCGATCGCTTTGTGCTGGAAACCTACGCCACAGACTGATCCACGAAGGAGACAACTGCAAGACATTTCTGCTTGGCAGGAATGTGGAGAGAGAAGGAGACAAGAGACGAATCAGCAGCAGCTGAATGCGCATGGGGATGGCTGGAAAACTCCAGGTACGCACAGCTCCACTCCTGAGGGTCCGAGAGCAGCTCAGACTCTGCGTGGAACTTTGCATTTCCCAAGCTCTTATGACCATCTTACCAATAAAAAAGATCTGTTCTGCTCTTGTTCATCTAAAAATCCCACTGCTCCGAAATCACCGGCCTCAATGTTAAGAAAGTACCCTTTTACACGGACTTTGGAAAAGAAAGTAAAGCAGTTTTCTTTTGTCACTTCCCTCTGAAAGAAGCGCTCCTGCTTATTTCCTAGAAGAATGAATCAGCAGAGGAACATGCTGCTCCAAAATATCTTCAAGTAAACACAAAAGGGGGTAGAGGCATTGTGTCTAGGGTGACTCCCATGTTGGCTCTTTGTTCGTGAGACTCACTTTGCTGAAGAGGTTCAGGCAATGTTTTTATTTCATGTCCTCGTAAGCCCAAAGAAAGCCTTGAGCACCACATGTGGACCTGCTGTAGCGTGCAGCTGAATATTAGGGCACCCATTAAAGCTGGAAAAGTTCAGCCAGTGCAGGAGCAAGCGGGGATTTTGCTTTCTGTGCATAGGGAAGAATGAGAAATGCTGAGTTTCACAGAAATAAACAGCAGAGCTGAAGGATAGCCCAATTTACTCATTTCCTAACCTGTGATTGCACCTGAATACAGTCCTTTTACCAATGGTGGGAAGTAAGGTTATTTCTGTGATCCTCCATCGCCCTCATTAAGCTATTTTCCACTCATCCATCTAGCAGGTAGCCTGCGCACTGTGGCAACCGGTTTTCTTCACAGAATGGGCAGCTTTGAAAAACAGTCTTTGTAGCCCCAAACTGACTACGGACGGTGTTTTCACAACTCTTCTGATCAAAAATGTACCTACTTTCCTACCCACTCATTCTTCTACTGCTGTGGACTTCACCTTTGGTCTCAGTCTTTGCCTTCTTTTGCTCTTAGAGCAGTGTTGTGCCATTTCCTAGGGGTTCCTCCCTTCTTCCTTCTAAATCACTCAGCCACATCCTGTTTTTACATCTTGCCCTAAACCCTTCCTTTTGACTATAACTTACAACTGACTGTATAAAATAACATCAATATTGTAGCAGCTACTTTGGAGCTGTTGCAATGGAGCTTTCTAAATATACATGTTAAAACCTCTTCTGAAATTTCTGGGGAAGGGGGTAAGTTTGGTAAGTGCTGTGCACACTCAGGTGCTCATGATTAAATTGTTTTCAAGTTTTTTTGTAAAAAGTCTCAACTGGCCTGGAAGTAGCAAAACAGGGGAAATAAAAGGTGCCTACAGTTACTTTGGGAAGGTCCCATGTTGCTATGACCCCTGCTTACCTTACAGATTGCTTTAATTTGAGGCACGACATTGCTCCTGGCAGAGCCTGAGAAGTTGCACCCCCACATCTACAGTAAAAATCAATGTTTCCTCTGGAAGTTAAAACATCCTGAGGAAGAGAAAGGAAAACAAGAGAATTTATCAGACAGAGCCTGACACATCGTAAAGATGCAGCATTGTTATCAGGTATCATTCTAACACACTCGCTGCTCTACACCACTCAAAATTTTATGACCACAAAAACAACCCACACATACATGCCAAACTGTGACTAGCTGAAGACAGCTCTCAGCATGTTAGCTTCATTTCGCTCAAGAGACAAACAAGAGATCACAAATGAAACTGCCTACACCACACTGATGTGAGCAGTAATGTAGGGTTTTGTCAGAGAGTCAATGTGGCTACCAAACTAAGCGCTTTCCTTTCGTGGCTTATAGCACCTGTAAAGCCTTCTGCCTAAAAGCCAATCAAATAAGACACCGAGTCACTTAGTTGCCACCTAGAGACACATAGCAAAAGCAGCCACTGTATGAATAGTTGATGCAAACATTTTGTTCACAGTTAATTCAGAATGAATAACAGAGAGTCATATGGTTACTTCCGCGCCCAGGTACAGCGTGATCTATAATGCATAAAATTGATGTTAAATGCATAAAATCCCCTGCTTGGAGCATCAAAACATAGTCATGGCCTTGAATGCTGATGTTAAATCTGAAGCATATTACTCATATAACGCGGACTGCAGCTAACATTAACAGCTTTCCACTGCAAGTGTTACATTGCTGTAATTGGGCAGACAGTGTGGTTGGGGATTTCTTCAGAGACCTATTTTTCAATTAAAGTTTAGGTTTCAAGTAAAATGGTTTATACAGAACAAGATTATGCACATGTCTTATTGTTGCACTGTTTCAGATTAGTTGGTTTATTATTTCCAGGATGGTGGGGGTAAAGAAAGGCACAAGAAATAAAGGCAGGATCATGTCTTTTCCAAACTCCCTTCCAGGTCCAGGATAGCTATCCCGGTCAGTGTTAGCAGGCATGTGGTCAGGCTCGTCTGACACACCACGAGTTGGCTTAACAAAGAGAAACCCATTCTGCATTATTTTCTTCCCAAGTGAAGACAAAGGGGAAGAAAAGCTACCAAGAAAACAAGAGAGGTGTTAGTGAAGCAAAACAAGAGTTGCTTTTCTAGCAGGTCAGTCTAGCTACAGCGTGGCTTTAGGCTTCCTAACTTCCCACTACCTAACTCTTCTGTTACTACTATACACCAGCCTGGGGGCAGGGAAGGGAATAACCCCACAAGATAAGCAAACTCCGGTAGTCTTGTGAATCCCTGCCGTAAATCCTGCCATCCTCGCTCCCCACCATGCACCCGCCTCTCAGGGAGCACGAGTGCCCATAGGCACCTCTGCGGGTCCTGTTAGTGGAGTTCAGGTGCACGCAGGAAGATGAGTCTCCCCTCTGGGTTCAGACAACCGCTCCTGAGCACTGCAGGAAAAATCCACTACTGCTTCCTGGTGTTAAACAGTTAAACCAGCTGGATTTGGGGATCTAGAAAATGAGGAGGATGAGATAACTACATTTGCAAGAACATTTGTTTTGAATCCAAACCATTTCCCCAAGTGTATTAATATGAATTACCAGGAGATTGTCTGAGGATTTATATGTGTAGTATTCCAAGAGAAAAAAAGAAAAAGCCTGAGCAGGAATAGTCAGTTTTAAATTAAGATAAATTACTCCAAGTTTCTTTTTAAAATACACGCATGTCCATTGTTTATGATTGTAGAGTTCAAAATGCTGAACGTGTCTGCTGAGAGGATATACGCCTCCCTACAAAACTATTTGAAAAGTTATTTGAAAGACAGACTGATAACACTGCAAGGGAAAAAAAAATAAGGGAGGGGGGGAAGGAAAAAGGAAAGCAAAGAAAGAAAGTAGGAGAGAAAGAGAGGGAGCAAGAATACATAGCATTATTGACAATTGCTAATCTTTGAGGGGGGGTGGGTTGAGAGTTTTAGGCGTAAACTAGAAATTAAATTTTGCCAATATGTACCAGAGTACAGTCCCTCTCCATTTACATAATCAAATAAAAGGTAAGATTCAGCAGCATGAATAGTCGACCTGCCAGTAAGCTGTTTGCTTCTTAGTGAGAAATAGAGACAAAAAAAAATTCTTTAGGAAGTTAGCTCTTTCTCATACAGTTCATATTATACATGGCACAGGCAGCATATATAGAATTTGCTACAATATATCAGTTTGATAACATTGCAGAGGGTTTCTCATCAAAATACAGA
Source organism: Tauraco erythrolophus (assembly GCF_009769465.1). Lineage (NCBI taxonomy): Eukaryota > Metazoa > Chordata > Aves > Musophagiformes > Musophagidae > Tauraco > Tauraco erythrolophus. The sequence goes on from NC_141467.1 coordinate 39,231,695, forward strand.
GATGGGGAATTATAGTTTCAAGGCCTAATTTAATAACAAAATACGCCCTTGTTAAAACCATTTTTTGCCTGTGCTCTATAAGCAATGTGTGCATTGTATGAAGAATCTGGGAAGAAAAATTTAAGAATTATGCAGACAAATACTGGTATGTGGCCAGAGCTTTGGAAAACATGTAGCTGCCTCTCGGTGTCCTTATTGCCCATAAAAGAACATTTCACACGGTCAACAGCTCAAATTTATGTGGACCCTTAGGGGTAAATTTTCAGTACAGTGAATAGGAACTCACATACGCAATCGCATTATTGTTAATGGGAGTTGTGTGGCTACTTCTTCCACTCAGTCCTAAAAATGTGCCCTTTGCTGTAGAAAGCTATCTACAGACCACTCCTGCTCCCACTCTTCTTCTCCATCAGCAGTCCCGGAGGAGCAATGGAGAGAGGCCCAGAAAACTCTGTCCTTGCGTCTTCTCCTCCTGTCACGCCGCTGACATGACTGTTGGGAGGACATGTGTGTGTGCCCCTTGCTAAGGACCGCAGGACGCGAAGCACGACATCTGTGATGCTCTTGCTCTTTCCCTTTGCTGACTGCAGGTGAGCCTTCCTGTGCCTCCCTCTCTTCTTGCCCAGAAACATGCCATTGCCTCCTCTGTAGTTTAGATGCTGGAGAGCTTCCAATGGGTGTAGCAAACCTTCATGCCCCTCTTTTCCCTCGGGTGTAACCAACACCAGGAGGGTCTTGCCTCCACTGATTTTGCTGGTAACAGATAATTTTCTGTGGTGCTCATTTACAGCTCTTACCCCTGTGATATTTCTCTAGCAATGCTTGCACTTTATGAGACTTTGCAAAAGAGGACTGACATTCTTTACTGTAACTAAGTGTCAGAGTGACATCCTAAAACTTTTGCAGCAAGTCCAAGGGCCAGAAACTTCACTTACATGTGTTTCTTCCATAATAAACTGGCTACAAGCACTGGGACCTGAAAAACACCACCAGATATTGCAAAATTTGGAATGAAATCGTGAATGTCAACAACACCAGAAGCTGCTATGCGCAAGGAAGTTAGTTGGCTCTGATGGCTTCAGCACCCACAAGAAGTTTGTGGTAGTTGGTCACATATCGTCCATATTACTACATCCCTGTGGTCAGTTATAAGGCTGGATGTGTAGCTGCCCTCTCATCCACCCAGGCCACAAGAGCCCATGTTTCTATCACACCCTGACCTGAAGCTCAGTTGAGAGAATTCCAGTGCTTGGGTCGCTGAACAGCTGAAGTTCAGCTGAAGCCCTTGTGCCAGGATGACGGTTAATGTGTTTCCAGCCATGAAGTCAGGTGTTCTGCTCTGGTTTCTGAGGTCTATAGCGTGAGGCAGTGGTTTCTTTAAACTTAATCACATTAAGTTTAAAGACATTTAAGACACAAGATGGCATTTCAGACACAAGATGTTGGCAAGATCTAGTTAATGTTATACTCTTATTTTTATTTACCTACCAAGAAGTGCAAAAAATCAGCAATACAGAAGGTGCTCCTCCCTGTCAGTACTGTTTGGACATCATGAGCGAACGGACAACCTTTATGGAGAGAAAGCATAACTTGTCACGTGCAGATGTGAGACCAACTCTGTGAAGTAATGAGATCCTATCGAACTGCAAGAAGGTCTCGCATAGAGGGAAACTCATGGCCAATGAGGTCACTGAAGTTCCAGATAATTTTTGTAGCATCATCCTTGTAACCTGTACCACAGTGACCTCTTGCATGATGGAGGAAGAGCTTCATGACCAAGCCTCCTGTCTTCTTCTTGCAACACTGGCTAGAGATCAGATAATTTTATTTGACACTGTTTAATTTCTCTCTTTTTAATTAGATGTGTTAGGTACTCAGACTCTTGTTTGGGATTGGTTTCACAGCCCATCATATTTCTTCAACTATGATAGAACAATTGGCCATTAATTCAAAGCAGTGCTAATAACAGTCGCTACAACTACTAGGAGAAACAAATGGGAAGGCTGTTGAAAGACCTCTCCACTTTTAACCCCCTTGATACAAATTTACATTTAAGTCAGACAAACCAAAATCTCAATGTCTCAGTCATACTTTGTTTAATCATATGACTGCCTTTGGCCTACACTAATGGTCAGTTCCCAGCACATGAGTTAAAAAGAAAAGACAGACTGGGGCGGGGGGAGCAAATATATATATAGAAATACATATATACCTTGCATGCAGGGCCATATACCTTTCTAATTACAGCCAGAGGAGGCTGCCCAGAGTTGTTACCTGAGCAAGGCTGTGGCACTGAGGACCCTGCAAGCTGTGATCCTCCTGCCAAGCTGACCTTGGTGAGGAACAGAGGGCCAGGTGACCAGGAGCTGGCCAGAGAGCATCTAATACCACGCAGAGAAAGCAGGCTGTGGTGGCCAGTAATGGGGCTAATGGAGGTGGGAAGGAGAGTTGCCTGTCTCATGCCACAAGCCCTGAATATTCTGAGATTTTGTTCTTGGAAGTAGTCTCACCCACCTTCTCCCCTCCCTCCCTCCTTCATTTTCTTCTTCAATGTGCAGCCCTGCTCCAGTGTACTGCCTGAGTGGGAATTGCCTGCAGGTCCTGATGTAATAGCTGTGCCATATGGTCCCTTCACACAGCAGGAAGGTAGAAAAATCCAGAAGGAAAAAAAAAACACAAAACAACAGCAACTCTGGAAAACTTTATGCGGCAGCTCAGCAGAACTACAGCTGTGGCCACAAACAGAGGCAGCAACTGGAATATTACGCATGATGCATAGGGCACGGCAACAGCACACAGCCGCCCCAGAAGGCAGCTGAGCTTTATGTCCCATTTAACTGAGAAACCTCCCCACATACCATAAAGCTCCATTAAAGCACACAAGCAGGTGTGGCAACCCTGGTGTTTTCAGTGGTAGATCACTCCGCTCCTCTTGCCTTCAAAGTACCCTCCGCTGGCTGCCTTTCTCCAGGTGTTCGCAGAGGAACCTAATGAGACTGATTGGGACATGCTGATCAGCTTTCATTATAAGCTGTTCTCTAGCAGTCTGATTAATCAAAATAATGGTATGTGCTGTGCATGTATTTTACGGCTGTACCCAGTTTTGCTTTCAAAACTAAAATAAGACACCTGTTTTTCCCACCCTGTCTTGCTGAGTAGTCCCTTTAAGAGCATAACCTTGTTATCAAATATATGATATACCATCAGAGCTGGGGAGCTTCACACGCACATAAATATCACTCTTCCAGTTTGTGCTTTTTATACTAGCAGAAGAATCTAATGGAAATAAATTCAGTCCATGGGTCAATTACAGGCTTATTTTCATATTTATGGACTTAATACTTCCACACACAAAAAGATTCTAATGATAGCCTAAGGCACAGAGTAATCAAAACAACAGCTATTGAAAGGGAAGGAACCAAAGAAAAGTACTACTTTGAAATTCTACCCCCATCTCCTGATATTGTTATATACACTACGTAAAAAATGCTTTTTCACAAATGAGTGTGATTTTTACCTACTTACCATCAGCGTAACATTAAAAAGAAACCAAAGGCAAGAGCCGTTACCAGAACAAAAGCCACACTTTTTCCATCTCCAATTTCAAGAAATTAACTCTTTGATACGAACAATCAAATCTCCTTTCTTCTTCTTCCTTCTTGTCCTTGTGTCAGTTAGTAAAAGAGGCAAGATTTCGCGGTTCCTTCACGGATCGGGGATGTCCACATGCCCTGCACTGACTGAAGGATCCTGGGAGGCATCTCGCCATCAGAGACATCAGGTGCCCATTCCTCACTGACCAGCTGCATGTGTCTTTGGAGGCTTCACCGCTGCCTCAGGGATGGAGGAGAGGGAAAGAGTACCTTTAGCTTTCTCTGTAGAGCTGCCAGGATAGGCAGCGGAGAGGTGTGGACCTCAGAGGGGCTAAAGGAGCTGCTGCCCTGCCTCGCCTTGCCCAGTGGAGGGGCCCTTTCTCCCCTGCTGCTCGCCATGGATGGCGTGAAGGATGCACTCCCTCCCCTGCTGCTGTCATTTGATGCAGCCCCGTCCAAGGTAATTCAGAAATTTGCTCTAAAGTATCAACAGTGCATATAGGTATTTGTTATCCCAGTTTGTTTTCAGATATATTTTATGTACCAAGCGAGGATGTGTGAGGAAAGAAGGGAGCATGTTTAAGCTTTCGATGCCAACTGGAGCAAGATAGACTGCACAAGCTATCACTGAGCACTTCATGCATTGCAACTTCATCGCCTTGTTTCTTGAGTTAGTTATTTATTAACAGTCACTGGGTTGGAGCATCTCGCATTTGATTAGATAAATGATATGTTGTTACCTGGAGCATTTTGTGAAGTCGTAATAATCGCTATTGACAACGCATCTATTAGTTTGGCGCACTGCTTTCTAGCCATCAAGAGGATCTTTATGAACCTGGATTCAATGCAAAGGGCCCTAAACTCCCAGCCTTAGTTCTGTAGAAATCTGACATGAGAAATAGCAAAAGAAAATGAAATATTTTCCTCATTTGCTGATTATTTCCACAGCCCCTGAATGCCTATGAATAAACTCTGCCACACCACCTGACACAAGAAAAATAGCCATACAGGAAGCTTAATATTTGCTGTAACCTCAGTTTCCTGGAGCTGGAGCGCTCCCTTAAATAATTTACATCTTTAAAAGTGAGATAAGACTATCTCCAGTTCTGGCTTTGTTGTGTGTCCTGGGTTATTCTAAACCACTTTCTGCAAGGGACATCCATCATTTCAGACCCAGCTTTACCTTCATCCCACATAGACATCTGAGAGACAGTGACTGGAAAGAATGCCAGAACTGGAGATAGTCTGATGTCATTTTAATGACTGTAAATTATTTAAAGAAGAATACCACAGCCAGAGTCCCAGTCATTTGAAAGTGTTTGCTAAAATGTCTAAAAGGTCATGAGTGACAATCTCTAGTACACATACGCAATGAAAATAAGGTTAATGACTCTCATTTGAGAGGGAAGAAGTACATAGAGCAGAAGAGCAATTGTTCTATTTTACACCACAGGACTCTCGATAAAGAAGGAAATGACTCCTCTCAGGAACAACTTCAATTTTTGCTACATTCCAGTAGCATTAATAAGATCGATGGTATTAAAAGTAGTAAGACACCCAGTCTACCTAGGACCCCAACTTTTACTCACTCCACTCAACATCCTAACTTCAGCTGACTCTATCAGTATGTAGCATCAGATTTGCTGGGGTCCAGGGGGCACAGAAATTCCAGAAGCTGCCAAAACTGTTTTGCTGCAGCTAGAAAGGAAGCAAGAAGGGGAAGAATTATGAGGACAGTAACAACTGTTGTGATAGATTTGGATATGAAACTGCCCTGGCATCTGTGACCCTAGACCAAGCTTAGCGGTGGGCATTGGGGAGCTTCTTAACCCAGAGGGGAAGAAGGTAGAGGAGGACCACAAAGAGCACGAAGCTGACCTCTTGCCTCAGGAACCAAAATGGCTTGGACTGTGATCTTTTCAACTGCCTTCTCCAAAAGGAAATTTAAAAGACAGTTCACTAACTGAAAAGACACTGTCAATGTCAAGAAATGCTTTCTATGCAGTATTACAAACTATTTCACCACAGATTACAGCATGTGCCTTCTCTGCCATATGGGCATTATCTCATCTCTTTAAAAGACGAGTAGGTTCAGTCACAGAGAGGTCATATCCCAAATCACATACAGAGCTGGGAATTAGGACCCGTCAAATTGTATGATGGCAATGTAAGACATGGTATCCACTGACTTCAGTGGGAAGTCCAGCATAAAAAACACCCACAAAGTCAACCTACTGTCATTTGAGCAGTTTTCCACTTCCACACATATGCTCAGGGCACTATATATTGGCTTTATGTCCCTAAACCATGGGAAATGGTAGGCTTCCTGCACGGGTGCTTTGGTTGTGTTCCTCATTTCAGGCCATTGTTCCAGACTGTATCTTTTGTTTCGGCCTTGGCAGGCAGTTAGACAGAGAATGCTAATGAATGTCTTTGCTCCAAGCACAATATAAGAGAGGCATCTCATTTTCATTTTCTTTCCTGTGAGTCTTGAGTTCTAAACTTGAGGTATGCAATGGAAATGAAATTCCCCCTAAAATGACGGTCTCTCCCCTTTGTGCAGACAGTCGACAGACACTGGATAAGCCACTTCTCAGGCAAATCTGCACAGCCTTAAATGTTAGAGAGCAATACAGACATGCAATTTATTGTTGCAGAATGGAAACTCTTGGATATTTATTGGTAAAAATAGAAAATTTCTTTTCTATAATTTAGACCTCAAGTACCAGCTATACTTAGAGATTTGATACAGGTGTTTGTGTTGCTTCAACAATGGTAGGAGAAGCTGACATCGTCATAACAACACCTCTGGCTTCAGTTTGTTTCACCTAAATTTTTACCTCAAGAAGCACGGGTGCTTTCCTGACTTTTGGAGAGGTTCTCAGCGGTGGTTGACAGCAGCACCCTCAGCAAACCTGCTTATACCAAATCTGCAAAGTAAGAGTCGCTTTTATATGTATATATAGACATTTCATTTGGCATTGCACAGAAGTCAAATTATGCTGGATTGATCACACCTCTCTGGTGTAAGCAGAACTCCCCTTTTTCTAAAACTCTCAGGAAACGCACCCAGGAGCTTGATGTCTAATTACATCATCTCCCCCAAATTTCTGGCCCTCTGCTGGCTGAGATTTTCAGAAAGCACGAAAAGAATGGATTTGACTTTCAGCAGGCAGTGTTGAGCATTTGCAGCCACCACCGCCTCTCAGGGAGCTCCTCTCTGTTTGACAGTTTTGAAAATCATGAAGTCATTAAGCTACTATTTAAATTAAGAGCAAGGACTTAAAATTAAGTACCTGTATCTGAAAGCCGCGCGCACTCATTGCCGTAATTTCAAAATTCCTTGCACTAGGGACAGAACTGGACTTCCTCAATCCTAACTTAATACGTCAGTTCATATATTCTTGACCATCCCCTTTTGGTTCCTTTTCTAGTGAAGTTGTCTGTGCCCACGCCTTTCCCGAGTCTTAAAATAAAATAAACATCTTGATGTGTAGCTAGTCTGTGTGTACGTGCGTACACATATGCTTGGACATGTGCGTATCTAAATCAAAGTACTTAAAAAGCTTTACTGTGTCTTAATGCATATTGTATAACATCAGTGGAAGTTTTCACGGTGTTCGTAGAAAGGTGTGTGTGTCTGTGTGTGTGTATGAGACAGAAAGAAAGAGCAAGAGAGACAGACGAAGAGAGGGAGAGAGAGTGCACCAGGAATTATCTATGCATAAAGAAATTAAAAGAGAATATTTTTCCAGAGCAATTGAAGCCCATCTCCTGAACAATGACGACAGCTCCTCATTTTCGACAACAATAGAGGGCACGTAGGAGTCAGCTCATTAGAATATCTGTGGCTCTTTTCTGTTCTCTCTGCATTAAGCCCCCATAATGTCAGTTGTCACTTATTAATGACAATTAACTAGTAATCAGCAGTGAGACTCTTCGAGGTGGTCCTTGCCTGACAGGTGAAGAAAGAGAACATTGCGTAGTGCCATGCAGTGACATGGAACCTTCAAAGGGAGCACGGCATTTCCATAAATTATTTCAGAAAGAAATTTTCTTTTAGACATTCTCTTTAAAGCATTAGGATCTTTAACCCTAGAAGGACTATACGGTTGCAGCTGTCCTCCCTCCCCCCTCCCCTTATCGCTAGTATTGGATAAAATTGGAAGGCAGCCTGATCTGTCATGTAACCCAATTCCCATCTGGGGCTGGAATAGCTATCAACCCACTCTGCTCAAACTATAAATACCTTCCCTTGATACTCAACCTTAAGTGCTCACTTAAAATGATGCCCAGATATCAATAGTGAAGTTGCCAACTGAGAGCAGCTAGGTGGATGGCCAGTAGAGACTGCGACACATCTTTTATCATGTCTTTAAAAATTAAATGACTCGCAAGCAGTCCATTTATGTATATGGGTAGCCTATGAAATTGCACCACCTTCTCCCCTGCTTCTGATGGTTTTTACGCCCACTTGTTATGTCTTGTCTTAAACAAGATGGTAACTACTGTTACTATGTGTTTTTACAGCAACCAGCATACCTGACCCTGATTACTACTGCAGTACAAATTTGATGTAGTTACTGCTCTCAGAAAGACTCAGGTGGAAAAAAACCCAACCAGCAGCAACGAAACAACCATTAAATTTCCCCCCTGCAAAGCTTTCCTCTTTGCTCCTCTCCCTGTCTTGTGCAACACCAGGTAAAGAGCGCTCACCATCACATTTTGTTCCAGCTCTTTGCTCAGGCTTCCCTCCTTATCTCTCCTTCTTCTCCCTGACCCTCCAGCTTTTGAACAGACAATCCTGTGAAGTCTTTACATTGAATACTTCGGCTGTCCACTACAAAACCTTGTTTCCTTCTTGAGACAAATTCAGCCTCATTCCATGTTTTTTGCAAGAGGTCAGAGAGGTTCTCAAACATCACTCAGGCATGCTCATATCTCCCAGCACAGAGTCCCTTTGAGCTTTACCTAGCTAAGTCCCCTTTTGTTTCCTAACAGGCAAGCAGGCCTTCCAGCCTTTCCTTTTTCACTCCTCTCATTCCTAGCTTTCAAAATCCCTGCCATCTGCTCTTGCTAATAGTAATTATTCTCCTACCATTTCTTTTTCTCATATTTTCCTTCACAGTGGATCTCCAGGCTCCAATTCCTTTTTTGTGCCGCTTTTACCCTTCTCATGGCTGCCGATCATTAGAATCTGTTCTTGGTCGTTCCTCGGTCCTATTTCTTCTTTGTACTTTTCCAGATTCCCAGTTGTCAAAGCACACTTAAAAAATGTGAAATGTGACACTCACCAACCCCCAAAACTCGGGTGGAGGATCCCCATGCAACGTTAAGTCTAGACCTGCTGCCTTTTTTAGAGCAAAGCTATCTAATTTTTCACATCATCCTGCCACAGAACAGCAATGGTGAGAAATAGTAGAGACAGTTAATGCTAAATGCTACAAACTTTAGCAAGATAGCACTTTAGAGGCAGCTAAGAATACAACTCTCCCTTGAACATAAAGACACACATGACTGCAAAAAGAAATGTGCTATACAGTGCATCCTTGAACCACATTTTATCATCATGCTACACACTCGGATACTACTATATATAATTATTAATATAGCATGCCCATTGCAAAGATGCTGAGTGTGTTTGACCTTGGACTGTCAAGTAATACACCAATTGTGGGCAGTGTCAGAGCCTGCAGTGTTTTTTAGAGGCAGCATTTGCACATTAATAAACTTAAAGCTTGTTTACTGTGAGAATTTTCCAGTTAAACCATTACAGTTACACTGGTAGCATTAGGCAGTTTCCCTGCCACAGAAACCCTGGGCAGTTTTTCTCATTACAGGATAAAAGTGGCTTTTTCCAGCTTGGCTTAAATTGCTTCCAAAGTACTTTAGTCTAAATTGAAAAAAAGTTCAGAATGAAAATGCCCAGGGAGTGACTTATACCAGTAAGAATGGCCATTAATGAATCTCACAGCACCCTACAACGGGTCTAGCTTTCCCTTGGAACATGAGATGAACAGAAGTGAAGTACTACACAACTTTTTCACCTTTGTAAGTACTAAGCAATGAGATGTCAAAGACCCTGAAAAGCAGCGTTTCAAGAACCACTTCTTGTATTGTCAGGCATAGCAGGTTAAGCTGAAGCGATCATCAGAAAACATAAAAATTTGTGCACCTTCATCAAGATCAAAATCCCCTGCTATCTCCTTCCTCTCCTTCCCAGTCCACCCTCAAACTTCTGGCAGAATGACGGTGACTTGCAGAGTCACCATGCCAGTTCTCCTTGCTATGCTGGAGACTAGGGGGAGAACAGGGAGAAGAGGATGTTCTTGACACTGAGCCTGTAGCAGTGCTTCCATGACAACAAATAAGACTTTACATGTTGGAACCGTGTAGCAACAAACTAAGCCTAATCAGGACTTGAAGAAGTTTGGTTTTTACAGAACACTGCTACTCATAAATGCTCAGGTCAAACCATCATTTCTTCACGTGTCCCAATACACTGTGCAGTACTAGGGGGAGAGAGGAAGGTGAGAGTGGCAGAAATCTTGATTTTCCCTAGCTGGGTTTCGCTTCCAGAGGCAGTCTTCAGGATTTTATAGCAATGGTCTCCTCTAGCTGCAGAACAGTGGCAAATGGCACGTGACCCAATCTGTCTGTCTGCATCTGAAGATGATGCCCATTTCCAGGACACAGCAATGTATCCTGTCATTCAAAAATACAAAACCTCATGATTTCAAGCAATTGAGCAGGACCAGTATTTGACCTCAGCACTATGCAGTCTGGAGTATCCATACTCCTCTGAAAGGAATGTCAAGGGGTGAAGGGATTCTTAGCATGGTGATACACAGTATGATATAATGAAACTGAAGTGCCAGCTAGCAGGTTAATGCATTTTGCCAAACTGATTTAGCACCCACCAGTCCACTAGTGAACTTACTTGAAAGAAACTGCTTGCTTTTAGCTATCGGATCTTCCATCCCAGATTGTATTGGACTGAACTCAACTACTTATTCTGATGATAAACTTTCTAGGGAGTAAGGAACTGTGCCTGAGAGCATGCTCTAACAGCTAGACCTCTACCTGCTGGTCACGAGCTTTGGGCACTACTTCTGATTTTTAGCACGCTGCTTTCTGGATTCTACCATCACGTGTCATCTTTTGGGTAGGAACTACGGGTACCACTCCGCTTTTGTGCTTCACAGACAAGCTCTAATACAAACTTCAGTTTGTACACACTCTAAGAAGAAGGCTTTGTACAAGTCGTCGTGTGTACCAAGAGAGACGACCTTCACCTGCATGACTCCTAGGTTTGGCCTATATTTGCCTAATGTGTCCCATTAGCCCTTAAGATTTCCTAATGTATGCTGTTCCGAGCAAATGAATCAGCTCTGGACTCCTACAAGAGCAGATGGGTTGCAGGCAACCAGTCTCCAATCTTTCTTCCTCAAGTGATCACGTGGCATTTAGCCGCAGGTGTCCTACATCTGACAAGCCTGGTCAGGAACCCCCGTCAGGCTTTAACCTCCATCTTCAGACAATGCTGACACAACCACTCTGGACAGAAGTACAGTACACCGTCACTATTTAAATTTGTTTAGAATTATGCTGTACTGATGGTCAATCCATTGTGACCTGAACAACTTAGTCAGAGAAATGCTTCTTTAAAAAGAATCAATAATGTTAACAGTTAATCCTCCCCTACCTGTTTTACACTAAGAAGTTTATCCAGAAGTAAAAACCATAAAAAACCTGACAAGCTGGCCATAGCTAATCAAATGTAGATGCTGTACTTTTTACAGGGAAGGGAAGAAAACAGAGGTAGCCACTACAGTAATGAGGATAAAACCTTACTAGACACATTTTGACCATGCTGACCCTGATTCTGCGGGTCACTAGACAGGACTGAAGAGAAGAGAGTAAAAAAGTGATCTTCCGAATAGAATTACCAGAGCTTCTCATTCTCGGTGGCAAGATCTACAGTTTTTATAATCACCTATTCTAGCACTGGTTGTCTGAAAATAAACAGGTCCATTAGCATGTTTCAGTGTTTGCAGTTCTGATTGCTCAGTGCCAAACCATTCTAAAATCAGTTTTGCTATATCACTAGTCAAAAAACAAAGCTAACAAAGATGCTGGATAAAGAAGCATGGTTCATAAATGGTACTAACCTCAGGTAATCTGCATCATCTAAATAGACTTGTAAAATGTTCTTTTTTACAACACATCCAGATTTGAGTATTGATATTTTCACTTAACTACAATATCATCTTTTACTTAGAATAGTGTTTTTCATGCCAAAATGTGGTCACTCCACCTGCCTGTAGGATGAAGGTGACTGTACAGAGTGATGAAGAGAACTACAAAAAGCCACATGAAACGATATGAGAAGAAACAATCAGAACAGCAGGGAGAACAAAAATTTGGAAGAATCGTATTATCTAGATTAGTATCTGGCCAGTAAACTGGGGTTACCATTCTATTCTCATACATGGACAGAAAAGGACCCTGCTTTAAATTTCAGTGAACAGATGGTGAAATCCCATTTCCTGCTACTTTCATGCTGGGAGAGTAACTCAATACTGCATCAGCCAGGAGACCAACACCTACGGAGCTGCGAGAACACTCCACATGGAAACTGGCCTCTCCTTGGAGGTCTCCTAACCAGGACTCCTGCCATATTATTTAAAGAATATAACACTCTCAAATTTGACATGGCTTTGGAAATTGCAGGCAGAAGCTGCTGCGCTGTGCCTCGATTAGCCTAATGCAAGATAATGTGTATATTTTTATGCCTTTATACTTAATTGCAATTGCATTTTAGTGGCCTCTATGATAAGGACAGATTATGTTTGGTGTCATTATTACCAGCATAACTATCCAGAGAAAGCCGTAACAAAGTTATGTTGCAGAAGACATTAGTGAATATCCCACCAAATGCTATTAAAAAAGAAAAAAATGTCATTTCATTCAGGACTAATGTCATCAGCACACAGATCTCTCAAATTTGCGGTGGTTTGCATCAGCTTAAAAACAGCAATAAAGCGCACAGCAGCAGAAATCAGACCTGTGAAACAGACAAACCAAGATCTTCCCCTCTGAGAACAGACACAGGCAAACATGTAAAAACCAGCAATGTACTGCTGAAAAAATGTAGCTGTATACATCTTTGAAAAGAATCAGATACCACGGATTTGGAATACGTCACAAAATAGGTATACAAGCTTACAGAGACTGCTACGGGTTTTAAGGCTCTTACATCTCTTTCCTTCAAGATCAGACCTGAAAGGCTATGTTGTCTCTTCCATGTAGTAGCTTTAGTAGCTACTAAAAAAATAGTAAAAACTTACCCTTGTTGAAATTTTATAGAAATAAAGAAGAAATAAACCTGCAAACCACTTTTGAGGAAAAGAATAACTTGTTTTTAAACTGTGAGCAATTTTTTTTAAAAAGGAAATTTTTCAGAAATACGATATTCAAACAGCAGTGGCAAAAAAATCCAAAGAGTAAAGATCATACTGTCGCTGTGCTTCATTTTGTTAAGTAAGTGAAACATTAGAGCCCTCAAATTTTCATCTACTTCATATTTCAGTCTTAGAAAGTGTTACATCAGCATAGTCGCCAGGTAAAGCTGCTAGTTTATTCTAAATGGACTTTCTTCAGACACTGGCACAGATGATGAGTGATTGTCCAATTCTGAAGCTATCAGAACTGAACGGATTTAGCAATGTCATAAACACCTCTCGAGGGAGTCACCTGGTGTTGAGAACTCACTTTACATGCCGTGTTTCAAAATGTGTTTTAATGGATTTACATTAGATTCAAACCCACTTTAGAGCTATTATTTCTCCCTTTCAACCTTTTCACCCACTACTGCAATGTAATACAGCATATTCTATAATCACATGTTTGCAGGCCCGTGGTAAAGTAAACAAAACTTCAAAGGGTTATTATTTAAAGACTCTGTATTACAGCCGTAGGCCTGGCTGTTAGTCTTCCTCACCACCCCTTGGGCCCAAAGTACATAATCATCCAGTAATTGAACTGAAATGTCTAAATGGCTAGATCCCCTGAAGGACATAGGTAGTCAGCAGTGAAGAAAGTACGGGACATTTGAAAAAAACCTCACGGCACTTTCCAGCTCTACGCAGAAATACTATGTAAATGTTACGGACCCGGACCTGCTAGGCTCTCGCAGAAAACAGAACAATGCGTGGAGATTTCTGGGGCTGTAACTGAAGCAAAGATTAAACGTAGAGCTGCGCTGCATTTGCAAGGAAAGATCTTACATTCAAATTACTTTCAGAAGAATTGAGAAGAAGGAGCAGAAATATACATACGTACACAGAAGTATATATAATACAATAGTATCACTAGTACCATGTGAAAGCAAACCTCTCTAGGTCCTCATATTTAATAGCCCCTCTGAAAAGTGTAATGGATAGCAGATCCCAGGCTTTCATACACTGTAACTGTCAAAGCACTCAGGAGATAGAGTAGTGAAGGCTCTGACAGCTCTCTTTTACATTGTAAATGACATCTGCATTCAACAGAACAGAAATAAAGATTAAGGGAAACACCTGATATGATAGCACTCGGCTTACCTCAAAATGCAATATTTAAAAAGTACAGAGAAACACAGGTCTGCCTTCTTGTACTGTAAGTAAAAACTGGTGTCAAAGCCTCAGAGGTCTTCACCGCTGCCAGAAAGGCAAGTACCGCAGCATCCAACAGACTACAGGGGCAGAAGCCACAGCCTCTTACCATGTAGCTGTTGAAATCAAAAGGTGTTTTGCCTGAGAAGGAAGGGAGGAGACAGTCTTTGAATGCGCACAGAAAACAACTACAGGCAGAGTCATACAGCACAGGAAAATTAACTTGGCCGAAACCTTTGCAGCCCTTCTTGCCCTTCAGTGATGAGCAGAATGCCCGTGGCTAATTGATGGCGCCCCACTGATTCTCTACCTTTCGCAGTACGTACCTACTGCAAATCTCTTTTAAGAGGTTATTAGTATTACGGCCTCGAATGAAACACGTCAGCATACAGATCACGGGAGATGATTTCGAATAGATTTCTGCTGGTTGATTATATAAACGATGCCTCTTATTGCCGGAATAACACCTCAAAGGCAATATAATGACGACATGACAATGTATGTAAATCAAGAACTGCATGTGGGTTTATTTTACACTTGAGAAAACAGTGGATTTAATTGTGTGAACCAAAATGTACTGTACAATATTAATGATAAAACATCAAAATGTATAATTCATAGTGCATTGCTTGCTTTATTTTTATTTATTTATTTTTTTTTGTCGGATAGTTCCTTTAAGTACATGCATCTGGAAAGATGCAGGTGCCAGTAAAATTTCTCTATTTATATCAAGCTGCAGGAACTAAATTTTATTCAAAAAGTGTGGTTTTACATTATATACACAGAAATCGAATATAAAATGACAATATAAAAAGTTAAAAGAGAAAGCATACAGCCAGAAGGTACAAAGAAAGTTGAACAGTTTAAAATGGTACGATATGTAACATGTATTTTTTTAAGCTGATGCTGGCAATTTACAAGGAACAGATTCCAACATTTGCCCCATTTTTTTTTTGTTTTCATTTACCAATGCAGCACACTATAGAAAGGTCAGCTTGTACCAAAGCTTAACATCATTTGTAAATAACTATAAACTGCAGTATTTTACAGAAAAAGAAAAAAAAAAAGAAAAGAAAAGAGCATTTTTACATTTGTTTTAAATAACAGTTTGCATACTTTTTTTTTTTTTTTTTTTTGCCAAAAAGTGGCAATTCTCAGCATTCAGAGGGTTTGGGCATAGTGGCAAATTGGTTTGCTTTTTTTTTTTTAATTATTATTTAACTTATACAGTTGTGGCTTCCTAACCCCTTGAGTACTACACAGCTCTCCTTCTTCCAAGGACTGCATGCACAATTTCTTCACAAACCAGTTCTGCATTAAAAAAAAAAAAAAAAAAAAAAAAAAAAAAAAAAAAATTAATTTTAAAAAAAATAAGTTCTGCTTCTGACACAGCTTTTATTTAAATGAAATGCCTTTAAGCCTTTTGTTTTGTTTTATTTTTACTTATTTACTTATTTAGTCACTGGGAAAGGCACAGAAATGCTATTACAGTTCTCAGAGGGTTAAAACTTGACACTACCAGGTTCTGTGACCTTTATTGTCATGGCAACTTTGTAATTTTAGGATGTCTCTTTATCATTGTTCTTTGTGTCTTTCTTTACGGCTAAATTAATGTCTCTCAATAGTGTCTCCCACTATATTCTACAAAAGAGAGCTTAACATCAAGGACAGATGTTGAAAATAAAGGTCAGACTTTGACTCACAAAAATAAAAACAGAAACAAAAAAATAACCATGCACAGATCAGACAAAGAGCATATAAATATAACTACAAAATAAGTGTAAGAAAAACCAAGGTCCAGATAGGCAGTTCAGCAACAAAAGTAAGACTGATTTCAGAGGCTCAGGTCAGGCCTAGTGCAGTACTATGAAGAAGTTTAGTGCAATGTTCCTGTGGTCACTTGCATACCTGGCTGCTTACCTGGACGCTATTGTTTTTCTAACTCAGTTACATAGATCAGATGGTCCTCTGGGGACTTGCCATGTGTTTTACTAAGGTGCAGTTTGACTGCATGCTTGCTTGCAAAAGTTCGGTTACAGAGCTTACACTGGAATGTGGAGCCTAAGTCCTCCTCGGCAATTCCAAGTGAGCCCAAAGTCTTGTTTGCGAGGACTTTTGAAACATTCTGCTGTTCTTGAATCTGATTAAGTGGCAACTTTGACAGATCCTTCAAACTAAACCCTAGGTGTGTCTCTAAGTGACTTATGTATGTAGAAGCAGTCCTGAACTGAGAGGCACAATCATTGCAAAAGAAAACAGGATGTCCTGTGTCCAAGTTCTTTAAAAATTTAGTTCCACCTGTCCTCCTTAACTGATACTTCACATTGGCCAGCCAGTGGCTAATTGTGGTCATGGAAAGACCAGTAAACTTAGAGATGTGTACCCGCTCTTGCGGACCTAGGTCCGACATAATGTATTTGCCTTCTGGGGTCTCCCTCAAGCTGGAAGCGAACTGAGCTTGAAGGATCAGAAGATGCTGAGGGTTCCAGTTGGACTGCCTGCCCTTCCTCTTGTGTACTGGTGACAGTTCATCCAGAGCTTCCTCAAAACTGCTCCCGTCAGCATCAGACTTCTCTGACACAGTAGATGGAGTTGAAGACTTGGGTGTCAAACGCCCTGTGAGGTTCTTCACCATATCGGAAATATCCAGCAGGGCACTCTCCCTCAGCGGGGACGAGGCAGAGTCAGCCACACTGGAAACAAGAGGTTTGGTTTTGGACTTGGTTAAATCAATAGGTTGATCACTGTTCTCATAGTAATACCGGTCAATAGCATCAGCCTGCTTGACCGGAGTGGTTGGGTAAATGGGTTTGTCCAACATACTGTTGCTAATTTTGTACAGCATGGCCAAAGGGTCTAGAGAGGGGCTTACCGGCTTAGAGATTTTGCCTAAGTGGGTATTCATAATGGACTGTAAAGCACTCAACGGGTTAATGAAGGATGGCTCAGGTGAATGGTCTGTGATGATTCCTAAATTGTTACAGCCATTTGCAACCTTTGTTTTAAGTGGCTCTGTACCATTTGGCGTATGTGCTTCTGCTGGACTATCCTTTTTGACCTTCTGAACTTCTGCCTCAGAGCTCTTCTTCTGCTGTTGTTTGTTATTTATTTCTTCTGCTTTTGGGAAGTCCTTGTTTTCTTTAGCAGCAGGTGACATGGGTTTGACAGGAGAAGTCTTCTCTTTCTCCAAAGGCTTTTCTTCCTTCTTCACGCTGATTTTACCTGTAACTTTCTCCACCAGTTCTTCCATAGCTGAAACATTGCTCTTGTGAGGTGGGGGTGTGAGATTGCCTGGGGAATGGATGAGCGCATTGTGTTCTGATGACAGTGATTTTACACTGCTGGCGTAAGACGGCTGCATTTGAACGCTCTGCACCGCAGGCTGAAGGGGTTTGACCGTTCCCGGGAGCTGGTAAGCTGCATGAATACTGGGATACCCTCCCCAGGAAGGGGCGCCATTCTGAGCTTTGCTGATAGCTGTTGTCACCGTGTTCTCCAGGGATTTCAATATGTCTATTCCACCTTTAGGACTATCATCTAGGTCCTCCTCTCTGAGGTACTGATACAAAGTCGTTGGCTCAAATTTCTCTGTGGAGTCCTCGTTCTCTTCTTTAATCTTTTTTTCTGTTTCACTGACCACCACCTTTTCCTTCTCTAGGTCTTTCTTTTCCTCTGAGTTTGTGGAGCCTGCTGGGGAATCGGGCTGCTTTTTAATGTTGGAGGCTGGTAGCCTTGTGTGGGTGGTGGGTGGAAGAGGTATAGACTGTATCTTCTCCTCCACCACAGGGTCCAACACTAGCTGTTTGCCTTTTTTGGAAGCAGAATTGGTCACCTTCAAGAAATGACCAGTGACCATCATGTGAGCAGTGAGCTGCTGCAAAGTGTCATGGGAACTGCCACATTCCATGCATTTCAGTATTTGGGCTTTGCGTGCCTCAAACTGCCAAGTGTAGCTAGCACCATTTTGATAGCCATAGCGGTTGTTTGGAGTCACATAGGGGTTAGCAGTTTTCTGATCCTTTGCAGACTCACCCAGCGAAGCTTCTGCAGTGATCCCTGTTGGCTCAGGTGAACAAGGTGAAGCTAAGTCCTGAAGTGCTCGCTTCTTGGTAGAAGGGACCAATTTAGTGATGGCTGGTACTGGTTCCTTCAGAGGCACTTTCTGGTAATGCTTTGTTTTTATCATATGGACGCTGAGGTCTTGCAAAGACTCAAACGAATGCCCACAGTACATACACTTCAGCACTTTTTGGGCATCCTCTTTGCCTTCCATTTCCATAAGCGATCGTTTTCTAGGCTTTGACCACCGTTTGGTCTTATCAGCTTCTTTATCTCTGTTGTCATCACGGTAATGTCCAGTTTCATTCATGTGCACTGTTAGCTCCACCAGTGTGTCGTAGGCTGCACTGCAGTCTTTGCATCGGAACTTGCTAGCACCGGTGAAGACAGACCCATAAAGTTTATTGTTTTGCCGGTAAAGCTGTACTGTGCTGAAAAGACTAGGCTCTGGGAGAAGTCCGTACGACGAGGTCTGCTGCAAAGTTTTAGCTAATGCAGCTTGGTGCCAGTCATAACCTGAGCCACCACTGTTACTATTACTGTTACTAGTATTACTGGTAGTTGTACTGGTACTGGTGTTGGTACTGGTAGTACTTGTACTCTGGGAACTGGCATTGGTGTCAGTACTGGTGGTGTTTTCATTCTGGCTGATTCCGTTGTTGCTGGTGGTTGGGTTGGATTTCTTTAAGTCCAAAGCTAAACTGGACCAGCAAGTCTCTGAAAGCAAATTTGCATACACAGCTTTTATTTGTGCCAAGCTGTCCTGTGGATAGGAAACATTGTCTGTGCACTGAGGATCCTCTTTCTCTTCTTTAGAGGAAGTGCTTTTGAAATGGGCCAGCTGATCGCTGTTTTCACTAAACGGCGAACCATAGCCTGCATCTTGATTAGTTGCAGTGCTGACTGGGGAGTTCTGGTAGCTTTGAGCCTCTTTGATCTCCGCTTCTTCATTGCACAAATACTCATTCTCCTGGATGTCCAGAGACAGCCCATCATCTTCCACGCTGTCTTCATCTATTTCTGCTGCTTTCAATTCCTCCTCAGGAACATATGCTAAAATACAGGAGGGGAGAGGGGGGAAAAACAAGACAAAGTTATCGAATACACACATTTTACATCATTGCTGTCTTCTGTACTAAAAGCAGTAACCATAAAGACAAATTTTGAAGATACATCCAGAAACCAAACTCACCATCACTCATACACTCCACCTATAAATACACATACTCTGTCCTGGTCACAGTTTGATATCAGTGCTATCTAAGAATAAACTTTGACTACAGCAGTAAAATATGTGCCAGGATCACAGTAGATACCATAATATCAAAACCAAAATCAAACAAAGAGCCTACTAAACCAGTTTTGATCAAGTTAAAAAACGGCCTGGCACTGAGCTGTGTTTACTGCACTATGTATGCACAACACACTGCAGCTGACCTGCGCTCGTCAGACCTAGGCGCTCAGGACCACCAGCTTCATCAGCTCCATCTCGTCAGGGCTGTCTTTTCTGGCAAACTGGCTTTGGCTACAGCTTCAAGGGCTGTTTCTGTGTCACTGACACCTGACTGTAGCGGATCTATACCAGGCAAGTGTGTCAGGTCAGCTGTGTCAGGGTATCCCGGTGGCTGGCTGTACTGGGTCCATCTGAGAGCAGAACAGCTTTCATTTTCACAAGTCAAAAAGAGAAGCAAGACTGTGATTGCCTTCTGAAATGGCTAAGATATACTTTGCCTCCCTTTGATGTGGGTCCTGCATTTATCGTTTTGAAAACTGCAGCCAGTAACTGAAAGTAAACGTTAAGAGATTAATTTTTAAAAGCAACAAATGAAAAACTTGAGACCTCCATCCCAGCTTGGTCATTGGCTTACAGTAAATATCAAACTTTGCTATTGTATTGCCACCTGGTGAAACTATATAATCTTACCAAACTAAGTGTTTATCTATATCAAACTATTTTCTAAACTAGCAAATGTGATATTCATGAGCAGATGGCCATTACATCAAGACACATTTACTCCAAGGACCCAATTCACAGAAGTGGCTTACATGTACCTAAGTGATAAATGTACACTTTCATTGCAAAGTAGAAAACATACTTGTACATATTTCTCTCCAGTTTTGTAAAAGAAGCTTAAAAATATCACAGTGATAATGGAATGTAGATCACTTATAAGCATGTCAAGGTAGAAAACATGGATTGTGAACCATTTTCAGTAATTGAATTAAAAAATGCCTCCTTGTCAGGTGAACTGTGCAGCAACTGATACTGAAATGTGGGCAATGTTCTTCCACGGTACTATACTGAAAGAAAGCCAGAAAAAGGCACTTCTGCTCCTATGTGATATGAAGAAAATATATATTATCATGTTAACAAAGCTGAAGTCTTCTTCAATTGGGGGAGGGGGGCGGGCATAAGTACAAGTTGACCATCTTTTTGTACGCAGCTGCTAATATAGTCTGAAACTTCTTTTCTGAAAAAGAAAAAGCAACTTCTTTCATTATAGTATGAAGACTTTTTGAAACACTTTTTTTTTTTTTGCAGAAAAGTAACAGTATTATGGCCAGTACTGCATTCTGTATTCACCTTTGCAATTCAGTCTTAACGCAGCCCCTAACTACTTCAATCTGATCTTTTAAGATAAAGTAGAAAAGTTACCCATCTAGTACTGGGGTAGCGCTGACCTTAAGATGCCCACTGCATCTTTCTTCTGTCCTCTAAGTGTCAAATTTTTTCAGAAGAGAATTTGATCTTTTGGGTTTTAAAAAAGTGTTAAGAAGGGCCCGATTCCTTACAGATGCGTCAGCCTCAGGTGTTCTCTAATATATTTAAAAGGACTGATGAGTACCAAGCATAATAGAAGTCACTACAGAAAACATCCCGAAGCCAAAGGTCAAGAAGATGCCAGAAAAGCATTATAAAACCAGAAAAAAATGTTTTAAAAATACATTTAATCCATAAAACAATGAGTAAAATACAGAAACAGTAAAAGAATGAAGAAGTCAGTCAGCTTCCCAGTGTTGCAGTAACGCTGTCGTTGAAACGCGCTGCAGGTATTTGAGCACGGCAGTACTGCTGCAGTTCTGAACTCCAGGTATGCAAGTAGAATTCACTCTCACAGCTACGGTCTATGATCTCTTAGCTCTCTCATTAAATGCACCTGTTTTCAGTCATTCTAACAGCAAAAGACAATACATTTTTAAGTTCCAGAAAAGTAAAGGACAGTTACAGAAGAATATGGTTTCTGATTCTGAAATTACTTTTACATACAAAATAAAAAAACTCTGGGGCCTAAAATGCATAAGAATGGACAGTTACCATCTGGCATTTTTATTTTTTAAAAAAAAACAAAACTTCGTAATGATCAGCAGACAATCACCAAGTAGAAGCAGAAAACAGAGGGGGCCTGCATTCTGAGCTCTTATGAACTGCTATCTTGTTACTAACCTCAGTGGAACAATGCCAAGTTTCTCTAATTTTCACATCCCAATATTTTTAACAAACAGATGTAAGAAACTATTGTAAGATGCCGAGTGTTGCTATAGTTGATACAGCATTTTGTAAGAATCTAGGTGAATTATCTGCTAACATCTCTTTACATAATTCTAAATTTCATAAATATGTATTTTAATAATTGCTATATATAACCATTTCAATATCTGCTTAACTAGAAACTCTAGTTGAGCCACTGCCATATCTTTTATTTTCCTTTATTTATTTATGACGGCGTGTTTTCTCTGTTCTTGTACTTTCGCACTCCACTGTAAAAATAAAAGGAGCTAAACCACACAAGAAATGTTAAAACTACACAAAATGTTGGTGTTAAACTGTCAAAGCAAAGAAACTGACTGTTAGGGTGAAATACCCATCTTTCACTTACTTTCCTGGTCTTAGGTTCTGCTGAGACTACTACACGATTGACTTCACTCTCTTACGGATATATACTGCAATATAAGAGTCAAGAATGTACGACTGGCCAGGACTCTGATTTTCTATGATTTCAGAATTGAAGCCAGATTCTGAAAATACTGAATTTACATGATGTGCACACCCACATGTCTGTACAGTTGTTATCTGAAATAACACAAAGAAATAATGCTTCTTAACCAAAAAGAGAGTAATTTATCTGAAATGTTTAATTGCTATCATTGCAATCAAAAAGATTTTATTTAACTCCTATAGTTACCATAGGAAACACACAATACCTTTTCATTCAAGACTACTAATGTTTATAAGATGAATAGCAGCACACTCAACATATGGTATTTTGCAAGGTCAGTGCAATTCTCTAACTGAAAAGGTTTCTGTTAGAGATAATTCAGAAGCATACAAAACAAAGAATGTTAATTTCTGAAAACATGTATGTTTTACTAACGTTCTCACAGAAATTTGCAAATAAGTAAGCTTCAGAATTTTAAATACAGCAAAAATGTTCCTATTATAATTACTTGCAGAGACAAGTAATATTATTCTACGTCAAATGAAAGCATGAGATGTTCCGATTCTCCCTCTAAATTATAATAGGTAGCTCAACAGACAGACAGACAGTGTATCTTTATGTGGCCGAGAAACTCTCAGCAATCTTCTCCAGATATTCCTGCATCTGCACAGACTCCGCTGGTTTACATGTGTCCTGAAACCACACAGAAATACCAAAAGCAGATATAAGCAGTGATCTTCCTCAACAAAAACTATATCCAAAGCGGAAGAAATTACGGAACATAACGTCAGCTTTCCTTTTCCTTCTCATCTGTGCATGCACAGACTCAGAAAGATGCACGGAGGAAAAAGAGGAAAAAGCTTCACTTTCCAGACAACTAAAAATTAAGGCGAGCAGTTTGTATTTCTTTTCTTATCATTAGGTCTTGCTAATATTTTTTGCCTATAAAACGTGCCTTCTGGATGCCAATGCTTCCCCACAGATATACTGTCATCTTTGAGCAGTGTTAAAAGCTGTGCATTCTAATCTAAGTGGACATGAGATGCTATATATTGTACATGTGAGTAGCACAGCACATTGTGTTTGCTTCAGTGAGAATATTTACACTATAAATACACATCTATTGTTTGAAAAAGCAGACAGAGATCTGAAATGTAAGGATGCGGTTAAAAATATAAATATTCTCACATAAAACCTTTCCGTAACCTCGGACCAGTGCTTTTGAAGGAATCTGTCTCTATGGAGGCATTCTTTTCCACTCAAAAAGGGATTCAGCATTGAATATATTACTTTGAAAATGACAAAGTAACAATTGTATTTGTTTTTAACAGTCTACAAAATTAAACGTAGTAAGCTCTTCAAAACCTGATTTTAAATCCTCCAAATAAACAAATTTATTCAGAAGAAACACATAAGTATGGAAGGCCACAATTCAGTAAAGCAATTGATACTGAAGTAATTTTCACTGGAATACATATTTCATAGTTTCAACAAATAGGGATGGGTTTAAGTCTAAAATTCTTCACTAAACCAAGGCCTATTCTGGGGCTAAACAATAGTGGCACGATGTGAATGTCCACCATTCTTCAACAGATGTACTTCTACAGCTTCTAATATTTACCCAGCCAACAGGAGACAGCAGCTGCAGAAGTTTTCACAGCCCACGCTGTCACCTTGCACAAACTGCACTCTATGCTGGGGGTGACTTCCACTGCACACAAGAACGCATTTCACATCTCAGGCAAAAAAGTACGGATAGAAAAGACAATCTATAGCCACACATCTCCCTCGTTACAGAAAAACAAGAGGGAAAGGGGAAAAAAAAATCACGGATACGTTTCCAGAATACAGAGTAATGAGGGTTTTACGAAAGAATCCAAAATCTCACATTGTGAGAGGTTAACATGCCTGCTGGAAAATTTGCAAATTTTCTATATTAGTATATACAAATGTTCATACAAAATTCTGGCACAGATGCTACAAATCTGTGTGTGTGTGCGTCTGTATTACAATGTCACCACAGTGGAAAAATATAGCTTAGTTATGACAATGGCTTAGGAGCAGCACAGACTATCAGACAACCAAATAACCTTACTACAGTGGTTTGTGTCTTTTTTTTCTAATTGCAGCAAAACAGGGCAAAATACTAGAACTGCCTATCC